>NW_009951981.1:344158-416007 GCF_000747805.2 Chaetura pelagica | reverse complement strand
AAGAGACAATAAAAATAAACTGTAAAGCTTTCATAAAAACTTAATGAACAAGAAGCACTGACACTAGCTAACAAGTTAGTAAAGAAAAATTGTTTAGACTCTTAAGGGAGTAGATCTTGCTGACATAAAAACTGGAAATCAGGTTTGCTGTTTTTAATAGGGTGATGGAAATGAGAATTTGCTAAAAAGTTGTCACAAATGTTGAGGAAAGTGAGTGAACACAGTTTTTCAAGCATTGGTGCTGATATATGGGGAAAAGAAGCAGTCTGGAGAGAAGATCTGTAGAAAACACTGTATAACTGGATTATTTAATCAAGCTGTTTCACTGCCCTTGTTTTCATGCCAGCACATCAGTATGGTTACTTACAGCTTTAGAGGTGAGATAAATCAAAACCTTAAGAGACCACCAGCACAGGGATCAGCTGTGCTTGGCATCTGGGACTTTAGCAAGCTGCAGCAAACACAGTAACCAGACCACTGATAAATGCAGTATTTTTGCATTTTTAACAAAACTTAAAGATCTTCAACTTCTGCTGCCTTTGTAAAAACAAACAAACCCAGAGTTGCTAAACAAATCTTCATTCTCAAAGCATGCACAATCAGGATGGAATAACTCCCTGAAGCTGGGGAGTTCAGCATGCTGAACCTCTTGGATCTCTGTACAGCATGGACATCACTGGGTAGCAGTAAGTGCTGGGACCTAAGTCCCCATCCTTGGCATTTCACTGCCTTTACTTGCCATTGCTGGCAGTGGCCAAGGACTGTGGTACGTAAGCTCTGAAACGATATTTAGATTCAGCTACCTAAATATGAATATAGACTGCCATATTCACAGAGCTATGCAATATTGACAGAACATCAAACACTTCTCTGTAAAGGTGAGCTTCATCTTCTTCCTTACATGCATATATATATATTTATATGTGCCTGTATAGGTGAAAGACTTGATTTTATTTCTATTTCCTCTTCAAGTTGTTATTGTTATGTTGGTACCTTGCAGTGTGAGGCAATCTTTATGTAACTCGTCCTTGAAACTATGGCCTGCTTTGATTTGCTTCAGTTTAATTCATAGAATGGCTCTAATTAGTGATTGCAGGGCTTTAAGGAGTTTAAATCTGTTCAGGGCTTAAAATATAATTACCTCTGTGCCTGTCTGGCCCACTTGCCAGCAGAGCAATGGAGTCTAATCTTCATCCTTTACCACCACTTGAAGACATCATTCTGCCTGTGATATGGGGCTTGGTTTGTGGTTTTTTTCCTCCTTCCTTTGAAACAGCCTAGTTCTTCAAGAGCAATCTGATATAAATCTCTATATAGTAACAATTAATGAATGGTGAATTAGGATGGAAATCCTGCTAACACTGTAATTGAAGCTAAAAATCCTGTTTTATAGCAAAAATAAAGCAACAGGATCCTAATAAAAATGGAGGAAGGTAATATAAAAAAAATATGACAACCCCTATTCATTAAAAAAATGTTAAAAAAAAGTATGTCTTTCAAATATTTTCTGATTCTGTTAATGAGGAAAAGTCATCTGCATTGCTTTTCTGTTGATGATCGTTCAGTAATAACTTGAAATCTTTCAGAAAGCAGTTTTCGTTCCATTGTTGAAGATATTTTTCATGTCAGTTAAAATAATTTCCCACCAGCAAGCAGGCAAAGTTACAAGAAAAAAGCATTACAAGAGAAAAGACCATGTGAAAAAAAGATGGACGGGTGCCCTAGAGTGTATTTTGAGTATATTTCCTCATTAAGAAACCATCAAAACCAGACATGTCAATAGAAGGATAAAGGATCTTTGTTATGAGTTTAAACTGAGCATTAGCCACATAAATATAAAACCTTCAGAACTGCAGCTTTACTGTAAATGACATTTATTTGGATGAAAAAATATTTAGAGAAATAATGAAATTTTTAAGAATCCTTTGTGATTAGCATAAATTGGGGAAAATGAATTAGCGGAAACAATCAAATTTCTTAGTTTTCTGTGTTAAAGGTAGTGTACTTAAAATGACAGAAAATTATGGAAGGTAAAAAACCTACAATATGAGTTTAATGATTTCACTTAGTAATGGATGTAACCAGAACATTGGAGGCTACAGGAGAAAAGAGAAAAAATTTAATAACAAAAAATACAAACTATTTTAAGAAATACTGAAGCCCTGAATTGGTGCCTATAAATACTGGTCTTTTTTTTTTTTTCTTTAAGGAAAAGATAAGATTAAGAGTTGAAATTAAGGGGACTGGGGGAGACGTTATGGCATTTCAGGAAATAATATATTTTTAGATTTAAGAATTATTTTTTTTTTTATGGAAGGCTGTAAACTTAAAACAATATTTAAGAAGGAAGGAAAGAAATCTCATACAATGCTCTTAAGATTACATTAATGTGGAGCATAGATAAACTGCACCACCATTCTTTGTCTCTCTCTTCTTTCAGTTCTACATTCATCCAAGTGTCCTCTGCCCTCCACCCCATCATGGGTCCTTACTCTACTACACTCCCTTTCTATATGTATGAATTTGCTGCTTAAAGTGAGATATGACCCTTTTACAGCAATAAATTGAATAATATGAGCACATATAATGATTAATTGATATGTCATAAATCAGTGGAACTTATGTGTATATAACTTACTTGTGAAAGTTTGGACTATATATGCCATAGAATAATAATTTCAGTAATAATAAATAATAGAATGCACTGGGAAGTTGCACCAAGGTTTAGCTGTTATATCACTGATGCAAAACAGCACTAGAAAATATTGATTTTCAGGAAGTCAAAGCTAAGGAGTTAGGTCCATCTGCACTTTTCTGGCTCAGAGATCCAAGTGATATGTAATTTTGAAAATTATTATAAAAACAATGTAATTATTTCCACTAGTTTAGTATTGAATGCAGTACTTTTGTGACAAGGGGTAAGAAAGCTGACATAGGTGGAAGTTGGGTAATAGGCTTAATGGACAAACAAGCAGGTGTGTTCCAGTTGGGTCTGTCAAGGACCCAGGTTTTCCTCTGTGAGTACTTCTTTCTACAGCACTTGATGTGTTACACAGTACCCATGATTTGCTTTGCTTATGAGGACACAAGTGTGCTTCCAGGAGTTCTGGTAGCTGTTGCTCTAAGCAGGCAGCTGGGAGCACTGAAGTGGTCTCGGGCGCTGCAGGTTCATCCACATGTTCAATCTGCACAGTCTTGTCTCTTCCACACAAGCAAGAGTTTGCAGAAGGAAACCACAGATTTTAATGCTGGATTTTGGAAAGGAAGGGGTGCCAAAAGAACACATGCTTTTGAAAATCTAGATTTCTCACCTCAGCTGCCTCTATAACCTTGGGTTATAGTTTCCTATGCATTGCTGGAGGCCTGACACTATTCAGGAGGAAACCTTGTGCGTGAGGAGTTTGTGGGAATCAATGTGGGGGAGCCTGGTTCGAGTGCCAGTCATTAACAACAATGTAATATCAACTTCAAACATTACTTTGTGGAAGACATCCTGTGAGAAGCTGCCCTGTGGTCCACCAGGACCTTTTCCAGGCAGAGATCAGATGTGAGGTACAGAGCCCAAGGGGGAGAATTCTATATCTTTATAATGAGCTCTTTGAATACCCCTTGGTTACAAACCACCCCTCTGATAGTCCTCATAAAGAAGATTAAAATCCTTTCACTTCCTTTCTTAGTAGTGGACCAATTCTCTATTGTCTCTGGAGCACATTCAAACGTTATTAAACTTGGTTTTGTTAGGGAGCTACAAGCTGACTCGAAAGAATAGTTACCATGAGGAAAATAGAATAGGAATGCCAGATGTAATGTAGTATTGACAAAAAGCCTTGGCTCACAGCACACATTTCCTGGCTTTGGTTCAGTGACATTACTCTTGCTCCATGTAGGCTCCACAACTCAATTTTTTCTTTCCTTTTTTTTTTTTTTTTTCTGGGTGCACCAGGGTTGGTTTTAACAAGAGGCACTTTAGATTGTAGCACAAAATACCTTAATGTGCTCCTAACTTAAATGCCTTTTTACATGAATCTATGAATGAGGTCTCTTGCTCCCTCACTGCCATTTGTTATTGAGATTGCTTTTTCTTTTTCCTTGAAAGTTTTTTTTGAGAGGTTATTTAACTTTCACTCCCTAGTCCTTCTTATTTTGACCACTTTTCCTTCTCTTTTGCTGAACTTTCTCTTCACCTTTTATTATCATTAGGTATTCCAATCTCTGGGTGCTTTTCTCATTTGTAGACGATCACTTCATTTTGTTATTTTCTTTCAGCTTCTAGTTCATGTTGAGTAATGTGTTTTTTCTTTGTCCTCACAAACCAGAGAAATAATAAGAACACGATGCATGAGACTTCTTTTAAATGTGAAAATGAAATTCTCCGCTTAACTGGTTCCATCTATCTCTGATTTCCTCTTCATTATCAAAGTGCAGTGGCAAGTAATATCTCAAATGTGATAGTTGACCTCTGGAGACCAAGACCATGGTGCAAGCCATGCTTCTTATATTAGCACCAGTCCCTTTAATCCCTTGCTTATATCAACCTTTTAAAGAAAATTAATTTCACATGATTATGCTAATATTTTCCTAATGAATTAGAAAAGAAACCTGTGCAGAACATTAATGAATCATTTTAACCATCCTCGCTGTGAGATTTCAAGATAATTTGTTCTGTGAAAGTATATGAATATTAATATGCACTCTGGTAATTGGTACAAAGTTAATTACTGTAATTCTGCTATAGTAAAAAAAAATCTATATAATATGCAGTAATATCTAATTATTAAGATGGAAATCTTGACAGTAAAAATTCTAGCTATATATATGAAGAAACAATATTGATGTAATAAATACCATTTGACTATAATTTCATTCAGCTTGTGTAAATAAATGTTCCACGTAATTTAAATGTCTTCACTTCAGTGGGTTTTGCCTCAGATTAGAAATCAATGGGATTGGGACCTATGTCCTCTAATGTCTAGAGGAATAATATGTGTACACATGACAGATCCTGACAGTGAAAATTAGAACTAGCAATTTAATCAATACTGTAAAATTTTAATACAAGTTTTTTTGTTATTTTTTGGCACTTGACAGGATAACTTGTCTAACTGTTCTTCTGAAATGAAGAGTTGTCAAAACATTTTAATGACACTGAAATGTTGATGTTTTAGCACTCATAAATAAATCTGTGCTTTAATAATTCCTTTTTCTGTGCTTCCTAGAAAAACAATGAATTTTACTCTCAGGGGATTAACTGCAGATAGTAGTTTCTGTCTGCCATGCTGCAGACATTTCCTCTCCTTTTCCAGGATAAGTAGGAACTGTTAGCCTGGTCAGCCCCTGATGCTCAAATTCTGTTGGAATCACCAGGGCAAAGCACTGAGACCCCACTCACAGGGCTGTGAACTGCACTTGCTGTTCATTCTGTGCTCCAAGTGTGTGTCTTCACTGCCCACGTCCTTCAGGTTTCTTCATGCAATTTATCATGTATCAAAACATGGTATTTTTAGGTGTCGTTTTTATCTAAGCTGGGAAGAAATGTGCAGTGTTTCTAAAACTCATGTTCAGAGCCTTAGCAGTTGTTCAGGTGGCTGTTCTTAACTGTATTATTACTTGGCATAAACTTTCTGTGTCTCTCACAAAAATCCCTTGAGTTTTACAATGATACAAGTAAAATTTCATTTTACTTCCAGCTAAGACTGAGTAGCAAAGTGTTAGTGAAGCAGGGCTAATATGCAGCCGTACACACAGAAATGTTTATCTACAAAATTGTTCTCCACACTTATAAGCTGTTTATTGAGTATAGTGTTTATTATGCTGCTGTCTAACCTCATATTGGTGCAGATCTTCAGTGGGAATTTCTGTCTTGAGAATGCATTAAGACATGTAATTATTAACTAGTTCAAATTAAAAAAATCAAAAAATCAAAAAATAAGATGCTTCCTTTTCATCTGAAGTCTGTGTATTATCTACACCCACTATTGCAACCCTCAGCTTTCTTTTACTGCAGGCTTTTTAGCTGTGCAAAGCCAACAATTTTTTACATTACCATACAGACTATAATTGAGAAGGAGTAATCCTTTATTAGTTTTCTATTAGAGAAAAATCAGCATATAAGAATATGAATATCAATAGGGAAATAAAGCTTTTTTAAAAACTATATTCGGCACACTGAGTGTAAATTGGAATAATACTCCCTAAGCAATCTCATATTGAATTGTCAGGTAGCAGTAAAATGGTGGATTAAGTGATTGAAAAAGTCATTAAAGAAAGATGTTTTTTGCTATGTAGTTACTACTGAAATTAAGTAAGCAAATGTTATTATTCCTTTATACAAAGAAAATAGCTGAGTGCTGGAAATCTTAATTAATGGGGAGGGACTTTTTATAATGGTATGTACTGATAGGACAAGGGATAATGGCTTTAAACTGGAAGAGGGGAAATTTAGGTTAGAAATTAGGAAAAATTATTCAGTGTGAAGGTGGTGAGACACTGGAACAGGTTGCCCAGGGAAGCTGTGGGTGCCCCATCCCTGGAAATGCTTAAGGCCAGGTTAGATGGTGCTCTGAGCAACCTGATCTAGTGGGAGGTGTCCCTGCCCATGTTGAGGGGTTGGAAGTAGTTGATCTTTAAGGTTCCTTCCAGCCCAAACCATTCTGTGATTCTGTGCAATGGGGTTTTTTTGGCTCATGCTTGTATGCTGGCTTCTAATACTGTGCTGTTGTGTATGTGTGTTTTCTTTTTGATTATCATTTTATGTTAGGGTTTTAAATCCAATATGAAACTGGGAGAAAACATGATGGATTAAACAAGGGTTACTTTGGGAGGAATGGTCATGTCAAAGACCTCTCCTGGCTCATCAGGGTACCATCAAGATCTAACTGCTCCTGGTAGTCAACAAAAAGTAATGTGATGATGGTTTTGATTTCCTAGCCTGAATGACCAAGTATTAATTCCATGTGTGTCATCTTGAAAAGGCAGCTACTACTGCAGATCTGGAGGGGAGATTCCAGTTCATGCCTCTGTGTGAATAACAACATGCTCTGAAATGGAAAGAGAATTCCAGTTCTAAACTGTGGATGTCAGTTGTGATGTTCAAGTACATAATTTGGAATGTATTTTCATGGCTAGGTGCATATTCTTCAAGGTAGATGATGAGTCTAACACTCTTATGAAACTCTGTAAAAGAGTAGGAGCATTATGATACAACTTTCAAAACTAACCAGCAGAGCAGGAAATGTGCAACACCTTCACTGAAATATTTGTGAGCAGTTTGCAAACCCTATTAATTACTCATATGAAAAATTGTCAATACTTCTGAATAATAAATCCTTTGGAGGCTACTGCAATTTGTTCACAGGCAATTTGCAAACAGGAAAAGAGCTGAAATCCCATTGGTACAATTTTCATTATAAATGACTTATTAAATCCTAGGCTAGATAAGTAAATAATACAAGATACACAAAAGTGTTTTGAAATACATGCAAGAAGCAGTGCAAAGATTCAGTAGAGAGAAGCTTGTGCCAAGTTTTGAAATATCTGGCTGCCTTTCCTTCTCTGCAGAAAATAAAAAATATAGAGCACAAAACTATGTGAAAATTTGTTTTGTGAGTGAACAGTGATTTGTCTTGACATTGAACAGCTGAGTCTTGGTGGTTCTCAGAGTAATTCTTGTATTGTTCTTAAACCATTGGTTTTATCTAACATACCCAAGCCACATCTTGTTAGTTCATCTGTTTTTTGGACCACATAGTTATTCTGAATTGTCGCTTTGCTTGTTTGAACATGTCTGCTTTCAGGCTCTGATAGACTTATTAAATAAAGAAAAAAAAGCAACAGCCAACCAACCAAAACCAAAAATAGACCCATAAACAAAAAACAAACCAAGACCTCAATGGTAAGTGTAAATCATGGAGGAAAAAAATTAAAACATTTCCAGCTCTCAAAAGAAAGGCAGACAGAGCCAGGAAGGCTGGTAATAGGAACCATGGCAATGATAAGTAATCAACTGAAACAAATATTGTTGCAGTCTGTCAGCTCATACAGAGGTAGTTATGATTAGTGTTTTGGATACTCTTGAGCACAGAGAATAAAATCAGATAATCTTTTCTGTCACAGACAGATGCTTTTTTTATTGACTCACTGGTTGCTTAAGCACAGAAATATCCCTATTTAACACTTTTCAGACATGCAGGGCTGTTAGGAGTCTGGTTTTGGGTGGAACTAGATGTTTCTCAATAGAATTTCCTCTGAAAGACAAATAATCTCTTCAGCTCAGATCAAAATTCAGTGAAAAGAATAACAAATGTCTTGTATGGCTTGTGAAGTCCTATGTCTTGAAACCTCATATCATTGTATATATCTATTGGTGACCAGGACAAGAGCATCTCTTTATGCAAAAAGACCTTTCTAGGGGAGAAAAATAACTTTTAAAAGTGTGTGTGAGAGGGGGACAAATAGGAAGGGACTTACATTTACCTGCTTTGGGGCATTTCAAGTTTTTAAGAATATATTTTCAAAAACATGATCAAGAAAATTGCATTCTTTTGTCTACCACAGTGGATCATCCCATCCACCAAGGCAGGTGATAGAACAAAGGAAAAAAGAAAAGGTTGGAAGAGACTCTTTATGAGATTGAGGTCAGTCTTTCCTAGAGCTACCTATCTACTCTGGTTAGTAGTCAGTGAATTAAAGATTCAAGTCTTCTCTAACTTATTAACCATTTGTATGGTCCTAATAAACATGGGAGGGGGTACCCCCTGACTTTCACCAGCATGCTATGATGGAGCTTTAGGATGCAAAAAATAATAAAGAGGAAATTAGAAAATAAGTATCATGCAGCATAAAGCTGGAAGTAAAGAACTCGGTGTCAATGTCTGGCTCTGCTCTACTCATGCAGGTAATTTCTTCGTTCTTGGTGCTTCGTTTCTTTACCTGTGAAACGGTACTAATAGCACCTGGCTTCCTTACTGGCTTTT
Source organism: Chaetura pelagica (assembly GCF_000747805.2). Taxonomy (NCBI): domain Eukaryota; kingdom Metazoa; phylum Chordata; class Aves; order Apodiformes; family Apodidae; genus Chaetura; species Chaetura pelagica. The sequence continues at coordinate 407,035 of NW_009951981.1, read as the reverse complement.
GTCACTGCTGGGTAAAAGCTACAATATAAGAAGAAAGGGGTAGGAGCTCAGAAATATTGATCTTCCTGATCACAGCCTGATTTCACTTCCTTAAATTGAAAAAGTTGAATTTCCTCTCAACAGCATTGTGCTTTGCTTTTGGTTGGCCTTAAACTAGTAAATAGCAAGGGAAATGTCTCTATTCCACATGATCTCTTAGTATCAAATGATTTATATTTGCACATTTAAAATAGCTTAAAAATGCAATTAAAAATTAAGAAAACTTAAACTTGATCTCAGCATTAAAAATGCCTAGCTTTTTACAGATCATATTGAATTTTCTTTGCTTCAGTTGTATTCTGTTTTCTTTCTCCTTGTATGTTGTATAATGACCAGTCTGAACAGTTTGCCTTTCTTTATAAAAACTGGCACTACTTAATGGAATATTCTAAGGGCTAGAAAAATCCTCAATTTGCATAGATCAGTGTAGTTACTTTTAAAGCCAGTGGAGTTCTGCCAGTTGGCATCTTTCATATCAGGCTAGCTCAGAGTTGTTTGTGTTTTGTGGTTTATTTGGGGTTTTTTTTGTGTTGTGGGTGTTTTGATTTGGTTTGTGGTCGGTGGAGTTTTTTTTTTGTTGTGGTTGGGGTTTTTTTGTTGTTGTTTTGTTGTTGTTTTTTTTTCCCAGTAAGATAACTTCTAGCTCCTTTAAAAAGCTTCAAGTAGTTATTCAGAGGCTGTAAAGTTTTGATGTTTTATGGTGCTGAGCTGGTAATAGTAGGATGTCCAGAATGCTATGGACCTGACAACTGTGCTGCTCTTCTACTATTGAAAACACACCAAAGTCAACAAAACTGCAAGAGTTAACTATCAGTTGTTACTTTTTTTCTCACAAGACCTTGCAAAGCTTCTTTGATTAGTGTATTAACAAAATGCATAGTCAATAATGAAAGTAATGGACAGGCCCCAGTCAGAGAGGACCCCACTTGAGATCTCTTTCCAGGTTGATGCTGAACCCGTGATGCCAACACTGACAGCATTTGTTAGTACTTCCACTTGGGTGTTTCTTTCAGATGGCTGCACAGGGCAAGAGTGGCGACTGCCCTGACGTGTCCCATTGCTCCTATGATTTGGGAGGGGGTTGCTGGGGCAACCCATTCTTCTCTGCCACCAAGTCTGTTACCCTAGCTGTGAAACCACACAACTTTTCTAGCTATGTGCCCTTGCACCCTATAATAGAAAAAAAACCAAAACCTGAAATTATAACAACCAAACAAAAAAGCCTAAGCGAACATTTCTTTGTTGTTTCTCTCTTGACAAGTTAATGTGGCCTGTTAAGAATTTTTTTCTTGTTACTTTCTACACTTTTTAAAAAGATTTTTTTCACTTTCCAGTGTTCTCTGAATTGCTAACACAGTCCTGCCTGCTCTTGGCCTGTCGAGCCAAAAATCCTAATTAATCTGATTATTCCCAAATTGCTAAGCAATCTTGAATGTGAAATCTCATCAAAGCACCCTTTGGAAATCTGAATATTCTTTTATTTCCTCTTAATTTCCCTTATCTAAAATGGCAGAAGTATAAAGCTGTGGCAAATTAGTTAGTTAAACGTAACCTCTAGTGACTTAAGCCACTCTCAAACTCTATATTTATCAATAAGCTCCAACAGACATAATATAGTTATTATATCAGTTTAGGACCTGGGAAATCTTAAATGACATTTTCTTACTAAACCACAGACTTTTCTGTTATCTTGTAATTTAATCTCATTGCATAAATTACCTTTTTGTAATTTAAGAACACTTGATCTTCTTTCTCTTATTTGTTCTCCTCTGTTCCAACTTCAAGGACAAGAACTTTGTTTTCTAAAGCATTTAAAGATGTGGGTGAAGCAAAAAGTCTGTCTCAAGCAGATTTAAATAGTTTTTCTCATTTTAGGTGTTTTCAGTTTCTTGAATTACATCTTGGCTGTTCAGTTCCTAAAATCACACTCGTTAGAGACAGTCATAGATGATCTGTTCCAGGAATCTTTCCTGCAATTAGAACTTTCTCCAGCCACAGGTTAGTGTCTTCTGAGGACAGCTTTTCTGGGGTTGTATAGTTGTCCCTCTAGCCCTACTTTACTAAGTGTTTGGCCAGAATATTAGTGGGTTTGTTGAATAATTGAAGGACTTCAGAGACAAGATCACATTCTTCATAAGAACAAGACAGGACTGTTTATGACAACTGGGTTACCTACTGTGTAGCTGGGTTACATACTGTGCTACTATCCTGTGTTCAGACTTCAGTTAGTCTAAAGGGCTGGTACTCTGCTTTGGATAGAAGTGGAAATAGCTGTCGAAATAATGTTAAGAAAAAGCCTAATGCAGATGGTAGTGGAAGAGGTTGTACAAACATGGAAGGGATAGTCAGTGTCCCTCAAGGTTCAGTCTCAGGGGAGGTTGTAAGGCCACAGTGAGGTAGACACCAAGCCCAGCTCTAAGCTGCTCTACTTCAGTATGGTTTGATATATTAATGACAGTTTCCAGCTCAGGCTAAACTATGTGGTGACATGAGCCAGTGAGTTGAAAGGAGAGCAGGAGGACTGGGTGGTTGCTGTAAGGCTCTTTCAACTGAACTGTTCTATGCTCTGTCAACCCTATAAATGTTTTGTGTTCTGCCCAAAATGGTTAGTGGCCAATAGGAAAGACTGTGCATGTCTTGTCAGTCAACAGCCCACAGAAATACTTTATGTATTTCTTATTGTTATCACTACAGGGATAACAAGCAGAGACAGGCTGACAAAGGAGTAAAAAACCCTAGAACTTGATGGTTGTGAGCAACTCAAAGTATAATAAAACTTCTTTTATTTTTTAATTCAGAATAATTAGTCACAGTTGCTGACATTGAAATAGCGTGTCTTCAGCTGCTTTAAAATGAATTTCAGAGTAACCTTGGAGAGAAATTTTCTAGTATGTGCTCAAGAGTTGTGTAGGTTCTGCTGCAATATCTGCTTAACAAAACCTGGTGGTTTAAAATAATGACCTTAAGGTTGTGGTTTTCACTTAAGAGTCATTCCTGTAGCTCAGTTATTTCTATTGAATAGAAGAAATCAATAATAATAGGTTTTAGGACTTATGCTGTATAGACACAAAATAATTTTTTTTATGCAATGCTGTGTCTGAGTTTTCACTGGGTGGATTATATTGGAAAACTAGACAAAATATATTTGTTTTAGCAAGCAGTTTGAATTGTGGAATTCGAGGCATTTTTCTGGCGAAGATGACAATTCCAATCATGATGATTATCAAATCTGAAATCCAAAGAGTAAGTGCTGTGTTAGATGCTTTTTCATTGCATGCTAATCTTTATATGGTGAGGTCTCTTGGGATGTTTCACAATTCAGGACAATATGTAAGAGCTTGCAGCTTTTCTCATCAGCTACTCTTTCTGCTTATAAATTCTACGTAGGCTATACAACCATAGGAGAATATATTTATTAAAACAAGATACTAGATAATTAAGTTTTCCAGTTACAAGTCCCAAAGAGTTGTGTTGTTAAACACACTGGAAAGGCTGATCATGTTGCAGTGTCTGTCAGTGCTGTTCTGCACAACACTTACATCAACACCAGACGTTTGCTGGTGTGAACATATAAAAAGCTCGACTGTGCTATGTTGTGGTAATAGATGGAGTATTTTTCTGTACTCTGCTCCCAGGTCTGGATTCTGCGTTTAAAACCAGTCCCTGAGATGCTCTGGGCACAACTGAGTGATGTGAGTGACTGTGGTTAAAGTACAAGTCTAGGAGGACCATGCTTGCTTTCTGTGGGGACTATCTGGAAAGTGCCATGTCCTCTTTCTTAAGCCATTGTATCTGGTATGTGGATCTTGAGTGTGATGGCTGTTCAACGTAGCTCTCTGAACTTGAGCGTTTTCCATGGATGTAAGCTGAGGTCAGAAAGGAAGAATGGCAGCATCATTCATTCCATCCTGCTCCAAGTCCAATACTTGAGACAGAGCATGCCTTGTAGGAGCCCCCTGCTTTTCTGAAACGATTCCTATCTTGAGAGGATTATGTGGAAAAAGAAAGAAGGATCCATCGGTTTTCATGCCTTTCAGTTGGAATAACTGTGTTTTAGGCCTCTGTGAATTATTTTGCCATGTTATTCTACCTTCCTCTGTTTGTTCACATTAAGCAATGTATTTTGTGATCATTTGTCCCAAGTGAACACAGACTTTAATGCCATGACTAAGCATACTTTTTTGTCAGGACATAGCTGCATATCGAATTAACTAATACTAGGTTGCTCCATTTTAATGTCCATCCTTGAGAACTTTTAGTAACTCAAACAAATTTTAAACTGAAGACACATGTAACTTTTGCCAGACATCTCCAACTGAAGCCCCTTATTAGGTGTTTTCTTCTGGGTCTTGTAGGTAGACGCTGAAGATGTTAATCCTGTTCTTCAGCCTCATTTACTATCCCAGTGCCTCTTTCAGGAGGTTGCTGCTGGAAGCAGTGCTAAATATTCATTGCAGACACTCAACTACATAGTAATCAATAACTATAAAACAGGTAATGATGTCTTTAATATACACTTCCACCTCTATCACCCATTCTGCCCTCAAGCAGGCTATAAAGTAGGATTTTTAACATTTCAGTGGTGCTGTGAACCATCCCATCTGACTTTGCTAATGCTAATTATATGAAATCTCTTCCCACCAGTGAGTTTTCAATTCCTCTTTCATTGTTTTGCAGATTCCTGTCATTGATACTATGGTAACTTAGGTGTTTCTTGTCTTTCCTTCCTGTTTCAGCTGAGCTCATTAATGAAATCTTGAACTTCTCTGTGCTTCATTTATCTCCTTTATCACCTTCACTATATATTGTTAGCTTTAAATGTCCCTTGTTGCTACAGTTAGTCCACATCAAAGATTAAGCCCTTTTCTGGTTGATAAGGATCTAAAAGGATCCTAAAATCTTAAAAGTTTAGGACTTAACAGTAGAAAAATGCTTATTGTTATGTTAACTAATAGATACAATAAGGGAGACAGTATGTCACCTTCTTATGGCCATAGCCAGGTGTCCCTTCCCCTGTTCCTCAACTCTGGAGAAGTAACCCCTTGGGCAGGTGTCTCTGCTGGAGAGGAGAAGGTCCAGCACATAGTTTTGGAACGTGTACGTGAATCTCTCCAATCAGAGATGGGACCAAGCTTTTATAGAATAAAGTGGATTGGCTGCTGTCATTTAACTAGTTAGCCATACCTCCAAAATTTCTCATTGAAGGATAAAAGGAAAACAGTGGAAAAACCCAGGAAGGCCTGTTTCTCACTAAGTAAACTCTGAAATTTATCTGTTTATTTTCGCTTTATCTCTATTTCAGGCCTAGTTGTGGTTGAGCTGGGCTCTGTGTTCTTCAACACTGGAGAGCAGCTGGTGTCATGAACACCAACTTGGTCTCTGTACTTTCTGCTACAACTGCTGCTGGTCAAGATTTGGAAAACAACTTGCTGTTCCCTCCACACTACATCCATACATTGTGTAGAAGAAACAGTGTTTTTTGTCTGTTGCTGGATTGTGTGTCTTGTTCTTATGGCTCTGCTAATGCTTGGGTGTAATAGTGGTTATAAGAGTGTGTTGGTTAGTTGTGTGCTCCTTCTTCAGTATGTTCTTGAGGCAGAGAAAAAGAAAAAAAAGATATTTTTTTTTCAATGTCTAATGTGAACACCTTGCACATTCTTACAGGACATCTGGCAATGCTAACCCAGGTGTGTTATCTTAGAGGCTGATATATAGACTGCTCCCAAGTGCTGCTCAAGTTCATTTAAATAAATATACAAATCTGTGTAAAAACAGGAGCTTGCATTGTGTAAGCATGTGATAATTTAAAACTAGTATTTATTTTCCCTATGAGTGTACTTTGTCAGAGGCAGCAAGTCTGATCTCTCTAGTTGTAATTTCAGTTGGTAACTTTTTCCTTAAAGATGGACAGAATCCTCCATGGCACAAGTAATTTTCATAAGTAATAATTGAGAGGGCATCAGAAATATGAGATAAAGAACACAACACCTTTTAAAGCAGTGGGAGTTATGGGCAGCAGTAAATAAATAGCCTGACATTATAAATATTGAATTTAGTTAGAACATAAATATCATACTCTCTGCAGATATAAGTGTTCAAATCCTACCAACTTTAGTTGGAGTGGTACAGGAATATTTCAGACCAGGTGTTGGACCTTCTGGAAGGATTTTGCTGAAGTTATTGGGAACAAATTATGGACTCTGGCTGCATGTAGGTTTTAAGTGACTTTATTAAAAAGATGTGTATTTCACTGCAAATTGAAAATGTACTTCATGAGCCATGTCCTCAAATTTTTACTTTCTTTTAAAAAAACCTTTGAGTCAGCTGTTCTCATACAGAAGTAGTTTTGTTCAAATGCCAGGGCAGACTTGACATGACCCTGGCTGAACTCTGGACAATGATCACAACCACCTCTCATGACTGGGCTGCTCCTTTTTAATAACATGTTGAGAGGACGGGGGAGGGGTCTGAAATACTCAGCCATGTCCTGATAAGTCTTCACCTGTTCAAGGATAATGTCGCTTCCAACCCAACTTCAAGATTTACTCTGCTTTATGCTGAGATTAGCAGCTGGCTTTTTCATCTCTTGCTGGACGTTTTAGCAGCTTCTCTGTTGAAGTAAACAGGCTAAAGGTGGGGAAGAGAGGGGAAAGCAGCCATTGTGTTGCAGGTCTTGGTTGTCTCATGGATGTTAAGACAACAGGGAAATTGGGACATCATCTTGTTAAGTTAAAACACAAGATTGCTCACCATATCTCTAATAAAAACAGTTAATAACTGAAATTTTTAACATTTATATTTTAATAAAGAAAAATCATATAAAGAATTTTTTAAAAAATACAGAATAATTTAATGTTTTAAAACTCTGTTTTTAATTTTTTTTTTCCCAAAGTATTATTTGTTTTATTTTGGTTTATTATGAGATAGAATATTGTTTTAAAACACGAAGTCAATGTCATTTGTTTTTTTTTTTCCTCTTGGTAAGTCTTTTCCAAAAAAATCTGCTGTCTGTGCTGGTTTAATGAAAATAGACAAAGCTAAATAAGTTTTTAGGGGAGAAACTCCTGCAAATACAAGTCTAAAAGAAAGAGCAATGCAGAAAAATTCCTCGTAAGAGGAATTTTACTTGTGACCTGTCTCATTAAAGCTACTGAAGTGGAACTTCTCCTAAGAGGAAGGCTACTCAAGTGTGTAATTGTTTGCAGGGCAAACTCCTAGTCTGTAACACTATTTTCTAGTGTGCTGTAAAAATGCATAGGGATATAAACATGCAATGATTCTGTAGTTAGACTTACAGTGGGCTTAATGGTTTTCTCATTAGAAAGAACACTGGCTGGTTATAACAATGATTTCCAGGTGTTCTATCGAGCTCACTAATTACTGTCCTCAAGCCTTGCACACAAAAAGGATCAAATCTTCAGTCCCATACAGTAGAGTTACAGTGATTTGTTACAGTAATTACCATTTTATATAATTTTCACCTCTGATCAGCCTACTCCTCATTTAAATCAGAACTTGTCTAGTTCCTGCTTATCAGCAAATGGTTTAGCAGATGATTCAATTCACCTTAGAAATTTACTGATATATATTGGCTGTGAATTAGACTAGTAAATGAGCTTGTCAATTTATGGTTTTGAGCCTTATTAATTTTCTAAAGTAAAAAGCATATGTGACCATTCTCAATTGATGAAGTCATGAGGAAGGTCTGTAATATGCCTTGAAAAACAAAGAACATTGTTATGTGCATGTGCTTATGTATTAATCTTTCCTGTACAGAACAAACTTCAGTACAGCTCTTGGGCACATGGCAGATGTGAGGCCACCTCTCTTTTACTGCAGATATTGATTTGCTGCCCCAGGAGACAGCCTGTTCTGCACTGGATCTAACAGGTGGCCATAGCCTATTTTTATTTTTTTTTTGTCCATGGATGCATCTTCCGTTTTACTACTTCTAAGAGTTTCAGAAATTCAAGTGAAATCCTTAGTGAAGACTTTCTTGTCTACATACCTACAGTTTGTTATTTTCTGTTAACAGTATATCTGTATGGCTCCTAAAAAAGCATTATACTTGGGATAATTTTTTTAGCTGGAATATGCTGGGGGGGAGGGGGGGAGGTGTGGAACCCATCAAAATAACCTCAAAGTGACTATCAGCAGAAATATTCTAAGAACACATGATTTAAATGTTTCTAAGTCACTACAGGATAGAAGAGCCAGAAGGAAAAGAGTTGGACAGGATATTAGTAAGATATCATAAAAGGGGAAATGGAGGTCCTGTCATTTCAATCATTACCTCTAAATATAGAATTGCACATTTTCCACTGGCTATCAGTTTTCTCTTAAAGTATGTTAGCAATACTGAGTAATGAATCACAGGATACCATCCTGTGATGGATGTAAATGAAGCAAATTCAAATAATCTATGTATCTTGTCTTAGTCCCAATTAGAAAACTGGACTCCTGTGTGAGAGAATTAATTTATTTCCCATAAAAACCAGGACAGCATGTAGAAGAATGTACTTTACTCATGACCAGATTAGATATCTTAATAGTTAGTGTTATACTTTGTGCTTGTGCATTTCAAATATAGCAGACAGCTAGGTGGAATTGACAGAGGGGAGTATCTGTTCATGCAAACATGAACAGAACTATTGCTTCAGACCTGGTATGAGAAACTTTAGTAGAGAGATGGTTGTAATAGGAACAAGAACATGTTTTTCACCTGAGCACAGTGATCTGGCCCTTTACTGCCTGCCCGCTGACACACCACAGCACTGCATGCCAAAACCTGCCACCACGCACTGAATGGGCAATGCCCTAGTTTGTATTATATTCTAGGAATAAAGCAGCAATTCCTGCTTCAGTGAGTTTGTCAAATGCATGCTATCAACATAATATTAATTACAGCAAACTGTGTTCTTCTGTGTCTCCTTCTTTCACCCTTGATTGAGTTGCTATAATGTAATTGCTTGATGATGCCAGTAAAGATTAAGGGTGTCATGTGTAATGCCCATGAGGTCTTATTTCCTATTGTAGTCCACCAAGAAGATGCTAATATTAACCCAAGAATCTCAAGTCAGTGTACAGTCCATGCAGTTGCCCAAGCACACTTATTGTGCAAATGTCTTTGGTTATAGAAGGTTTGACTGTTTCCTCACAGTGATTCAGCTTTTCCAAGTCTTGTGTGTTAGCACAGATTTTAACTGTTGTTGAAATAATGTGTGTGGTTTAAACAATTTGGAAAAAAAATTCTTACCTGTTTTATGATTCTTAAGATAAGCTTGGAAGATGCACAATGCAAATTCATTTGAGAAAGCAGTAAAGCTTTCAGTATGTTTAATTATTGACCCCAGTACGGAATAGCCAGTTCTCCATTGATTGGATTGAAAATACAAGAAAGGGAACCTAAATATTAGTGTCTCCACTGCAGCTGTCTTTCTTGTTCAAGTTTCTGAAATTCTTTTTTGTAGTCAAATGAGAAACAAAGTCATTTTGTCAGTTCTGCTGGAAGAAAGCCAAGGCCATTGTACTAACCACATTCAGCTTGCTGGTTCCCCCAGGTTCTTGAACAACAGCAATTAGGATCTCAAGATGTTAGCTGGATCCCATGGTCTTTGATTCAGTGATCTTTGTCAAATCACACCTGGCAGAAGCAGAACTGATTCACGTACCTAAAGGTGTTGGCTCTAACTCACTCTTGGTTTAAGTGCATTGATTGAAAAGTCCTAAAATAAAGGATGAGTCTGGCTCAGTTCTGTTGACTGCAATGAATTTGCATCACTCAAAAGACACTGCTCAGATTTGTCCAGGACACTGTCTGCTATAGTTTTATAAATATTTTGGTCTATTCATGCCCTGTCTAGAGAGGTGGTAAATGGTGTGGAATCAATATGAGCAATCATAAACAAGGACATCCCAGTGCTCTGGCTACTAGATGGCATCACCTGTTCTACTAAGTCAAAAACAGAAAGGCTGAAAGAGGTTTTGGAAGTGTTTTCTGATGGCTACTTGCTTCAAACGTTGCATTGCTGATTTATGTATTGCTGAAATTGTAGTTGCTATTCTATTCTGCCTGCAATGCTGCTCTAACTGTTAATGGCATAGTGGATTCACAGGGGAATCACAACCTTGAACATGACTTCATGGACTAATTCAAAGTCTTACAATAGCATTTTCTCTCTGCCTTTTTTCAGGTCGCTTGACAGAACTTGATTTTATCAGTTGGTCTGACTCTTCAAAGTACTTTTGAGGTTTAGTTGAGTGGATTTACTTAGACTTGCAAATGCTGTCTCAGATTAAAAATTAGTAATGCTGTCTTTCTTAAATGACAGTTTCATTAGAAGTTCTATAATGCTCTGTTAGATCTGACTTTGTCCTTCTATATCCTGTCCAAATACACTCACCATAATATACTTCAACTGAATTTTATACTTCAACCTTTGTAATTTTGTGTTTGCTTTGTAATTTTTTTAAAAACTGAGACAAACAGTAGAGGTTAAAAGTTTTTTTTATTTTTACTTTTAGAAATATACATATGATGTCAGTAGCCTTTCTCTAAGCCCATGGTATCCTTAAATTAGGAATGAAAGTGGTCACACATTTGGTCTCCCTGGGCAAGGACATGGCCTGGAAATGATATTCCTGTGTCCCACTGTCTGAGTCAGAGTCCTCTTTGTCCTTGTGTTCCCTTAGTTATGAAACTCCGTGTAATTTGTCTCAGTGAAGCAAGTGTGAAAGTTTTCACAGAACTACTACTCAAATTATTTGTAGAGCAGAGGGAAGCATGAGCTATCTCATCTATATATACATATTAAAATGTACATTTTGGGCCAATGGTTACTTATGGAGATAGGCAGCAGCAGAAATGACTGCTCTGAATACACAGGAACAGTCCTGAGTTAGTAAACAGCTTCCAACACTGAAAAAAAAAAAAAAAAGAGAACTGATGCCTGCAGTCTCACTTTGTTTCTCTCCTTCCTGTCACCTTTCTCAGCAACTTATTTTTTTAAGAACTTCAAGCAAGAAGTCTCTTCCTTTTGTGTTTCAAGAATGCCTCACCCTGGTAGGGGGCCTTATGTGCTACCATAATAGAAAGAATAATTGGATTTTGTTTGTTTTCATTTGAAGTGCTTAAAAATGAATAGTGATGAGAATGAATATTCCCTCATAAAAGTAAAACTGGCTTCTGTTCTACTGAAAGAGTATTTTGAACAGCTTAGTGTTATTGGGGGGGATCATAAATCTAAGCTCTGCCTTATGCTGCTATTGATACACTTCTTGCTCACTTTACTGGCATCAGGCTTATCAGTCCATTATTTTTCCCTACTTTGTGACTGAAGATTTGGAACAGCTTTTTTTTTTTTTTTTTTTTTTTTTTTACATCAGGCAGTTTATGGCCAAAAATTGCTCAGTTCTCCACTGACTATTTACAACATTACTGCTTTAGCAGCTTTGATGCACCCATCTTACTTTGTGTGCTCTTGGGAGTTGACTCCAGAATTTGTTCCTAAACGTTAGTTTTCATGTTGACCTCTCAGACCACAAATGAAACTTCTTACACCAGTATAACTGTAATAATCTCAGGGAACTGGATATGGATTATCTCTGTAGCACTGTCAGGTTATGGCAGACTATCTGCTCCAGCCTCTTAGCAGGTGACAGATCCAGAAGAACTGAAGGTGGCAGATACATAGGTCTATAAACACTTTTGGGTCATGGATTTGAAACTGGAAAGACACAAATTATGAAGTCACAGATTCAGAAACAAAAATAGGAACTATTTCTTTTTTCTTTGAAAATTAATAACTTGTTAAATTTACTACCACAAGGTGTTTTGAAAGTTGAAATTACAGCTATAAGCAAAAAGAGGTCTACATAAATTCATGAGGGATAAGTCCATTAGTGGTTATTTAAAATAAGTCTTATTTACATTTCTAATTCAGCAAATCTGATAACTGGGTTTTATGTCTTCAGCACTGTGAATATTTCCAATGTATGGAAACCAAAGCGATTACCAGTCAGAAGCACAAGTCTTGATTGCGTTCACCCTGGTCTTAGTTGGGATGGCAGCTCTTAGTGTCTTATATTCAAGAGCACAGAGACTCTGAGGTTTTGCCTGCCCTGCTATTAGAGTCTAACATCAACCTTCAGCTGGAATTTGAGTTTTTGTGGTTTTGTTTTTATTTTAAAAAACCACAAATACATGACATTTATTGACGTTCTGCACCTGCAGAACATGTTCCTGTGTGCTAATGTACGTTGTGTTACTCCATGCAAACCTGGTATAGCCTATTTTGGCTGGCAGTGTCTGGTGGAGGCTGCCTGCAGCCTCACCCCCATGAACCACCTTCTCTGTACATCCCTGCTCCAGTAGGTCACTCCAGCTGCAGCCTCAGTGTATCTTTCTGACCTGTTTCTCATCCTTGCAGTTTATGTAGTTGTATTACATTCCTATTTTCTCCTGGTCCTCAATGCATCAAAAATGAAGTCTCTCAGCCTGATCTGACAGACAATAGCAAACTTGATTTATTGAGTCTTAGGAAGGAAGCTGGCCATGGTAGAAGAAAAAAAATAAATTACCTGGCTTATTCCAGTGCAATGTCAACACATGCAAAACTGTTTGGCTCATTTAAAATGAAAGTGGTCCTGCTTTAATATGTGTGTACAACTGGCTAAAATAATGTGTTTGGAAAGCAACACTTTTCTTGCATTTTAGTCTGCATGATCAAACTATAACCAAGAAATTATTATCCTGTTCCCATTTATTCTTCTTCGTGTGAGAAAACAGGAACAACATAGGCATGAAAATTGACATCCCTGTCCATTGAGTCTGTTAACATCAGAATACTTACTGGTTTGTTTTTTTTTTTAAATAAACCCGTTCTAGCTCCTGTGGGATTTGTCAGGCCATCCTGGAAGGGGCTGGTACCAGAAGCCAATAGACAGAAGGAGGAGGAAGGGCAACCACAGCTAATGTGAATATTTTCTCAGGGGAAGCCAGCTGGCTTGGGCTTCTTGGGAACTCATGGGGATTCCTGCCAGGGAGCAGCTATCTGTTGTCTCCTGAGAGCTGGAGAGATCTCTAGGGGAGAATGAGTGGTAGGATAAACTGTCCTGGTAGTCAGCAGAAGTTCCCTGCTGTGGCAGCCTAGATTTGCTTCTTAATGCAGTTATTGCAGTTCAAAAACATATTTTGAAACTCCACCCTTCTAATGGTAACCTGCCTTAGACTGTGGAATAAAGAAATAAAATGTCTGTTATCATTTCAGAAGCAAATATATGTTTTTAATCCATCTTCATCCAACATTAAAAGCACTTTGTTTTTAATAAACTCCAGGATGAATGAGAAATAATTTTATTCCTGTGACTAATAAGGAAATGGGGTTTTGTCCTTTGAAATATGTAGCCAATGTACAAATGAAAATGAATTTTCAACTTGGAAAGTTTTATTGACACTTTAAATGGAGTGAGAATGGCAAAGTTCCTTAAGTTGAACTTGGAGAAACAGATACACTATTAGTTTTAATGAGTAATTACATTGTCAGTGACCTAATAATTACTGTAAGTTGTATATGTAACAATAATATCTGAGTGTTGCCCGTTATGACCAGTTAGTCAATGCTTTGGTAATCTAAAAGCATAAGATGATAAGGTGGTTAATTTCCATAGTGACTGATTTCCCACAAAGTACAGTATCAATATACATGCTCTGCAGCAGTTAGAATGGCAATAATTTTGCAAGTGGTATCTGCATCCAGTGACTCTTTCACTAATAGTTTTCCAGATATGCACAAATCACAAATCTTATTTTGGATTAAAAAAATAATAAAATAAAAAATGTATCATGAAACCACCAATGTGTATTAATAAGCATCCATGATCAAGAATGTAGTGAAATGGAAGGTTATAACATAATCTGTAACAGCTGGCTACACCCTCCTAGGAAGGCTAAGTATACCAAATTACATACCCAGGGTGCTGTCATTTCAGTGCAAGAAAAGATCCTTTTAATCCTTCTGTCCCCTTCAAAACCCTGTCTTAATAGTTCACCAAACCTTTGCAGAAGAATAGGGAGATAGGATAATACCTGTCAACTCTCATGGGCTGTTCCATAGATATTCACAAGCTCTCAGCCTTGCCCAGGCTTTCTCATTTAGTGGTCTAACTAGGTGTAATTAAATTTAGTATCATATATAGAAGCTTCTGGCTCCTGTCTTAACTTTGTCTGAAGATTTATCATCCTGATACGATTATACTAATAATTGCATTGAGCCTGTCTTAGCTCAAAATGTTTTTGCTAATGAGAACATTGTTTGCCAACTTGGTAAATTACCTTCTCCCTGTATTAAATGGAAAAAAAATTATGTAAACTGGAAGCACAGGGCAATAACTGTAAAGAACAATAATTTCTTTTACTTGAACAGAGATGACCAATTACTTAATAACCTCTTCATGTGGAGAAGGACTCTTTTTTCTGGTGATCTGTTAATCCCCTCAGATTTAAACTGCCAAAATTCTCAGTCATCTTCAAATTAGATATAGAAAATGACTGACTTATTATGACTAAACAAGGGCAATAAGTATGGGAAAGTCTGTATATAATAACCATCTAAAATGGAAAAGTTTGAGATGTGATGTTCAACTAAAAATTTGTCTTTGTATTAATCCATAATGTGTGTTTAATTGAGCAGGTGAAAACTGTCTTTTGACATTTTTTTTCAGAGAAAAATAGCTTTTTTTCATCAAAATGGAGAACTTGGCAGAAGTTTGATTTCAACAGGCTTGTTTGATGAAAACACCAATCTCTTTCTGTCAAGAGTTAGAGAAAGGCTAATATTTTCAAATGTGCCCAAGTGACTTAAAGAATTGAATTCAATTTCTGAAGCTAACATAGGCATTTTATATGTTTCCAAAGAAGCAGGCTTCTAAAGTACCTGTGTAATTTCTCTTTTCAAAAAAACCCACCTACACATGTATTTTTATATTAAATAGAAAAATGTCAAAAAAATGTGTTGTCAGATCAGGTATTTAACCAAATTTTCTATTCATTGCTAGTCACAAAATTTATGTCTTTAAAGAAAAAGTGTTAAGAAAAAAATAGCTTCCACCTTTTTCTTTTTCCTAGTCAGTTTGAAATGCTAATTTAAGATAAGAATGTGATGACTATGACAAGGCCAGAGATGTGACTAAGATCTTGGTGTCATAAACATCATTGACTCCAGCAGGCCCTGGGGAGATGAGATGTGGTCTTCTCCCTAGTCTGGAGGCTATAGTGCATAGGTAAGGATTATATCCTAACTTCCCAGTTTATTGTCTGGCTGTTGTCAGACTCTACCCACACTGCAGCAGATCCATGGTATTTTTTGGCTGCTAACCAACAACCTGATAGATCTGCTGTGTGTGACCCTGTTAGTGCATCACTGGGGATAGCTTCTCTCATCCTTGAGCGGGGTCTGCTCTGCCTTCAGTCCCTGCTGTTGGCTCAGTCCCTTCCAATGGGTTGAGTTGTCTCTGTGCAGGACTGCCAGTTTTGAGCCCCTCTGGGCTATGGGCTCACATCCTCCCTGCACCCAGGGCTTTCTGCAGCTCTCTGCAATGATGAATAGAACTCATTGAATGAAGTGGGCTTGTTTCAAGAATTCCCTGAGGTGACTTTATACAAGAGTTTCTCTTGGCAGTCAGGATTTATATAATAACCAAAAAAAAATTAAATTCCGTGTTTCTTCTTCTCTATTGAAGAATGAAAACAGAAACAGTAAGGTATTATTATCATAATGTTTTTTTGCATGTGACCCTTATGCAAAGAACAATACTGACAGTAGAATAGATGCCAAATGCGTATGCACAGAAATGTAGCCACAGACACCAATTCTAATAAAAAATGGGTTAACATTGCTTTAAGAATTTAAAGAACTCTTTCAGATACATTAGGTAGCTTCAGCTGCTTCCCTCAGGCTGAAATAGTGCTTCCCTCGTTACAAAACCAATAAAATAATGTTTGAATTCCAGTAGTGATCTGTAAATGATGAAGCACATAAATTGGGTAAGAAGGAGTAGGGAAAACAACAAAAAGGAACATGAAGCAGTGATATACCTGGACATGATTTAGGTAAGATGGAGCCCTTAAAGGGCCTTACAAAGGACAGCTGCTTCTACCATGCAGGAAGACAGTGTTTGCAGCATTTGGCTTCTGGCCTTGGACACATGAAATCCATCCCAGCTTTGTGTTATGTATTCAGGACATGTCCCTTTTGTTTTTGGGGGGGGCAGTTGAGTACTGGATTGGTGGATGATGACAGCCCTGGAACATCTCTCCATTGTATGTAGAGTAAATTTTAATGCAAATGTAATCAGTCTATATTAATTATAAAAAAGAAAGATTACAACTCCTGTCGTTTGGGTGCTGCTAACATGCTTTATGTTTCTGAGAACCAAACCTTGATATCCTTGTGCTTGTTATATTTTACATTCAGAGGTGAACAGGATGGATTAACATTGGGTACAGAGGTAGGGAGTGGCTGAATAAAAATGTATTAGAGGAAGATCTTATGGGAGGAGGAGCAAAAGCAGGAAAAGTGTTGATGTTAGGTTAGCCAAATGTTTAAACCATGCTTTTAGTAGGATATTGTAATAATTTTGCAGCAGATAGAAGAAGACTAGAGATTGTAACAATAAGCCAGAAACAAGATAAAATATCTAGAAATCAGTAACATTTACTACATGAAAGATCTATCAAATACAGGAGACTAACAATAAAAGGCAAGAATGTTTTTAGGTTTTGGGGTTCTTTTCTCTCAGCTTGTACAGTTTCTACTCAGTGACCACCTACCTCATCTCTGTGTGTGGTAGGAATCTCATCTGAAAAAGAAATTTAGTTGATACTTGCAGCTTCCATTTGTGAATTGAAGAATTTTTGCAGAATAGCTGGCAGTTGCTTTTAGAACAAAATTAGATCAATTATTACCGAGGTGTTGCTGAACTTTAGATCATAAGTCTCATGGCTGTTAAATTGTGGTGCCACCTACATGAAATGTCATCATGGTTATTGCAATTGAATATATAATTTTTAATGCATAACATAATTATACATTGTTAGAATGATAATTATTATACCTTTTAGTAAAATGCATACCTGGAAGTTAATCAGCTCTGCATATGAATGGATGAAGTAGTCATTGGTAGAGAACCTCTAATACTATAATCTTAGGCAATTAACAGTATATTAGACATACCATCAAGCAATAGCATCCCATAAAAAAAAATCCTAGGAGAACAAAAAATACAGCACAATGGACTAGATAGGCAATGTGTCCTTTTCCCTCTGCACAAGCACCTGCAGAACATGATGAAATAAGCACAAATCAGAAGGGTTCCCTTTTCCAAGAGTCTTGGTGCTGTTGATTTTTGGAAATGGTTCATTGTAATTTCATTAATTTGGAGTGATCTGGAATTAGGGTGTTAGTGTAGCACATAATCATGTTTCATTATGCTCATTCATCATATGCTTGATTACATTCATAAACTCAATTCTTGTGACTCCTGGGTGCCAGGGCTGGGAATGGACAGTCAGGACAAGTGTGTTCTCAAAGCATCAGGGCTAGAGGCAGCCTCAGTCAGAACAACTGTTGCCTCAGTCTAGCTCTATATCCCACTGTGGGTATAAGACAGGAGTTTGGAAGTCAATGAAGAGCCACTAAGCAAAAGAATTATGAACAGTCTTCGTAGTAGAAAATTTCCTACAGAACTTTAACTAAGTAAGTTAAAAGCATAATCCAGGCACATAGCTTAAAGTTCCTGCTGCTATAAGGACACCACACATTGTGGTACCTGTGCCATAATTAACCTTACACTGCTAGTGCATCCCTAAAGAAAATAAGCAGCTACATGACTATAATGGTTTTCCTCCCCTTAGCCAGGTTGTCATGCACTCCCTTCTCTTCATGTATAAGCTTCAAACCTTCAGCAGAGCTTGCACAGATGACAGTGCTTGGATGATATGATGCAAATAAAAGGTTGTTACACTGACCTGTTTTACATGATGGTTGTCACAACTGCTGCTTTGTGCATGGAATCTTTGCAAGATGTCAGGTTTGGTAAAAATGTGAGAGTAAATAGTGTTAATTGCCTGTTAATGCAGTATTGTGTTGTATGGACCAAAGGGCAATGGATTTTCAGACAAGATTGGTGAGTTACAGTTGTTAAGACAAACACTGTAGTAGAGGGTACCAGACACCTTTTAAGATTATTTTTAGTATGTGTTTATGAAGCAATTAGGACAAAAGTGCCCCAGTCTTATGCACAGTGCATATTGATTTAAAAGCTATGTTTATTCAATTTTTCTGTCTTGATCCTACATGAAAGATTCAAGATCATTAAAAATCTGTGTCTGAGCCTTCATCCTAAGGTAGTCTAGAGGTGAAAATGACACTGCTGGTACCCGAGCTGGCAGCAGTATTCACTTTTTCAATCTGTCTAGCCTTGGGATTCCTTTTGGTCAGAGAAAGCAGTGAAAAAGACTCAAGATAATCTCATGAATTTTGACTGCTTTTCCTGAATACTTTTTGGCTGCTTATCTGGTTTATAAAACATCAAAATCAAAGAGTCTTTTCAGCTTTGTTTGCTTCTTCAGAGCAATTTCCTGGAAAATTCCATTCAGCAGTCTTTCATATTAAAAGATATCTTCCTTCATGGGATTCTCCTGTGTGTATTGCAGTAGTTTATAACAACAACAAATCTTGTAAAGAATGGAGATTGTGAAATTCAAGCCTTTAAATCAGGGGAAGGAGCCAGGGTAAGGTGTTTAGTGGTGTTGCCACAGAGAACATGGAGGATGTGTATGGTGTGATGAGTTAGAGAGGTGAGAGATGTTTGCAGGAAGCTGAAGAAAGGCTGAGTGTGCAAGAGCTGCTGCTGCCTCCTCTTTGCCTATGTGTGCTCCTACTTAATGAGAATGTGCTGTGGTTTCACCCAGGGTTTCCCCAAGAGAATGAAAAAGTACCTGAAAACTGTGTTATCCAGACTCTTTATTTATGTAGTGATTCCTGCATGAGAGCAATTAACTGGATGGGCTTCCATGCTTTTC
The DNA here is from genome assembly GCF_000747805.2 of Chaetura pelagica. Lineage (NCBI taxonomy): Eukaryota > Metazoa > Chordata > Aves > Apodiformes > Apodidae > Chaetura > Chaetura pelagica. The sequence goes on along the minus strand of NW_009951981.1, from coordinate 387,915 downwards.
TACCTTCAACTATCTTCCAACATCTCCCCTTACTGTGGAGTCTCCCTTCCTAATTAGCATGTAACTCATGTGGGTCACTCTCCTGGATCTCACTGTTCTCTGGATTTGCACCTCTGGTACCTTTGCTGGATCTTCAAGGACAGACCTTTCCTAGAGACTTGCTACCTCTGGGATTTTTTAGATGCTAACCAGACTTAAGAATATGGAAAATTACATGTCCAAGTGAGGTAGAAAATGTTCATCCAGCTCTGGCTAAAACTCAGATATGCTGCTGCTTCCTTTTTAGTGCTATGATAAGCATGAGGTATTTGATTCTGTGTGTTATTGGAGTCAAGTATGGTTTTTTAGGGCACAAAATTACTTTTAGCCTTCAATAAAGCTGTTCCATGTGACAGCTATTCAAGAGGGATGGGATTTATTCAGTTAAAAATAAGAATCTAAGTCTTGGCTCATTAAAGTTTGATTTGTCCAAAAGAAAAATCGTCTGATATAAACTAGTCTCATCTGTTTTGTTCACCGGCATACACACCCAGAACTTCATCCTGTCAGCTCTTCATCACCTTTATACAGGAACTTTAGATGCCATCTCAGCTATAAACACAAATAAGCCAACCTGTGCTCTGCTTTCTACTCTTTACAGCCCATAGGCTTTTGTGATTAATCTGATTCTGGTAAATATGGCAGGAGTTGAAGATTTCTTCTGCCTAAATCAGTTCATATTCTGATCAAATGATACATGAGTTTTTCTTTCTATGTTTATATTCACTTATTGGCAAGTTTCTTGTGAGCAGCTTCACTGTCATAATTGAACCTGAGTTATATCAGTCATAAGCAGTCAGTGCCAGTAGTCAAAGTATTACTTGAAATGTTCCAAAAAGTGCACTTTTTGGAGAAGTTAAGTGGCAGAACTGAAGGTGCAGGAAGTTACTTTTCACTGGCATGTTCTCAGTTATTATCTGAACATTTACACTAAATTATTCTTCACCAGGAGTCTGAAACAGAAGACTGGGAATCAGCCTCAGCTATTTCAGTTTTAGACTGAGTAGATGAAAAAAAAATCTGGGGCTGTTAAAAAGCAAAAATTGAGGTTTCCCTCACTCAAAGACAGGTGGGCTGCAGAATTTTTTCCACTAGCTACCAAAGTGGACAGGATTACTCTACACCCACCCCTTGTTATTATTTTCTTCTGCCTCTCAATTTATATTCTGATTTTGTTTTGGACTGTTCTTGCTGTGAATTGTCAGGCTTTACTTTCTGCTTGAAGATGCCTTTCCTGTTAGGAGTAGGCTCTGGGGAGTGATTCAGTTCACTCTAATGGTCCATCAGACCAGCCTAATGTGTGTTTCCCTCTGGTAATTGGTACAATATTGGTTTTGAAAAGAAAAGACTGAAAGCTTGACAAAAACACCAACAACCTATAGTAAGATATGGAGTTATAAGAAAATAGGAAATTAATTTTGCATTTGCAGGAGTTCTGAAGTTATATATAAAACCAGATAGTTTATTATGATAACTTCTCATCTTTCAATATGCTAAAGTTTCTCTCAACTGTTTAGAAATATTTTGAATATTATGGAAGGAGCACATTCTCCTTTGTGTTTGACTGTAGCTTGCTAGCACCCTTTTTGAAAAAGCAAAAATCAGCAAAAGAAAACTTAAATGCTGGCATAATAATATTGAAATGCCTTAAAGGCTATGATAAGAATGGATTAAACAGTCTGTCCGTAAAAGTTGTTTTTGGAAATTCAAAGGCAAGAGCAGTAAAAGTAATCAGAGCCAAGCAGCTGCAGTGGGTTGGCATAGTGTGTGAGACAGGTCAGTCCTGGTACTGGGTCTGTCATGGACTGTCTAGGGAAAAAAACTTAGTAAAGTTTTCTTGGCTAATTGTGTCTGCCCTTGTCCTTCTACCCTTTTTTTCACAGTACTTTCATGCAGAATCCTGAGCTCAGTCTGAAGGCAACAGAAGTATAAAAGCTCTACTTCAGATGGGCATGGTGTGCAGGTGTCCTTGGCACCTCGTGCTCACTTTTTCCTTTTCTTGTAATATTCATCTTGGAGATGAACTTTCAAACCACATAATTTTTCCTTTAAGTTACTGTAATAAATTTAACGTTCACAGAGGAGTCTAGATTGACAGCCCAGAGAAAAAAATTATTCATGAGGCAGGTAGTTATAGCACGGGCAGGGATCAATCTCATTATTAGCATACCCTTGACTTTGAGGACTTCTGTGAGTGGGACTTCTGACTCTGAATGGCACAACTGGAAACCAATCTGTTTCTTCATACTCGTCCATAAATGGGAAAATCAGTAAGATGAAGATGCATTGAAGACAAAATACCAGTTTGTGAACTACAAGAAGGGCACATGGCAAGTGTGTGCCTGCTTTGGCAGCAGCTGTGTGGGGCTAATGCCCTTGGCCTGGACAAAAGCAGCCTAAGAGCTATTCTACCTCAAAATGGGATTAAATGCTTATGAAGAGCCGAAACTGTGGCTTGAGTATTGGAGGCACCAAGGAACCCTGGATGTGCTAAAACCTTCTTGTAGCTGCACTAATCCTTTCACTCCACTGACAGCCAGGGGAAGGGGTGCTCTGAGGTCACCAGACCTCTTTCTGCACATTTGCTGGTGCATTTTTTTGCACTTATTATTTTCCTGGCTGGTTAAGCTTTTTTAAGGAACAGATAAAACACAGTAGGCTCTTCCAGTGGCTGCACCTTATCAGAAAAGGATGGCCCTAGGTGACCCATCCCTGTGTTAAAGCCATCCACTTTGATGCTGTAGGGGACCGAGAGATGACCTTGTGTTTCTGTTCTGTGTTCCTTGCCATTGTTTTCACCTGAGCTGCTAATAAGAATTTATGATGCTGTAAACTAAAAGTGCTACTTCTCAGTTTCTAGTGTGTCTGTCTGTGACTTTTACTATTTTTATTTTCTTTTAAGCCATTGGGACTTTTCTGATTTCAGTTATGTAGATGTGAGGTCAAACTAACTTCCCAGCAAATTAATGCATTGAATTGAAATGTGTCATTACATAACATGATGCAGAGTAGCTCATGCCTTTGTTTTGCTTGTGAAATACTCTGGAGAGTGTAGAAAGGAAAATTAAATTAGAACCTGAGTCACAATTTCTATCACACAGCCTGAACCTGGTCGTCTTCAGCACATCATTTTGCAAGAGTGCTCAGTGATACATCACAAGGCGTATCTGTGCATTAACCACTTATGGCACACAGCTTGCAGCAGCCATCTGCTCAGATTCCCTTTCCTTTTCAGTGTAGTCAATCTGAGTCTAAAAAATTGATAAACAACCTCTGCTGCTAAATTAAGACTAGAAGAGTAAGCAGGTGAATGAACATAAGCAACAATTTTCCAAGACATTCAGGATACAAGTGCTCCTGTTAATAGCACAATGATAAGGAACATTAAAAATCTAACATGTGTAGTCACTGTTTTCAAGTGACATGAAGGCTAAACATTTTAGGTAGGCTAGCCTAGAGATGAAAATATCCTCCTAAATAACTAATCTATCTACAGACAGCTTGGTAGCTATATGTTGTAGTTATGTAGCCATTAATAAAACATCCTGCCTTGTGCTAGTCTCCTCTAAGTATGTTATTGATAGTGTTTCCAGGGGTAGTGCAGAAATTGTTTCCCTATTTTTGTAGTGAAAAAGAAGAACCACTTCTAAATGGCTCTCATTCAGTGTTTCAATGCTCAGAAGTTACTCTCTTTGGCAATAAGGAGGAAGGGTTAAGACAAAAGTCTTTGTTTTCTGTCTGCTCTTCATTATGATCTCTCTAGTCCATCTAACAAAAAAAAAAAGAGTTTTGTGGCCTGTGGTGGCTCACAGAAGAGGTATTTTCATGTCAGTTGTTTTTTGACCTGATGTTGGGGCCAACTTAGTTGACTATACAGGAACTGGAAGAGTACATCCAGCCCTTCACCTTTGTCAAGGGCCAGTTTGCCAGGTATGAGGCAGTCCGTGCATGATGAAGCAGAAGCATGACACATTAAAGTGTTTCAGGCAGCTCATTCTGGTATAGTAATAACTGAGCACAGCAGTGAGGAGCTGAGGAAGAGCTGTGGAAACCTATGCAGGGTTCAGGGTCTATACCCAAAGCAGCTAGCCAGAACCAGTTCTATGTCACTGTGGGTATGTTGTTATTAGTACCTAAGTTGGATGTTTAAAAGCTACTTGGAGGAGCTGCAATTGTCTTTGGCTGTGGGGTATACATCTGCAGAGGCAACAGCTCCAACCTCATGCATCTCAGTGTTTTAAAGTAAACATATGGTAGAAGAAGAAGCAGTTCCTTGAGCTGGAACAGTTTATCCATCCAAGTAAGAGCATTTGGTGAAATTTCACATGCAGTCTTCCTGGGTGCATGTACTAGGCTGGCTTTAGGCAGTTAGATGACTTCTTGCTGCCATCCACTGGGGGTGGGAGGAGGATTCCAGTGTCAGCAGATTGCCTTGAAGGGTGCTGTGTGCTCTTGAAGTCCTCGCATCTGTTGATGGGTGTCAGGAGAGTGCCGTCACCCACTCCTGTTTAGCTGGTCTGATACACTCCATAATCAGTGACCATGTGTGAACTCTCTTGAGGGCTCAGCAGTGCTTGAGACACCACAGAGATCTTCTGAGGCTAAAATATGAGAAAGAGCAGTGAGATATGATAAAATAAGGCTTTTACAGGGCCTGAGCATCAATTAAATCTTTAAAGGGGAGGTGTGGAGGGAGAACTCCATGTCTTTTTTGGGAAAACTATGCTCACAATAAAATAAACAACCCTTTCCTTAACATTTTGTGTCTCAACAGAATGATTTGAGCATTTTTACTACTTTACCCATCCTCTCTAAATTCACAACTTTTCATGAAAATTTCCTATTAAAATCCAGCAGTTGGCAGTTTCTGCAGCCTCCAGAAATACCTGTTAGAGAAACACCATTAGAGATCTGTGATAAGGTATGTCAGAGAGAACTTTTCTGCAGTTATTTTCTTAAGTGTAGGCAGTGGCACTGAAGGAACGTAGACACACTCAAATTAAATGAAGAGATGTTTTGTCAGTGGGATGAGTGCTGAGGAGAGCACCTGCCAGAGCAGCCACAGTAATAACAAAATGTGTAAAGCCATTTTCTGCCTGCTTCTATAAATTTCAGCTGCCTTGTGCTGTGGTTTCCGGGTTCCCAGAGGCTGCTCCATGATGTTCCTGTGCCTGCCCAGTGCAGCTCGTGATTTTTGCAGATACAACAAGAATCAGCAGATCCCTTGTTCAGCTTCCTGTTTGGTGTTAAATCAGGGGAAATCTTTTTTCCAGTGTCTGATAGTCACATCCAGTTCTTTCCTGCTTTGAGCCAGACCCTCTCCCAGGCTTAGTGGCCATACAGTGCTGTGACCTGGATTTAGATAATTTTGCTCTCTCTTCTCTCTGACTCACTTTCTCTGCTCCCTATGTATTCAGCCACCCTAGGATCTCTAGTGGATTTAGTAGTCTGACTTTTAGGGAAGTTATTTAAACTCCCAGCCTTAATGCTACTTTAATATTTTCGGTTTATTTTGATTTTTATGTATGTAGTTTTCTCCATCAAAATGCCAGCATTTGGTGTGATTTAAACACAGTAGTGTCTGATGCTTGGATTACCAAATTACTGCAGCAGCTTAGATAGTAAGATTTCATACAGTGACAAGAAGTGTTTTGATTCTTGACCAATGTAAACAGTATTTAATACAACTGTGAAGGCAGGGAATTGCATCTTTTTACCAAAAATGAAGATACATAACAAAACTTAGAACAAACAAAATATACTTTTTGTCCAATTTCAAGTTGTATTTTTGTTTGTAGATCTCAGGATGCTGCTCTGAGATTGATGTTGTACAGCAAGTTCTGATCTGAGACTCTTGTGATTTATATAATATTATGGAAATAGAAATGTGTATTTTTAGTATCTTATTTGCAGTGAAACTGCTAATTAGAAAATGTAAAATGTGTCTGTCATTTTTCCTTACTGCCTGGCTGTGAGCTTTGTCTTTTTAAAAAAATGCTGTTTCAGCATATTCCTTGCTAATAAGCATAGGTATTTTACATCATCTTAGCAAAGTGGAACATTGGAATGATATGACTGAAAATCTATATTGCTGTTTTTCATTTTCATTATTACACTTTCATAATTAAGCAATAAATATAAGCTGTGATCATGTGTTTGATTATGGCAAGCTTTCCTGCATACTGCAAAGAATGAGAGAATAAGAGGAAAAAGATTCCAGATACCCTTTGAAAAATAGAAAATCAAGCTTTCAGTATGTTGCCTCTTTATCCTGAACTTGTTCTGAGCTTTCCCCATGTACTGTAATGGAACCAGTTGACATTGGCTGTGTTTTCTTCCTGTGAGTATAACCTGAAAATGCTCCTGTGCAGAGCAATAACAAAGAGTTTGGAAGTACTGCTTCTCACAAGGATGAGAACATCATCTTTTTTCTTGACAAACTTTTGCAAAAATATTATATTTTTCCAAATCCCAAGGAAATTAATGGTTGTTGGGTGAGGCTAAATAAAGTCTTGAGAGCAAGTCAAGAAAGGTACCACTTACTGCTCAATTCAACAGGATGTTTGTGGGTTTGACAGAGGCTTTAGACAAGTGTGCAGTGTCCTTTGTATGACCCAGCAGATGTGAGAGGTATTGGAAGACACTGGGGCTGTGAACCCACTGGAGACATGGGAGAGAGCTGAAAATCCTATAAGTAGGAGCTAAGGTGAAGGGAGTGTGTGGGTTTGTATCTATTGTGCAGATCCTGGGTGATCTGTGCAGGGAAGAGAGCTGAAGTGTGGAAGCAGGTGGGATGGGAGAGCAGGACAGGGGTAACAATGGGATTAGGGAAACATTTCAGGTGGTGAAAATAGGTATAAGTATCACAAGAACCAGCTTCTGCCCACCCATATCACCTGGTGAGAGTCATCATCATGGGACAGCTTGTTTGGGTACCTTAGCTCATCTGTCAAATGTAATCTTGATGTTGGATCCCCATTCCCATCCTTTGCTCTGTTTCTTTTTTTTTGGCTGCTGTGTGGGTGTTGCTGTCCTGTTTGAAGTTAGGGACTCATTTGGGGTTTTGCTGCCAACACAGTTTACTTATATCAACCTTTCTAAAACTGGCTTTGAGTGTACAATTGTTGTAGGTCAAGAGTTTTCTGGGGCATGTGACAAAAACTGATTGTCCCCAAGCCACACGTGTGTAAATTTATCCAGTAAATTAGAGATGAATGTAGTTCTTTGAGGTTTTTTGAGGGCAAACTGGCCCTTCTTACCTTTTCTGTGTCACTGCAATGAAGAGATGAGATATGACTGAATTCTGTTGACTGTGTAAATCTTGTGACTGCCTAATGACCAGATTTCCAGATATTTTTCTAAGGAAGAGAGAAGAAAAGATATGCTTTCCCTTCTGCCTACAGTTTATTGAAGTTTGGTAAAATAGAGAGGACAAAATGATTTGAGCAGGGTAGTGTCAAATCCCCACTGTTGGTTCCATGGGAAGAGAAGAAGAAAAGGAAGGCACAAAAATAGTACTCTGAGCCATGAATTATCTCAGTTATTTAAAAGAGATTGTGGGAGTCACAGGGAGCCACAGTTTTGTAAACAGGGGCAGTGATTTCTGTAATGCAGAGAACTAATGAGGAGCAGTGAGTGTAGCTTGGTTAGAGCAACAACACTAAATTGCAACATGCTGTGCTGAGAACACTGAAAGTACAAAGCAATGGTCTGGAGTTTCAGCAGATTTTAATCTCCTACATGATCTTTGGCAAATCCTTTCACTTCATGCTGCTTCTATTTCACCATCTGTAAAACAGGCAGGATAATAAAAATGTGCATTCAAAGCTGCTGCTGAAAGTTAGGTGGCAGCATTATTTTCCTCACATGAAATGTACATTCTGTGCAATTTAATTCATGTTTATGGATGTAAATTGTTGTCAAAGCTGCAGAAGACTTTTGCTCCTCTTGCAGAGATCCTCTGTGCCAGCTTTCTTCTCATCATCATTAGAACTGGGAAACAAATCTTCTCATCACTCTTTTATATAAAAGATGTGCTACTGTAGTACAACACTACAGTCAGATTTTTATGCTTATTCTTATCTGTTCATATTTCTTTTCTTTTTTTTTTTTTTTTTTTTTTTCCTCCATTGCTGGCATGATTTCTCCATTTCATAATAATTGTGTCATCATAGCTATGTAAACTCACAGGTAACTGTCTGTAAATGCCCTGTGTCCCTAAGTTCACTTTTATCAGTGCTCAGAAGATGTAATAATGTAATAATGTCCACCTATATTGCACTGGGGTGGTAAAGCAGTCACTTTTTAAAGCTTTGTGCCTCTTATATGAAAAATTCTAGCTATATGTTTTCTGCTTACATTTTGATTAGTAGGATTCAGAGTTGTATTTGTAATTGAGAAAAAGCAGTTCAAATTATATAGTTTCCTCTGTCCTTTTCTTGCCAAACTGGTCCAAATTTGGCTTTCAACATCATTTGTTAAAATGTAGAGATCTGTGATGTTTCAGACTATCAAACTGTTTTATTGAAACTTCCAAGGGGGACCAACAGCTCTGCTGGTCATCATGATATTTTCAATAAGTTGGGCAGCAAAAGAATTAATTCTATGTTGTTGCCAGTTAAAAAGATGGATCTTAAAGTGTTATTTTTTGAAGACCTGTGATAGAACCTTTCCCACAGTTCTTTCCATATGAAAAGAATAATAATGAAGATGTTCTTGAACAGGGGCATATGATGAGTGCACTAATTGCATGTTGGAGCTTCTTGCCTTGTGCCTTGGTACATTCCTTTGAGGTAAAAAACCTGAAAAAACACAAACCTTTCTTTGGGGGGGGGCACCCCCAAAACCTCAATACTGTTCTGAAGTAAAGGAAATGAGTTAATGCCAAATGATCCTAAAGGGTGTGTGTGTAAGGTGTTGCAATCATTAAGATTTTCATTTTTATGGTCCTGATATGAACATAACTCCATTTGCTCTCACAGAACACAGCATAGTTCATTTATATTTCTTCAGGTGGTGGCTGATTTGCCTCAGGGAAAAAATAAGGGGATTCAGACCTGCACAGAACATTGTAAAGGGTTGGTTTCCCTAGAGATTCTGCTTACTATCAAATTGTAGTAGTGTGCTTATTAAGCAGAATACAATGTCTGCCTCATAAACCCTCTGATTAATGTGATGTTCTTAAAGCTCTTGTGTTGTTCCATTCAGCATTGCAACACAAGGCAATTGTTTTTTTCAGGATATTGTGACATTCCAAGAAATTCCATCTCCATCCTGGTTCACTACCAAAAATATAGAATGCAATATGATTCCATGGCAATTTAGTATCAGCAAATTCACCATCTTATGATGAAAAGCTCTTTACCCTTAGACACTTGTGAAATACTCAAAATGCCACAGCATTTTTTCGACTATGCTATTACTCCTGCATTTATCTTGTTTGCTGGTAGAGACAAAAACACTTGCCAAAAAACACTATTTGTTTGTAGATAATTGCAATTAAAGGCAGCATTGATTCCTGTGGCAATTTGTCACCCTTCAAGATTTTTCCATTATTCTTGAAAATCATCTGGGGGATGTAAATCATTCTCTCTTCCTCTCTGGGTGAGGTAATTCTGAAGTCCCTTTTCTGATTTGGGACTAAGTTACTGGCAGCAATGTTTTATTTCTCAGCATTGTATGTAATGAATTTAATATGTTACACACCCATTGAATCAGATACTACATTTTCAGATGTTTAGTCTAATATTTTTGCTCATTCTTTTTTGTTTATTTCTTTGTAACCTTCTCAATATTAATTGGAAAACATTCCTGATGCTTAATTTGGAAAATACAGAGGCAACTCTGAAGGAGCAGACCTTTAACTGCAGTGCTGAAATGTCAGACAGCAGTTGGAGATCCTCAGTCCCAACCTTTAATTTAGCACAACTCTGCCTGGCTTGTTCAGATTGATGGGATAACAGCTTGAGACAGTGAGACTTTTCTTACAGTTCCCTTTTTCCTTGTCTCTCCCATTTATTTGAAACAGCATGATTTGTCATATGAGCAGAAATTAATTCTTTGGATTTGCACTCAAAGCATCCCATCATTCCGATGCATAATTTTATTATTTATCTATAGATTTTGGACTTGGACTGTGCCAAAAAACTGAGTGTATGCATAAGGTATTGCTCAAGTTCATCCATTAATTTAAGGCAACCTCATGGTAGCTCTTACTGTGGATGGACATAAATGTTTTAATGCAAGCAAAGACTAAGCTGTGCATTTTTCCTTCTGCTTCCTAGCCTTGCTCCTTAGCTCATTTATTCAATACTCTACAATGCACATCTCTGTTTTGTTGGGTTTTGATGTGTTTGGTTATTTTTGTTGTTTGCTTTTAAACGTAGGGATTCGTTTTTTGGTTCTGCAGTCTTAGCAAATACTGACCTATTATAATGTTCTGTTTATGCAGCTCTTACTTTGAAACCGACCCACAACAATCTGTCTACGAAGCTCAGGAAAGTACTCATAGTGTTTCTCCCATTCTTTGAATATAGCAGACATAAAATGGCTTCCTTTTAGATGTTTTCTCCTGCCCCTGTGGAATGAAATATTGTGAAGTACTACTGGATATGTATTGTTTCTCCATCTAACTCTGCTTAGAATTCACCTGGTCAGAAAAAGTCTACAGCTCTTGCTGCTGTTTCAGCATGATGTCATTCTTGTTTAGAGAAAAATAAGGTCAGAAAAATGTCAATGAAATGCTTTATTCCTGTGAGAATTTGTTTATTTGACAACACACAGAGCTGACTGATGTGGTGCCACTGCAGCATAGGTCCTGCCCTTAGGTAAATTCTTTTTGGAAACTTGCTGAATGTCATCATTTCTTTCTGCCTCATGAATATATCCCTTCAGCACACTCTGTTGAGGGTGTCAATGCCTCATTTTGGGTTCTCAGTAGCATCCATATACCAGAGAGTAGGATTCAATCTACCTGACTTTGGAAATTATCTGGACTATTGACAACAGGAAAATAAATAGATAATGTGAAGAACAAGCACTTCTGATTCCTTCAAAGAGAAAGATAAACCACAGTATAGAAAAACCTAAATGCTTAAATGCCGCCATATGCACTGCTAATACTGATTACATGTGGTTGCACCTCAGTCCTTTTGTCCAACTTCATTAATAGTTCCCTTATTTGTAATTAGATAATGCCTGGCTACAATTTACAAGTTTCCCCAATCTTATCACCTTTTGTTTTTTTTTATCAATGAAAAAGTTTTTCATTGGAAGGCATAGCATTTCCATGAAGAAAATCCCCAAACACCAGGGAAGGAAGGAAGGTGTAGCATGCATTGGGTAATCCATTATTTGGAAAGAAGAGCTGTGCTTTAATTCTCTCCATCAGTAAATGGCCAATTTTCTTGAACTGATGTATTTCCTGAGTCTTCTGTGTCTGAGATCTTAAATTAGCAGAACAAGGACAGGGAGTGAAACCAGTCACTGCAGAAATGTAGCAATTACACTTGGGATGGCAGTTTTTTAATGTGAGTTCCCCACTGCAGGGTCAGATCAGGATAGTTTAATACCAAAAAGTTGCTGGCAGATTTGAAATTGAATGGCCAAAGGCAATTATCAAGAAACTCCAGCCCTATAGTAAGAGTTCTGCATGTTCTTAAAGCTCTGCAGCTTTTCAGTAGCCCTGAAGAGTTTATCATGCACATGAGAAATGGAAGCCTGTGGAGGTTTATTTAGACCCTGGATCCAATTGCAGAGGAAGTCAGAAGAGTCTGGAGCTGTGAAATGAACATAACTGAAATCCTTTCTTTTCAATTTGTCATTTAACACTTGCTACCAGTGTCTTTAGGGACTTCAACCATGCACAGTGACACAGTCACCACAGCAGCTACTTGAGTGCAGACTTTCACGTCGGGGATGATTCAGCTGATAAAATTACCTTTCTTTGAAATTAGCTTGGTACTTAGCATTTAATATTCTTCTCTTTTCTCTGCAATTAGCTTTTACTAATGCAATTTAATCTGTTTGTAACATTTCTTGACGATCATAGTAGACATGATTTGAAATGAAGCTAAATCTCTTGAACTTTTCCTTATGTTAATCTGAAATGCCAACAGGGCACCAACTGCTGTGAAAATTAATGAATGAGCTTCACCAGACTGTCTTTCATTTCATTTGAATGACTTCACACTTTGAGAGCATATGTGACAAACAAACTATTCTCCAACACCAGAAATGATGCTGGAGTGAGAAGAATTTTGCTGCTTGTGGGGCTGCGTTGACAGATTGTTGGTCCTGGTATCTTTGCAAGCACATTACAGAGTACAGCTCACAGGAGAAGTAACTTTTTCAGAAGGATATTTTTTCTTTTAAGGAAGCATATTTTAAAATGTTATAAACGTTATTTAAAATACTATAAAACTAAAAATATGTATAATTGAGGTAGCATTTTTCTCTGTGCTTCTTGTTTAAAAAAATCTCAAACACAACACTCAGCTTTCTTAAGAGTGAGAACAATTTGTGTTACTTAAAATCATAGAATCATCAAGGTTGGAAAAGGCCTTCCAGATGATCAAGTCCAGCCATCCACCCTCCAACCCTTAACCACTAAACCATCTCCTGAAACACCATGTCTACCTGTTTTTTAACACCTCCAGAGACAACGCCTCCACCATCTCCCTGGGCAGCCTGTTCCAATGCCTCACCACTCTTTCTGTGAAGAAACTTTTCCTAATACCAAATCTGAACCTCCCATGGTGCAATTTGACCCCATTTCCTCTTGTCCTATTGCTGGTCACCAGGGTAGAAGAGACCAAGACCCACCATATTACAACCTCCTTTCAAGTAGTTGTAGAGAGCAGCAAGGTCTCTTGTTGCTCTCTCCTCAGCCTTCTCTTCTCCAGGCTGAACAGCCCCTGCTTTCTCAGCCTCTCCTCATAAGACCTGTTCTCTAGACCCCTCATCAGCCCAGTTGCCAGTCTCTGCACCCTCTCCAGCACCTCAGTGTCCTTCCTATACTGAGGTGCTCAAAACTGCACAGGGTGCTTGAGGTGCAGCCTCACCAAGGCCAAGTACAGGGGCAGGATCACCTCCCTGCTCCTGGTGGTCACACTATTCCTGATGCAGGCCAGGATGGTGTTGGCCTTCTTGGCCACCTGGGCACTCTACTGGCTCATGTTCAGCTGCTGTCAGTCAGCACCCCCAGGTCCCTCTCTGCTGGGCACCTCTCTTAGTTATTAAGCCGCAAAAATTCTATAGTGCTATCACAGACTTGAGCTGAATTAACTTACACTGTACCCAAGAATTTTGTTAAAAACTGGAGATTGTACTTTTTTGTTGCCCTGAAGAGCTGGGGAAATGGTTGGTCTTAACAGTTAAAGTAGAACTTCTGTGAAATGAAACAGATTTCCAGAGAGAATAACATAAAAGTTCCTGACTTCCTAGAAATTCTTATGAGCCAAAAGAAAATAAACACGTGCAGGTAAATTATTTTCTCAGGCAGAATCAGTCATGTCATATCTTTTAAAAGCCCAAGTGCAGAATCTGGACTATTTTTGCATGAAGTGATGTACTGAATGCTTGGACAAGTACTGTGCCATCAATCTCTGCTAAAATTCCTTCTGGAATTCTGAAAATTATTTTCTTTTGTTTTTCTTTCAGATATCACAGTACTTGGTTGTTTTTTAGTATCTTTCTATCTAAGCATATGCTTGTATTTCACTATAGTATTGACACCAACATACACATGAGCTCACTGCTTCCTAAGTGTGGCTTGTTGACCCAGGTGGGCAATTAGTTCTTCAGGTTTAGCTGGAAATAGTAAATATACTCTTCTGTTCTACTGTTTGGAGTTTCTAATAACAAATTAAAATAAAATTTTGTGATCAGTAAAACAGTGACACGTTTGTTCCTAGATAAATGATCAAATAAGCACTTTTACTTACACTCAAAATAAAGAACTGGCACCAAAACCAACAAATTATTTTGTTATAGTCTGTATTGCAGTCATATAATGAAAATACTAATTGGATTTGTACTTGGAGAAGTGCCACTGCTGTGCTTCAAAAATGGAAACATTGACTAAACTGTGAAATAAAATAAAAATAGGGGGCAGATGTATTCTGGTTATTGTCATGCAAAGGAATCAGAATGTCTTCTCTGACTTGGCTTGGTATTTAATGGGCATAATGTCAATGCTGTGTGAATAGATACAAGTTGCAAACTCTTGTTTAATGGAAACAATATAATAGAATGTTTAAAGGCATCTTTTAGAAACGGGACATGAAGAGGCTCGTCAACAGTGAACCCATGACAGAGTGAGAATTGGTGATGGACTCAGCTGGGCATGGAGCTCTTCTGCCTTGGTCAAGCCACGGCAGGTATATTCACTTTGCCTCATGCAGGGCTGTCATCCCTCTGATTGTGCCTGTGCCACATTCAAGGATAGACAAGGTCACCTTTTTGTGTAATTTTCATCACTTTTCTAGATGAGTGGCATCCTTACTCTCTGCTTGTTGTCAGACACCAAAGTGGTTTCAGACAGTATATAGATATGATTTATACATCAAAACAGCCATCCAACTGAATGCTTAAAAAGAAGATTTTTAGAAGTCCAGAGGAGGATGCATAGTGGCACACGTGGTGAGATTTCAGGACTGCTTGTTCACAGAAGCCTTAAACTGGCTTGTCTGGTGCCTCCTGGAAGCAGCAACTGTGTGGATTATTGCACAGTGCGACCTGGGCTTGCTGGGGTGCAGAGACTGAGATTGCCAGGCTGCAGGGAAAGACATATGGCTTTGTGCATCAAAACTTTATCAGATTCCCTTAATGGAAAGTATTAGGCTAAGTGTGGGAAGGGTTTTAAGAATGGGTTAGATAATTGTACAGTTTCGGGATTACTATGGAACATCCTGGTCTATTTTTATATCAGCTGGCTCAGGAAACTCCTTGATCTCAGATCACTAGGTTGGTCAGTTTCACTACATGTTTTGTTTCTCATGCTTTTTCTTTCAACGTCTTCAACCTGCCACTAATCCTCTTATTACTGCAGTGTTTTTTCAAATTAATTCAGATTGAGATTTTTTTTCATATTTTCCCCTCACCAAGATGAAATAATTATTTTTTTTGTTTTCATATTACTAAGCTGAAAGTTCAAATACTGCATCTGAAAATGCCTGCATGAAATATTTCAACATTTCTCACCTTGTTTTGGAATATTTCTTCAGCTGCCTGCCTTGGACATTTTCTTTGTGAAGTCCTGAATAGTATGCTTGATCCAAACCCAAATTTGTAAGCAGTAAATCACTATATAGCCAGCAAAAGTATTTACTCTTCTATAGAGTTTAAGAAGAATATGAACTGAGAAATATTCCCAGTACAGAAACATACTTCAGCACAGTCTGTATTGAAATTTATTTTGTAGTACCCTGTATAAAACAAAAACAAAAAACCCAAACAAACAGAAAAGTTACTCAGAAGGGAATTATCTTCTCTTCAGTTGTTCAAGAGATGGAATGTGTTGAGACAGGGCTGGCAAACATGACATTTCAATTGGCATCATCAGGTGTTGCAGGCAGGGATCTGCCAACACCTCCTCATTGACCTTGGTGTTCCGGCAGTCACAGCTACCAGGTTGAAATTTCATCCTCAAACAGTGCTTGTTATTTAAGTTCACTTGCCTCACAAAAATTGCTTCAGCTGGTTTGATTCCAAATGTAGAGCTGCAGGACACAGAACCAACAACAAGAGGAAATAAAAGGTTTCTGGCTCCTACACACATGGCTTTGTGCTCTAATAAACTCCAGTTTATTAACCTCTTAATTTATATATAGTTATTTTCTGCCTGTTATATTTAACATGTGATATTTTGCATGAGAAAAAGAGACTTTGGCATGTCTTTTTATTCTGAGATTATGAGTGTGCTCAGAAATTCAGTTAATTTTTCACACTGATTGATTTGTTAGGTTGCATTCTCTGCTTTGTGTTTGCATGAGACTTGTGTGAACCTGAGAACAGAATAAACATCTCTGTAGTGAGAGAGAGACTCTTCATCTTAAGTTATGAATCCATAAGAATGAAGCAAGGGGTTATTTTGATCTTGCATCATATGAATAATGCATATAGCACCATTATGTGCATCCCACACGTGGAACCAGAACGTAATGTTATGTTAATAAACATTCATAACCCTCACCATAACCATTCTGAATGTTTCATTGCCAAAAGGAATTGTGATCCCAAGGACATTCAGAGATGTCAGTTTTATTACTATATCCAATTATTAAAACTTAAAATTATAGCAGTATTATCCCCCCTCTCCATTTGACATGGGCAATTAGTCAAAATCTCTGGGTTTTGTAGATTACTTCTCTTATGTTGGTGAGGGAGTTGGTTGTTTCTTATATGCAATCAAATTTAATTAAACACAGGCAAAACCTCCTATGTTTCTGAACAGAAGGAGAATCCAACAAGAGACATATTAATCTCTTGAAATTGTCAGCTCCTTTTAAACCACATTTGAACCCCAAATCTTTCTCTGCAATATCAGCAGTGTTCCCTAAGCTTGTGGGAGCAGCCTGCAAGCTCATTTCTTCATTTACTTTCTCCCTGCTACTGAGTTCCCCTCTGCTTTCAACCTGGTTTCTGGCTATGTTAATATTCAGGAAAGGGTGGTGGAGCTCCACGGTTGGTTGTATACCCCAAACTCACCTCATTCTATGTGGATTTTGCGTACCTGGGAGAGCTTGGGAAGGCTGAAAAATGCTGTAGGTAAGTGGTAGAGGAGCTCTTGCCCGATGTGGAGCCACCTGGACAGCTCTGTGAAATATATGTAGGTTACAGAACCACAGAATGGTAGGGGTTGGAAGGGTCCTCTGGAGATTATCTAGTCCCACCCATTTGCTAGAGCAGGATCCACTAGAGCAGATTACACAGGAACATGTCCAGACAGGTTTTGAATGTCTCCAGGGATGGAGACTCTACAACCTCCCCAGGTAGCCTGTTCCAGTGCTCTGTTACCCTCGGAGTAAAGAAGTACTTTATTATATTTAGGCTGAACCTCCTGTGTACCAGTTTGTGACTGTTGCCCCTTGTTCTGTCACTGGACACCACTGAGAAGAGTCTGGCCCCATTGTCCTGACACCTGCCCTTTAGATATTTATAAACACTAATGAGATTCCTCCTCAGCCTCCTTTTCTCCAGGCTAAACAGCCCCAGCTCTCTCAGCTTTTCCTCATATGGTAGATGCTTCAGACCCATAATCATTTTAGTGGCCCCAGCTGGACTCTCTCCAGTAGTTTCTTGTTGTTCTTGAACTTGAGAACCCAGAACTGCTCACAATACTCCAGGTGAGGCCTCACCAGTGCAGAATAGATGGGGAGGAGAACCTCCCTCTACCTGCTCGCCACACTCTTCTTAATGCACTCCAGGATGGCATTGGCTCTCTTGTCTCCACAGGGACATTGTTGGCTCATGTTAGATTGCTTATTTCCCTAATTAGGATCACAGAGCAGTTAATTTGTGGATTTAAATGGCTTGGAGGCTTTGTCTCATATCTTGCATGTGGATAAATTTGAAGAAAATTCTAGTGAGTTTGAAATTAAAACTTCATAAAGATGAGAGACAGAGGGCTACTCCTTTATCAACAATCTCTTTGATAACAACAGAGACTGTGAAAAAAATAAAATCTGTCCTTTTACTTGCTTTGATACTTACAGAAAAGAAAATCTACTCTAGAAGAGGTTGCAAGGTTTCTTCTTAAAACTAACTTTATGGTATGTTACTAAACTTGTAAAATCTTCTGTAATCTTTTATTCCATAAGAGTCACCTGTTTTTTGGTTTTGTTTTGTTTTTGTTTTAAGGCAGCATGAAAATTAAGTCTGATATTTAATGAAGTTTATAAGTGCTGTACTTGTTATGTTCACAGAGAGATGAAACAAGTTTGTCAACAAAGTGGGTTTTTCAAAGTTGCAACAAGCATTTTCCTTTGTGGGAAACATGAAATTAACTACTCAGTTATTGTAACAACTTTGTTTTGAACTATTAGTTCTGGGACATTTATTCTTAACAAATTGTTACTTTATCAGGAAAGGGGATGACATTAAAGGGGCCATTTATATTGATTCAAAGGTTAGCTCAGAAGATTAATCTCTTTGGATATAACAAGTGGAAAATGAGCCTTTCACCCTGTGTTTCTCATTCCATTGCTTTGGAAATTATTCTTATTATGGAACCTTAGGTTTTAAGAACAATGTGGGACATTCAGTCATTTGTGCTGACCTTGTGAAATAGAGGCCATGGTATTTTATTTTGTGTTGAACCTGTTAATTTCAGCTCTATGCTGGTGTATACTCTGCAGAGTTCTTCAGCCTTGATTTGAGACCAACAAGATATGATAAACGTAGCTTTTTATGGTAATGTGTTCCAATAATTAATAATCCATATAAACACAAAGGTGTGTCTTGTTTCTTAAAATTATTTGTGCAGACTCCCAGCTCTTGGTCCCCAAGTTCACTGTTAAACCAAAGGCCTCTTTGCATCCTTTACCTTCTAGCTACTTCTGGTAGATTCATTTTCTACTAGAGCTCTTCTGAGAGTGTTTGCATGGAGGACTGCTGAGGCTGCACTTCAGCCCTGTGACAGTGAGTGATAACTGAGGGTTCAGTGTTAATTTTATTTTATGGTTTCATATAATTGTTTACCAAGCTGCCTGTCACCCTTGAAGGGCAATGTTCAAATCTTGGCTGAGGTTTAGGTAGAGAGCTCATCTTGACATTATAAACTGCTCTTTCAGGTGAAGTAGAAATAACAAGGAAGCACCATGTGAAAAAATCAGCAACCAGTGATTTGCTTTCTTTAATTTCTCTATGTAGTCTCCTGTGTAAAATCCTAGAGCTCTACCACAGCTGTCCAAGGAATTGGATAAGTGCAAGGATGCAACAGTGACTTTCCCTTTTTACATGCTGCTTTATTTCGTTCTTCTTTTAATTCCTTCTTTAGTTCACTCTTCTGCTCCCATTTGGGATCCATGCAGAGTTCTCAAAAGTGTGTCCACTCAAAGGTTTCCTCACACATAATGGCCATGTTGAGCAAGGCTTTTACTGGTTTTTGGCTTCCATCAGTGGCTACAGCAGCCTTTACATGTCTAAGTGCATGTTTTCCATTCCAAGATAATAGTTATTTTTTTTTCAGTACTGAATATTGTCCTACTCTCTCCTGTTTTTTGGTGTGTTTTGTTTTGTTCCCCTTAAATGAGATTTTATCATGTTTTGGGATCTGGCCAGAACGTAAGTCTTCAGACAAAATAAGTGTCTCTAGGCTGTTTAGATATATATTTTTTTGTTGTGTTTTTTTTTTTTTGGGGGGGGGGATTTCAAAAAAGGAAGAAACACTAGAAGTCATTTATATTCAGATTTCTTATTGTTCATTAGGTTTGTAAGACTAAGCGTATTCGAATCATAGAACTATTCAGGTTGGAAAAGACCCTTGGGATCACCGAGTCCACAGCCTTTCCCTTGTCCAATGGTTGGGTCATCAAGTTACAAAAGGGAGATCAGGTTCATCAGGCAGGACCTGCCTTTCATAAACCCATGCTGACTGGGCCTGAATCCCTTGGTTATCCTCTATATGTCTTCTAATAACACTCAATGATCTGCTCCATGACCTTCCCTGGTACTGAGTCAGACTGACAGGTCTATAGTTTCCTGCATCCTCCTTTCTGCCTTTCTTATAGACAGGTTTTATATTTGCTACCCTCCAGTCCCTTGGGACCTCCCCAGTCAGGCAGGATTTAGGTAAATAATGGAAAGTGGCTTGGTGATCACATGTGCCCACTCTTTCAGCACCCTTGGATGTAGCCCACCCAGGTCCACAGACTTATGTGCGTCACATTCCTGCCACATCACTTATTACAATTTTCACTCCTCGTGAAGTTACTTTTTCTTTTGTGCTTAAAGTTTTTCTTTCAGCCCTTAAAGTGAAGAAACAGAAACTTGTACAATTGCACCTTTGGTCACAGCCTGCCTATTGTGGTTGTTGCTGAGCATTAACATAGTCTTATAGACCATTTCCCCCATGATTTCCTTTCCGTGCTGCTGCCTAGAACTCAAAACTAAAAAGGTTCTAATTAGAAAATGGAATTTAATCCTTTCTGTAAACTGAGTTTTTCTAATCAGGAAAAAAAATCCTGCTTCCCTTCTCCCTTTAGCTTTGTGACTGGCTTTTTCCTCTTCTTTATTCTTGCTGTTTGTGAGATTTTGTTAGATATTTGTTTTTATTTTAATAACAATTCAGAGCCATTAATGAGGGGCATGACTTAGCAGCTACCCCCATGTCCAGCTAGTGGTGTCAAAAGTCTCCAATTAGTTTACATGCCTCTTTCCAGTAAGATCCTATTTATTGGTGTCATTATTAAGAAATGTGATATTTACAGGCAAGTGTAAAAGAAAAAGAGAAAAATGTGCATAATTTTCCTGAATCATGATAAATCACTTTCTCCTACACTGCCTAGTGTCATTCATTCTCTTTAGCCACTTGGTCCAAGAAATGGTTGTTCTAAAATGATACTGGTAGAAAGGATGGCCCAGAAGTTACTACTTTTAATATAGAATCAGAGCTCCTTCATCTTCTAATTTCTGGTTTCTCTCCTGGTTTAGACATAAAAATATAAACTTGCAACAAAAAACACATAAGAGATCGTTCGTTTCTATTTTTCTTTGTTTCTAAGATGGAATGGTTTTTCTTGAAGACTTCACATCTTTCTATGTACCCAGTTTCTGTACCTCCCAGCAAATTTCCTAACAACATGCCAATGAAGGAAATAAAAGTAATGGGTGATGATATGAGTAGAGTACTTAAATTTGCATTTACTGCAGTTGGTTGCAATATTAGCTCACAATGAAATTTAAGGTTGGTGTTTGTGCAAAGAGAACTAATTCAGTAAGCTTTATTTAGAGATTTAAGGAATTTTATGACTTATTAGAAGATTTTGCCACATGTTCTGTGCTATTGCAAGCCTTTGAACAGCAGCTGAAATGAAAGAAATCCTGAAAAAGAGACCAAAAAAGCTCTCTACAAAGAAAGTGGGACTTAGAGGTTGTGAGGACTTTGGACTGGTCTTCGTAGTGTCGCCATCTGTACTTCATAAGTGGGCTGAGCTTTCCTAGTCAGTAAGTCAGTGATGCAACACCTTAAAAGACAAAGAAGAAAAGTTGGCTGTCAGACTAGTCTACTAACATGCTTCTGTATGAACACATAACTGTGTTCACTAATTTTAAAGGCCTCTGTTTTGTATGTGTTGGGCTTGACCTTCAAGGCAGCAGAGTTTACAATACAGGCAGCTATTTCCAGTTCCTATCATTGCCAGCTCAAAAGCAGGAGGCACAAATTTTCTTCCTCATTCACTGAAGTGCATGTCAACCTCAGGCCATTTTTCTGGTCCTTACTTTGAAAGAATGCTAATTACTTCCTAATTGCAGCAAGCTGGCATCAAATCTATCTCTACTCTGACAAAATTTCCTTGCCTGTCAAACAATGAATGACTTGTATGTTGATGGGCTCTTTTGATTCTGCTTGGAAGATGAATATTCAGATGTCCTTTAAAAGATGGTTTCCATTTGAGGGAAAAGAATAAATGTATATTGTAATGTATTTTGTAAACCTATCTAATTATATTTAAATAGTAGTTTCATTTCCATTTGAGGGAAAAGAATAAATGTATATATTTTGTAAACCTATCAAATTATATTTAAATAGTAGTTTCGGAAGAAAGATTAATTCCTTTTGTCATCAATGAATGTATCTGAAAAATATCTTCCCTTTTAAGTTAATGTTTACTTGACAAGCAAAACAAAGTTGAGAAGAGAAATATCTGAACCTAAAAAAAATACATTATTTCAGATTTTTCAGTCTTTTTCTTGAAGCTTTTTTAAAGGGCAGTAGAGATGAGAAATCAAAACGGTACCCACACTAAGGCCAGGGTTCTATTATGCATACTTTGTATAAACAAGGAGTGAAAGATGTCTTCTAAAAGTGTCCAAAACAGTGACAACTCCGACAATACTATAAGTGGAAGGCAAAATGTAAATAAGACAGCTTTTATCCAAAATTTCTGAAGTTAAAAATGCTCTGAGACAAGGTGATATCCAGTCAGAAAATGTAGATGGAGACTTAAGGTATCTCCTTGATACTCATTCAGACCTAACATGGAGTAATTTGCAGGGTAGCATCCAAATACACAAATGATACTATAGGCTTTTGGACCCATAGATATTTGTCCCCTCCCCTTCATGCTCCTGAATTAGTGCTTCAGCAGGCAAAAGTGGGTAGAGGGTCCTTGCCACACCAGTAATGCTGTGGAACATACACCTCTTGGTTTTCCTCAGTTTGTTCAGTTGTGGACAACCCTAATTTATCTTCCCTCCCAAATCCTCTTGCTTTTTTCTCAACTTCCCTCTCTTTCCTTTACTGTAATAGTTGGAAAAATTTGGAAAACTCCTTAAAAGCACTACTATTGTTTGTGTGCTTTACAATAAACCCTTCACTTTGTCTTCTTTCCTTGCACATTTCCGGGCAGGATTTTTAAAGGTGCAAAAGACTGTCTGGAGAGCCTGCCCTTGTATCTTTGAGTAATTGCAATACTTAAAATCGTGTTCAATGTGGACTCATGTGGTGTGCCTGAGTGCACAATTAACAGCTGTTGGGTAGTTGACTCCTCTGGCCTGTTTCCAACTCGTGCTGAGAATGTGAGAACTAAATAAGTCAAACAATTTGTTTGAGTTCTTCAACCAGGTAATTGTGGCTCATGGAGCACTTGGGCAATCGCATACGTTTATGCAACATGGGTTACCAAGTGGCTAGTAGAATAAGCATTTTGTGACTACTGCAAAATAGCTCTGTAAATTCTTCCTAGTAGGTTTGTGTATTGAAATTTCTGGACACTTGAAGTCTTTACATTTGTCAGAGTGCCTAGTTCATTAGCAGAAAAGAAAAATCAATATATTGAGGGGAAAGAAAGAAGAAGTGCCTAATAATAACATAGATCCAACTGCTAATTTAAAAATGAGGGAGAATTCACTGGGTTTAGTTTTCTTTATGTTAATAAAAATGTATCTTGCCCATTTTGCTCATTTTTGCACTCATTCAGCTTCACATAAAGCTCTTAGATGAATCTTTATGTTCTACCTATACCTGAAAATAACAACATATTTATCAGGTAATATGTACAACTGTTAAGCTTTCCACAGAGAACTGGGAATTGTCCCAGTCACTGCAGTAATCTAAGCAATAACATTTTTGAGAGTGGTCACAAAACAAGTTGCTGTAGTGGTTTCTTTTTCTAGTTAATTCAAAGAGTTTGAAACTGAGTGTTTTCCAATAGCAGACAGAAGCAATGATTGTGCTGCTGCACATCAATTCAGTTGCTAGAGTTGCTGTATTACTTCAGTTCTTAAAAATATTTACTGCACTACTCTCTGTTATATCACTGGGATGAGGTGAAGTGTTCTGGAGGATTACTGTAAAATATGGTCAGATGTCTTATTCTATGTTTTGGTTTTGTTCTTCTGAAGAATAAAAAACTTTCCTGCTCATGATAAGGTAAAGAAATATTAACACAGCTGTGCAGTGCCACAATATGGCAACAAAAATGTCTGTGTCCTATAAAATGCTGTCCCAGTGATTAAAGGATCAGATTTTCAAAAGCTAACTAGTTCTTAATTGCTTTCATTTCCACTCACCTTAGGTAGAACTTCAGGTTTTTATGCACTAAAAAGTATAAAGCAGATGCTTTAGCTGTGTAAATCCCTCAGCAGAAATCTTGAGACAGCCATTTGTCTGCTCCCAACCACTAAAGGCATCTGAATCTACCGTGTACTTGGTTCTCCAGCACCACAGCAACTCAAAGACACACACAAACTCCAGCAACTCCAGCAACGTAGCCTGACTTCTCATGGAGTTGAGGTAATTGGAAAACTTGTACTTTGAGTTTCTGTACTTAACAGGACCAGAACAACCACTTTGGAGCTTTCCACACATGGGCAGGGGGAGCAGGAGGGGCTTCATTTACTGCTGGCAGGTCTGGAGGTCAGAAAAAGGCATGATTTGGCTCACATCCCTGCTCTGGGAATGCAGGAGAGCCAGAGACCATGTGCTGCTTTTGCCTGCCCTCTAAAAGGGCAATGTAGTGGCGGTGATTATGGGCATCCTCCGGATGATTGTAAAGGCCGTATCTGAAATTTATGGTTCTCAGTGACTTTGATTGGCTTTGAACTCTGCTTTTCAGAAAGATACTTTACATCTGGGCAGAAACAGAGACTTTGAGCTTCACACCAGTAACTTTAAAGGATTTTAAATAGATAATTATCCTGGCCTAATCTTTTGATCATGTCTCCCTCTTTGCAGATCTTCACTCACTTTTCATCAAATGAGTTACACATCTTTTTCTTTGAGCCTTTCCTAGGCTACCTTCAGACTACCAATGATTTTTGACTTGGTATTGCTTTTGCTCTTCAGGGAATTTACTAATAGTGCTGCCAGCTGTCATAGTTGTTTTAATCTGATGACTGCACTGGTTGTGTTTTTTTTTTTAATTGGTGACTTATTTTAATTCATTTTTAAAAATATAAATCCTACTTCAGATAATAGCAATTTGCTGCTTGCATGTCTGCATGCAGTCTTGAAACTGCATCTCAAGGTTGTAACTTCCAATTTATCTTTGAAATCTGTAAACCAGTTTCAAATTAAAATATGTTACTTCATATGTACTTTGTTACAAAATGGATGTCTAGGATTTCAATAGCATCTGGGGTGTTGCCTACTGCTTTCTTGTAAAGCTAACTAAGTGTTATGGTATTATGAATAATTATATTTTATTTTTTCTTAGCAGTACAGTAGGCTGCTACAGGATAGAAATGAGTCAAGATCAAGATCATCATTGATCAAGAGCATCATTGTGTTTATTCAGCTCTTTTGCCCTCTGTTTTAATAATGATAATCACCACAGCGATCAGAAGTGTAAAAGTCTAGTAAAAAAAAGAAAAGTCCAGTAAAAGTCCAGTAACTCCAGCAGATTTCAGTAGTATCTGCAGATGCTCACCATTTTGAGACTCAGGTCTGCAATGAGTATTATTTCCTAACATTAAAACGAATCAATGCATCAGCTGTTATTTTAAAAAGAGGTTGTATTGCTTGGTTCCATTGTCTGCCTACATTACCTACCAACAGCAGTAGCCTACATCTTTTAGCTTTGTTGAATTATAAAAGACTGTGTGAGGTGAGCCTGGATTTGCCTACCCCATTGGCTACTGTACAAGGCTGTACTGATTTTGAAAGAATGACTCTGGGATGTCTTCAGTTGTCACTGAGATCATCCTTAATGTGTTAAATCACCCAGATCTGGAATCAAATCACTCTGAAGGAAAAGAAAGTTTTTCAGCTTACATCAGTGAGCACCTCCCAAGGTCAGTAAGTCCAGCTCTCTTCCAGAAAGGCAAAACAAACTTCAACTTCATCAGCTTTCCTAGGCCGGTGTCTCCTTAACCTCTACTTAAAAGCCTTTAGGATCAGGCAATCTCTTCCAGAACTCAATACAAGAAAGCTATTGAGGTGCTGGAGTATGTCCAAAGAAGGGCAATGAAACTGGTAAAGGGCCTTGAGTACAAGACTTATGAGGAGCTGCTGAGGGAACTGGGGCTGTTTAATCTGAAGAAAAGGAGGCTGAGGGGAGACCTCATTGCTCTCTACAAGTGCCTGAAAGGGAGTTGTAAAGAGGCAGGTGTTGGTCTCTTCTCACAAGTAACTGGTGACAGAACAAGAGGGAATGGCCTCAAGCTGCACCAAGGGATGTTTAGACTAGAAAATAGGAAGGACTTTTTCACTGAAAATGTTGTCAGAAATTGGAACATGCTGTCCAGGGAGGTAGTTGAGTTCCCATCCCTGGATGTGTTTAAAAGTCCTCTAGATGTGGCACATGGGAATACAACTTACTGCTGGACTTGGTAGAGTAGGGGTAATGGTTGGACTCTATGATCTTGAAGGTCTTTTCCAACCTAAGTGATTCTATGATTTTGTATTTCCTCAGTTTTCCTGCTTAGCCTTCCTAGAGACCCCTGCTGGCCAGCAGTTTCTGACAAAAATGAGTTTTAAAAACAGATTCTGAGTTGATGAAAGATTTTTGAGCATCACTTGTGTCTGGTGTTATTCCTTGCTTACAGGAAATTAGTGTCCAGCTCACACAGCAACTTCCTGCAACTTGCCAAACTTCCCCTTCCCCAGCCCATTCAGGATGTGAGGTGACCCCAGTGTTAGAACTGGCAGGCAGGTCCATCACTAATGATTTCTCACTGTTTCCCTCAAGGCAACTTCTTGTCATCTTTGCTGTAGTTCTATAGGCTAAGATCTCATTTCATCTTCAAGTACTGTAAGGATATGCTTCCCATAGTTCACATCCAGCTTTGAGACTCATATTGTTATATATTTACGCAGACAAATGTCATGTTTTAATCAATTTCTCTGTACAGAATTGAAATTAAACTTGACTCTCAGCTGTTTCATTTGCTTCGTGGCATTTCCCAGCAAGTACGTCCCTGACGAAACAACAGTGCATTTTCTGTGTGGGATGCCAGACTGTATTTGGACTTGAATGAAACTGGCATAATGATGTACATCTCAGAGGTTTTAGGAACTTATTACTTGGGCATCTATTCTGCAAACTGAGCTCTAAGCTCTTTCTCTGGCACAGGAAGTATGGTGTGAATGCAACAGATGGGAAGAAGAGAAGTGCAGCAGATACCAGCAACACCCCAACAGCCCCCAGGTTGCCCAGAGTGTTGAGTGTCTTAAATTAGTGCCATAATTTAAATGTGCCCAACAGGAACATTGTGTTACCTGAAGGTGTTCGAGTTTTCTGATACTGCAGGAATAAAGGAGAATGAAGCTCTTAATGAGCCTCAACATATGTCTTAGTCCATTAACCACTGTTGGGGGTAACTCTACCTACAAAAACTAATCTTTTTAGACTCCTGCAGTCAATAGGGAAAGATATGTAATTCAAAACAATTGTATTAGGCTCCTGATCTGAATTGTTCTCTGGAGAAACTCATTTCACCCCACTAAGTGAATAGGGAGTGTGCCATGAGTGCCTAGGCTGAAGCTGGCTTTTCTGCTGGGGTCCCTCCCCAGCTCCTTCCTGCCCCAGTTTGGTGCTTCCCTTGCCAAGCAGCCCCAGTGCATGCTCTGCTCTGTACATGAAGCCACAGGAAAATGCTGTGTTTTGCTCTACAAAACTGACACAGTTGATTTGTCTTAATTTTGTGACCTTATACTTACTTCACTAATAACAAATGGAAGCATTCTGGTACATGCCAAGCAGATACACTTCTGCAGAGCAAGCTGACAGCCTAGAAACAGGCTTTTCAAGATACGCATTGATGTGTGTTTGAGACATTATGATTATACGCGAGCATCTAAAGGGAAAATTAGCAAGCTCCTTTAATTTATTAAACCAATATTTAGATTTTACACACACACCTGCTGTTGAATCAATTACTGCTAAGCTGTGTTCACCCTAGCATCATAAATTCAGTACACTGATTAATTCCAGTCTGCTTGTTTGATGTAATGGGAAGCTTTATTGTAATATCTAGAACACAGGTAACCAGTTGTAATTTAATGTTTGTTGCTATATATCTAATACTAAAATTTTACACATAGTTAAAGAACAGACTGCAGTTAGGAAGCAATGCTCCTCTTAAATTCCAGGTAATTCTGAAAATAAACAAGTTGAGAAAGTATTTTGATTGCTTTACACTGACTGCAGAAATTAATTATTTCCATCTTAGAGTATTTGGTTTGTAATTGATTTGGTTTGCACTTTTTTCTTTTTTTCCACTTTTCCACTAGACTAGCTCAGAATTCTAACTGAAGTGTGTTTCCTAATTACATTTTGCATCTTCTTCCAAAGCATAGTCATTGGTGTTACTGTTTATGTGCAGTAATTTCTGTTGGCAATGTGATCCTTACCTACTGGAGGGAGTATGATTCCAGATGAATTTTTCAGACTATGTTCCTCTCAGAAAGAAAAAAACAAAACAAAAACAGCAAAAGATGGTAAGAGCTCTTTAATATGTTTTGGGTTTTTTTGGTAGATGTTTGAGAGTCTCATCTGTAATTTTACTAAACGAAGACTACTTTTGTTTCTGTGCATCTGCAGCTAATCAAACTGCTTTGAATATTCCCTACTGGAATACCATGGATTGCATGTTTATCTTCAAACTTTTAATCTTTCTACTGTCCCATCAACACGATGCCTTACAACTAGGTAGCAAATACAAGATTATTTTTTCCTAGGATATTGGGAGAGCTTCAGTAGGACTGACAAATCTGAAAATTGGAAAGATCTTCCTGAAGTGAATAAATTATTTCAGAGTGAAATAACCATAACTGAAAATGCTCAGATTTCTAACTTTCCCTATGTTTGACTAACTTATTGTTTTCACTGCAGCGATAATCACAGGAAGTTAGCAGATACTTAAGGACTATGCATAGCTTAGAAAAGTTCCTTTGTAAGGGATGTACAGTTCCTCACCATCTGCTTTTCTGCCTCTAACTACAGTGGTGGATGAGAACATCTGGTTGTTTCTCTGCAAATACAGCAGCAAGTTTTCTAGCTAGTGGACTGATAATGCTGGAATGTTTGTGTTGCTGCTGAGACATCAAGGATGCTTATTGAATCTGTGTCCTCAGATGCTAAAGGAGCAGAAGAGTTGTATCTGCAGCCCTCTTGTAGGGAGGAATGGAGTAGACAGACAGCAAAATTGACCATTTATGTAAGCTTGGTAAAAGATCTGGCATCACAGAGACCAAGCCCCTTCCCTCCTGCTTCTTCTTCCCTTCTGTCCATGGCCAGAGTCCAAGGAGGACTGTCTATCCATCACTGTTGATCTCTAGGCTCATGTATTCCTGACCCTCATAACTCTCCCCTCAGCTCCTGTTTTGCTCTGCCTCTATCTCTGAAGCACTCCAGGACATTTCAGAACTGCTCACAGCTCAGGAGATGCCGTGGGTGGGGGCAGGCAATGGGGTTTTGCACGTTCCTGCACATATGTATATCTATTTGTACATGCAGTAAAAAACACGTATTTGTTCCCTCCTAGCAAGCATGGTGCTTTCTGTACATTTTTTCTTCTTGAGTTGTATTTCAATTATATCCTTTTCTTGTAGTAATTTTTAGCATTAATTTATTCTCATTGTCCTCATCCTTTTGTAATTTTTCAGTGCTGTTTACAGAAGTTGTGCCCACATACAACAGATAGTCAAGACTTGAGAGCCAGAGGAAGAGCATGTAAAAGGGATAAAACCAGCCCAACAAATATAGCTTGCTAGTGTAAGGAGACCAAGGTCTAAGGACCCCAGGGTGGCAGAGGAAATCTAATCCTAGTCTCTTCTGTCTGTGGAGAGTATTGCAGCCATGAGACGGCTGCATTAAAACAGGCTGCAGCACTTCAGCCTGTGGCTGCTGTCTGTTCAGTCCCTGTTTGCAGATGCCTCTCTCCTCGTGGGGCCCTCAGTGACTCAGTTTGAGTTGTCCTGACTCCTCTTCATTCACCCTATCTGATTTACATGGTAAGATTCCTGCAAGGCTGGTGTGTTTATGCAGCAGCACAACAAAGCTCTTACACTCTTACAAGCAGTGAAGGATCCTGGTTTCCACTCAGATGTTCCCATTAGATTTAGTCCAACTGGGCCAGCTCTTCCTGCACATAGCCACCCACATTTGCCAGCTGATGCAGGAAAGCACTCTGTGTGTGATGGGATTGCTGTGTCTCTTGTCCTTCTTATTTCATCTGAGTGTCAAGGCACAAAGTTATCATCATCATTGAAATTGGATTACTACAGTCAGTGCATTGTATCCTATCACTTGTAAGGTCCAGCAATGTGGAATACCTTAATTGGAACTTGGGTTGCACAGGGCTTCTCAAATGTAGGTAAGATTTAAACATCATTCAAAAAATAATGCCATGGCCTAAAACCTCTTTCAAACCATCTGCGAGCTTTAGAAGAGGCCATTCTATATGTAAAGTAATACTGGGAGAGGAGGAAAGACATTTAAAAAAATAATAATGAAAATTGTTCTTCTGTTCATTGCAGTTACC
Source organism: Chaetura pelagica (assembly GCF_000747805.2). NCBI lineage: Eukaryota > Metazoa > Chordata > Aves > Apodiformes > Apodidae > Chaetura > Chaetura pelagica. Next base: position 357,729 of record NW_009951981.1, on the reverse strand, counting down.
AAAATCAATGTGTCTGCAAATGTAACTTGACTCATAAATCATTAGGTCACAAACCTGCACAATGTCAATGTGTTGTCACTATCCTATTAAATTAAATTACTAACCAAGGTAATGCTTAACAGCACATTTCACAGGGAACAATGCTTTAATGTATTGAAGACGACTAATAAATATAGCAGTCAGGTAATATGATTTGAAGGCTTTAGGCAGAAGAAATACTAGAGAGAGAAAGAAGAAGGAGGGTGAAAAAGAAGACATTTCATCTCTAGAGATATAACATTCTGAAATACTGGATTGGCATAATGAAAAATGTCCTACTAAATCCCTACCCAGTAATTATCAAAGATGGGTTGAATGGATTAGATTTGGATTTGGCACCTTCCAACACAAGGGGGTAGGTAGGCTTTTGGATAACTGCAACTCCAGTTGAGCTACAGGAAAAACTAAGTGGTCAACTCAGAGGCCTTCTTTTTTTTTACTGAATGTTCCCTGCAGCTCCTTAAAAAGCTGGGACAGGCTGCCAGCTCCTAAAGAGAACACTGAAATGTGCTGATTTTCACCTATTACAACTCCAAGATATTTTAAGATGAAATTATATTTCAGTTTTAAAGTTTTATGGAGTGTTCTACTTTGAATGGCAATGCCCTCTCTGCTCTTTGCTTTGTCCAGTGTAGGAGAAGGTTGCTTTTTTTCAAAAAATTCTCACAATCCTGATCCTTTTGCCCAGTGCTTTAGAAGAAGGGCAAGAGTCCCATCTATTATGGGATGGTAGAGAAGTGGAAAAGAAGTAATCAGCAAGTCCAGGCTTCTGCAGGGACAGGTCTGTAGGGGTGCAGTCCAAATGGCAGTCCAGGCCAGGGTGATGGTGTTTAATATTGAATATTTTACTGATTAAAGTCTTGGACCTTAGAGCAGTTGGGTATTAGACAGGTATGTTAGAGTGCCTAAGGATGGCACTTGCTGTCCAACATTATGTTTGGCATAATGGAAGCCTAGCACTGTTGGCCAAAATTCAGCCAAATAATGATGTAAAAAGAGTTGTGCTGAGTATGTCAGACACATCATTGTTGCATTTTTTGCAGTTCAGTGTAGAGGAACTTCTGCAGCCGTGTTAATATGAACTCTGCTACATTCAGCTCTTGGCTTCTGTGCTCTCCCCCAAAGAGAACGTGGAAGTCAAACGTCCAAATTTGATCCCTCTAAAGCTATAGGGAAAAGAGAAAGGCAGAAAACAAAAGCGATGAAGGAAAAGAATTACTTTTAGGTAACAGAAGCTCATGTGTTACTGCTTTGTGTTTTTTTGGCAAGAGGGAAGACAGAAGAGGTAGTGGGTGTATGGTCATGTTTTGAGGTTCTGTGGAGAATCAGCTGAAACACAGATATGCAATTGGATGCAGTACACTTTGTAGATAGGATTTATTTTTATTTATTATTGATGTAGAGCATAATACAAAATGTTATGTGGCAATGGGACAGATCTCCCACTGTAAACTCAATTTCATCTTTGTGTTTTGAAAATAAAGTAGTGTATACATATTTTTTAAAATGTGTGGATATCTTCTGTTTTTACAGAAAGCTATAATCTTATTCTCTAGCACTGTTATATTGTTATATAATGCTAATGACTGTCGTTAGGCTCAGAATCTTATGGCTTAACATAATCTTTGTTTTTATGAGGTATTTTATGGTTGTTTTAAATTATGACATAAAACATTTATTGTTCTGTAAAGAAAACAGAAGTATCTATCTGAAAGACAAACCATTTTATTGAAGTTCAACCCACTCCTTTTTAGGGGATATTTTACACTTTTTTTTTTTCTTTTTTTTTTTTTTGCCAGGTGCAATTGTGGTGGAGCTTTTTCTTCCAGCACCATCACCAGGGAAAGTTAGGCTAATGGACTACTTGTTCTTCAGGTAGGGGTGGGACAAGAGTCCTCTATAAAACAGCAAGCATGATGAGGTTTTTCTAAGTCGTAGGTAAAATTCTGGACCTAGTAAGGTATGCAGGAATTTTGTGGTTAAGTTAAAAAACCTGGAATATTGTTCCTTACTACAGAATTTTCGCCACTGGGATTCACGTGCTGGGAAATCCTAGACTCCTTTCAACTGCAAAGTGCATCTCTGTGCCCCCATACCCACTGCAGTAATTCTGTGCTGTGAGCTCAGACAGCTATCTGCAGAAATATGGGACTGATGGGCTCTGAGGCAGCACCGCACACGACTTAATTTTCTGTTCTGTCATAACAGTGGCAATCTTAGAAACAGATGTACAATGTCTGTATTCACTCCTAAAAATGTCTACATCTGCCTTTTAACATTGACAAGACAGGACAGTTGCTTAGCTGACAGCAAGTGGTTGAACCTAGGTATTAAATTAATCTTATAATAAAGTCATTTTATTTATTGTGCTGGTCCCTATAGAAATCAATTATTGCCTGCTTCTTTCTTCATTTTCACAGTGAAGATGCCTTGTTTGACCCATCTGTTTGGGGGCTCTATTTTACATTTCCCTTCATTGCCCCTTTAAAGGTGATTGTGTTTTTTCACATTTTCTGTCTCTCTCTCTGCCAGCTGCATTGATTTCCATAGTCATGCCATATTTCCTGCTTTCTAATAGATTCCTGTCTACTGCTCCCATCTCTAAATCAATGTTTTTAATACTTCAAGAACTCATCACTAAGAATGGCTGTAAAATTTAGTCACTTCATTGACAGTTGTCTCTTGCTTGATGCTGAAAGCTATTTGCACTTACAATTACTTTCAGATATTGTCAATATTTATTTTTAGGACTCAAATTCCCTGAGGTCAACCTGAGGTGAACAGGGTTTTTTAAAATTTCTGTAGTTTCACTGGAAACAAGGCTTGTAAAACTGCTAACTAACTTTAGTGGCATTCAAAGACTCATTTGAGAGATAGTGTATTTTTAGCTTACTGTTGTAAAAGGTATTTACAATTTCACTGATCACAAGTCAAGAGCAATGTGATCGGTGTGCAGCAGTCCTGTCTGTGACAGGTCCCTATCAACCATTCATGCTGCATTTCTAGCAATGTGAATAAGCACTAAATATTTCTTATCTTTTCATTAGAGCTCAAGGAATTGGACGTTTTACAATTACACATCAGTCCTTGAGCAGTCTCAAGTACGACACTTATATCTAAAAAAGACAGGGTGTCAACAGCAGTCATACCAGGGACAAGATCTGGTCTCTTAGCTGCCAAGTGGGTAACACTGGATTATGCACAAAAATATTTTGTACCTCCTATCCTTCATGAAGAGTTGTCTTGAGCTGGTATGTTGCTTGGACAGTTTGGGTATAGCCATGGCCACACTGAGGTCAACACAAAAGCTAAACTGAATATTTAGAGTATTTTATTGTAAATCTTTCAATGTAGATCTTGTGTTATTTATAGGTATATAATATATATACCTGTAATATCTAGGTATATAGTTATAGTAAGTCTATCAAATATATACACACCTATATATTTAGATACACAAATATAGGCATATCAATTCAGTCTGGATGGCTGGGTGGTTTAGGTTGGTGGTTGTTTGTTGTTGTTTTTTTCATATAAGGAGGACAGGAAGAATTTCAACATCAATCAAACAGTTGAATATATCACCATTTTAATTCACATGAAAGGTAAACATCCATTACCATGTCTGGCGTTTATAGTTTATGGTAATCATAAAAAGAATAGCATGTCATGTTATAGTATTTCTACACTATAATTTAATACACTTCCTTTATGATGTAATTGCATATTCCTATATGTAATTTATTTATTCTTGTTAAAATAGTATATTATTTTTCCTAATCTGTATACACTGGGGGAGCACTGAGAAGGTTGAAATAGGACTGGAAGCCTGATCAGTAACAGCAGCAGAAAAGTAGCCCTGAATCTGCACTTCTGACCAGGGAACCAACAAATGGAGTCTGGACTGTGGCCTCTTGCAGTTGTCTACTGAGATGGGCAGGAAAACCCATGCCTTCTCTTCACTGTAGACAAAGTTAGATGTATATCTAATTTTGACATTGTAACATGGGCCAAATATCAGCTTTGGACTGTTGGTTATTTCCAGAAGAGAAGGGAGATTGTTGATTTGCATGGGGCAGCTGTTCCTGTTAATGGAGTTGTTTGCAGTTGACCATCACTTGGATGTTACTGGCCCTATGGCTGGCTCTTTGGAACAGACCTTGTGAGCCTTTTTTTTTTCTTTGTTCATGAGAGTGACCCTCATAGCTTGTTTTGAGAGACCATTATTAATGTTTGGAGTAGTTTCTAGGCTATTGTTCTGCCCTAGGGGATACATGGCAAGTCCATGGCAGGCAGTAGCTTCTGTCTTACTGGTGGAAATGGACAGAACTTAGTGTTTATAGAAATCTCACTTTCACAAATGGAGACAGTTGAGGCAACAAATCTCTTCCTGTAGCCATACAGGAAATCTGAGTCAGACTTGATATGAAGCACCACTGCTTCCCTCAGTGCCCTGCCACAGAGCCATCCCCTTCTCTTAATAAAGGTTTCAAACATAAACAAGAGCCTGACATTTTATGGTAGGATTAATTTAAAGTATTTTTGATTTGCCAAAAACAAAAGCTAGTATGATGCAGTAGAATGGTGGTACTATTGTTCAGCACTGAGAGAAGCTCTTTCGATATCAAGTACAGTTTTTTTCCAGGAACTATTCTATCTCGTTGGCACAGTCAACTTATAGGTTGTGTTAGACTGGGCATATGCACTTATCTTTGTTCTAGGCTTCGTTTGCAGGCCATGACTTCTATTATATTTAAGTACTTACATTTAAAGCTCTAAATCAAGGGCAGCTTCAAAAGTAGGCAGCTTCTATTAAATGTAATTACTTTAATCTGAAGCTTATACTAAAGGTGAGGCTGCTAAACAGAGGCTGCCACTAAATTAGTGTAACTGCAGTTAAGAGCATGAATAGTAAAAGTATCTCTATTAAATAAAGTATAGCAACTAATCAAGGAGAGATTATAAATGAAGCTGTGTGGGGTTTGTTTCAGATGGTGTAATTTGCCATTCCCCAAAATGGAACACATCTTTCCATGTTTCCTCTCTTGTAAATGACCCCTAAGGTAGATAGTGCATATATCCTTGTGCACCTACAGGTTCATAGCCTAATGATGTTAAATGCAATAATATTACATGTTTATATGCTCTTATTTTTCATTCAGCACAAAATGCTTTTAAAGAAGAATGCTTAGGACAGCTGGAATCAGGAACACAAAGCCAAGAATTACTTTTATGCTATAGAACTAGACATATTTTTTTACACTTTCCATTTGTGGTCAGTCTTACTAGCATGTCTTCCCAGTATTTGTGGGACAGCTTATAATTCACATCTTCCAAGTGACCTTTTCTTTTTGGACTTGGTCTATAAATTCAGATTTCCTAACCTGGTCTGTGCTGTCATGCTTTCCCAGAATGCTGGTGTTTCACTGGCTTTCAGTTCCTCCAAATGCTTCCAGGTGTTTATTTTGTCTATTAAATCCCAATATTTCTATTCCTGATTGGAAGGAAAGAGTACAGTACTTCTTGACTACCTTCTACAGGATAACAAAATCTTATACCCAGTCTTGCAGTCATTATTCAGGCAACAATTCCCCCAAATTCCAGGGATCAACTGGACATTAAGGAACTGAAAGCTGTAATGCTTTGTCTAGTACTATTTGTTTTAAGGGGGTGTTCACATTTTCATTAGTAGGCATGACAGGAAAACACAATTTTTTATAACTGGATAAAATGCCACCAGAATATGAAGAATCCAACTCTGTTTTCTGTGTTGACAGTAAAAACATCAGGTAAAAAAAAAAAAAATTAAATAGGCTGGGTTTTATTTTTACTAGTAAAGGAAACAGATAAGAGCAGTTTCATGCAGGGAACAGATCAGGTAAATAATATCTTTACAGCATTTATGCTCTTTTGAGTAACTACAGCAATTTCCCTTTCAGTTTTCAGGGAATCATTCTGAGATCTAATACTGAGTGAGTCACTTCTGTGAAATATTTTCCAGCATTCAGAAGTCATCAAAAGTGGCTTATTTTTCTTCTCTGTTGTTTTCCTCATCTCACATCTCAATTCCTCTGTGTCACAGCCTTTCAAAGACAGCCTGTTGGCATGTAGATGGCTGTAGCAGAGGCTTGGTTTCTATAAGCACTGTGTGGGGGAGACTGAGCCAAAGGAAGAGAGCTCTTTGGACTTGTTATCAATAATAGAGCTCACCCTGTGAATTTGGCTTCAAAGCCCAGCATAACATAGAAAATTTCTGAGCAATTCCTTACTCTCTAATTTTCTTTATATGTAAAATGTCCTGTGTAATGTAAGTGCCATAAAAGAGAACAAAATCACTCTTAATAGCCACTTTTAAACTTAAAATACAATGACATAACCCATAGTGATGCTCATGCATGCTATTAACTTCAAATGCTTTGGAAGATGTAAGGACTGTAATTTTCGTGTGTCAAGTCTAACCACACTGTTAAAACCAAAGAGAAGTATTAAAAACAGATTTAACATTATTAACTATAAAATTTAACTATAAAATTACCATTTCAAATTTTCCATGGTAGTGGGGACCCAGCTTTTCAACCTATGTTTTTTTCTCTCTTCTGGTGCATTTATTTTCCTCTGGAAGGGGTAAAATCAATCAGCCAATCAATCAACTGATCTCGTCTTTCATTCTCTAACTTTATCATTTATCACTCCATTATTTGGGTTTGTAGACAGAACTAAACACCTTTGCACAATGTCATACTTTCTATACAATAGTTATTTTGGCAATGACTATTCAGAGGATGCTGTGAAAGCTAAATCCAGCAATTTATTCTTGCATGTCAGTTCAGGGAAGCCAAATTTGCATAATATGCTAGAGTACACTTATTTGTTAACTGGTTCATTTTGTTTGGCAGGAAGCTAACATCTTGTATTCCAGCAGTTCTTCTTTCCAAGATTTATTAATCTTACTTGGTTTTCAAATGGTTTTGATTTGCATTAAGTAACAATAAAACCACCACACCAGAAAAAACAACAAGAATATGAATGGCACTAATAAAAGTTAGAAAATGAAGAGTTAAACTTTAATTTGGCTTAGCAAGTTTGGAAGTGGGCATTTAGATGGAATTATCAACCTTAATCTGAGAGGGTGCTCCAAAAAGTCTTTATTTCAGCAGCTAAAAAAATTTATTAGGGACTTAGATTTTGGGCAACAGTTTACTAGATGCTTAAATCTCAGCTGCTGTGCATGCTCACATGCTCTCTGAGCTAAGCCAATAGGAAACTTGCTGCCATCTAAGATCCATTTCAATTGGAGCAGAGCCTAATTCCAGCCTCTTGCTGGATGTGCAGTTGGTTTGAATTGTGAATGAAAATAGATTCATTATAGATATGAGTTTTAATCAATTTTATATTTTTAGCTGTAGTGCTTTCCTTCAGATACAGTGAAAACTTCCAAAGGAACATTTCTTATACAAGAATGACAATAAATAGTATCTTTTGAAATACTGATCACAAAACTTAGTACTTTTAATGTATTAAAGTTTTTTCCTGTCACATTAACCCCTACTCCAGAAGCTATGTGGTCATATATGCACAGCTTCTGTGTTATGTGAACGGGTTTATACAGTCATACCACATCCAGAGTGCACATGAAATCTGGAGGTTGTGTTGAGCACATGTGGATGCAACAAGTTGAAGTGTTGGGGGTCTTGGTCTGAATCAGAAACATTTAGCTGGAATTTTGCTAACCTCATCTCCTTGAAGTAATTTATGCTCTGCTTGAACAGAGTACTTGAGCAGTTCTGAAGTACTGGATTTACATTGTTTTGAGACTGTGTTGTTGAGCCTCTCTTGTTACGTTTGTAGGTGAAAAGAGAAGCACGTAGAAAGAAAATTCTCTGTAGTAAAATTCTTAGTAGTTCACCAGAGCAGTGGTTCAAATCTCACTATTTCAGGGGAAAAAACAGGTTAATAAGCAGTGAGCAAGGTATGGTCAAGAATGCAATCAAATTATGAGCTTTTTAATGGGGATGTTGTCTCACCACAAGGTGAGCTGGAGCTCCTGTGGCAGTCCCTGGAGTCTTGTCACCAGCTGTGGATGGCCTGCTGCAGGATGTATCCACACCTGGTTGCACTCTCCTTTAAAACTTCATTTTGTAATAAAACAAGACCCACCAAGATGAATAGGAGGGAAGGGATGGATCCCTTCTTCACCCTTCAGCAGCTTTTCCAGTTCATAGCAATAAAGAAGGTGCTTCAAGTTGCACCTTCTCCAGCCTCTCCAAACACAACTGGCATCTCTTTAATTCAAATATTGCTGGCAGTTACATGGCCCACATTAGTGGATAATCATGAGATGTTCTCAAGATATATCTCAGGGTGAAGATTATGAATCCAGGGAAACAAGGCTGGAGCTGTACACGAACTTGTTCTCCTAGTTCTTCTGCTACTCTAACTGTAACCAGAACAATTCTGGCCTTGGAAGTGTTCAGGAATCTGAAATCCAGAGCTACCAATATAAGTTACTAGATGCAACTTTTAAATTTGAAGCTACATATCTGGGTCTTGACCCTTTATATCAGTGCTCTCCTGACTTCTCTTTGCCTTTGGTGTGGGGCTCAGTGGCAGTACTGGGCCAGCCTTCATGAGTGTTTATGTCACTTGAAATCAGAGTAGGGTCTGTTGAGTTTTCTGCAACTCTGTGTAATGCTTGATGATAGTCTCAGCACTGGAGTGTAATGGAAAAGCTAGTAATGAAACAGCATCTACAGCAGTGCAATTTGTTGGGGAAGAAAAATCTCTCTTCAAATGGGTAACAGGTTTTGACTATTTCCTTTAATACTTCCTTACCCAACAAATTAAATTTGTTTGGCTTTTCTGAATTTTTGCTTATTAAAAGATGAAAATACCCTCAGCACATTTTCCTGTTCTGTTTTGTTTGTTAAGGTAAAATTTAATTAGCATTTAAAAAAAATATTCCTCAAGCTATCCTCACCCAATGTAATTTCATTCAAGTTCATTAACTGAGTATCATCTAAGAAATAATTTGTAGGAATTTTTGCTTCTGTTGGGTAAGAAAAATGGCAATAAAACAACTAGTGCTAAAAAGAGGTGAGGAAAAGGATCCAGCTGATAACTGTCTGAATTAATTGAAATATTCTTTCGAGAACTATTTCAAGGTTGATCATTATAGGGGAGTGTGAATGAGGTGTTTCTTTTTAAAGTCCTGATGCAAGGGGCAGTTGACAACAGAAATTAAATTCCTGTTTATTTTTAATAGGAGTTGACTCAAACCTGAGCTTCTGCTGCACAATGTAAAGCTGACATCCACAAGGATACTTTGACTTGGGAACAGTCAGCAGTACAACACCCCAGCATTTGCAAATGGTCAAACAGCACTGGATCCAGAAGGCTGGAGGCAATCATTCTATGCACCACTAACAAAGTCACGTTGGGTCTATTAGGCACAAAGCAGCACATCCAAAGACATTAGGATGCCTCAGGGGTCGTCTGGGTCCTTTCTGGTCTCCTGCTAATGCTTAGGAAATTGAAAAATATGCAGGTACCTTTGCAGAGTTTAAGCCTCCAGCCTTAACCTGCCAACTTTAAAGAGCTAATATTTTACTAGCCACTAAAACAAGACAGAGACTTACCCTAGGGTGATGTGGGTTATATTCTCCTACTTGATCTCCGGGGTGAAACAACATCCACCAATTCCAGCTGTAGTAACTGCCTTTGGATTTAGCAATGATAAAGCAACATATAGTGGGACATGTCCAATGTCCATGAATATGACTGTAAAGGATATGACCTGCCAATTATCAATGAATTTGAATAGCCTTTTATTTCAAGTCATGCTGTTGCATCTTTTCCTACCAGGATCTGTGCCTGCTCTGGTGTATATTGCCTTGTATTGTACCTAGTCAGAGTTCTTGCTTCATTGCAAATGTAGTATAATCACCAAAACCTGCAAAAACATTTCAGATGAAAGCTTCAGGATTAATGACTCACTGTAAATTAATATAAAAGTTTCTGAAGGATGCACCATGGGTGGAGTAGAGAAGGCTGCAGGGAGACTTTATGGAAAACTTTATATATATGTATATATAGAGAGAGATTTAAAAAATATAAAAAAATAATTTTTACTAGTAGCAACAGGCTTTAAACTCCAAAGTGAGTAGAATTAGATTGGGTATTAGGAAGAAATTTTTTACTATGAAGACAGTAAGACACTGGCACAGGTTGCCCAGAGAAGCTGTGAATTCCCCCCTCTTGGAAATGGTCAAGGCCAGGTTGGATGGGGCTTGGAGTAACTTGGCCATTGGGAGGTGCTGCTGCCCTTGGCAGTGGGCTTGGACTAGAACATCTTTGTAACTCACTTCCAACCCAAACCATTCATTGATAAGTGTTCATATCCTGATAAAACTTCCCAGCTGAGGAGCTGGGCTCAGCTTTTGGTTGTGGCCAGTGTCCTGGTTTCTCTGAGGAGAGACAGGCAGTGTCAGACTTGGACCTACCTGAGTGTATGATTGGCAGTGGTTCTCAGTTCGAGTATACTTGAAAGCTGGTGCCAGAAACCATTTTCTCTTCTAGCTCTATCTGTGAAGCAGGTTATTGGAGAAAAATGAGCTGCTCTTTATAGCTATACTCTTTTTGCTTCTCAACAAAATAGCCTTTGAGAATAAACATGAAGAAAAGGTAAACAAACAGTTTTCTTTTAATTTATTTTTTTTTAAAAAACCCTTTGGCTTCAAAAGGAAGTACTCAGCTGCACAACATATGATTATTTTAAGTGTTTTATCTGAGAAATACTTGCTTTAGGTTTTAATGAGATTTTTCCTCAATTAAATGACTTATGAGGAAGGTCACTGGAATCTAGATCCCAATCAAAACTTCCCAACTGGGGAAAGACCCATTTCAGCGTAGTAGGGTTTATACTATGATTCTCAAAATGTTCAGGTTATTTAGGACTGTTCTGCTTTGCTAGGAGGAGCTTTCCTAACTCAGCAGCTTCTTCTAAAAAAGGAATAACACCTTTAATTTTTCAATTTGCTTATTTCTGAAAGAAAAAATGTTGCATATAAACACCAAGTGAATGACAGTACTTTAGAGAACTTCAACAATATTTTTACTGTTTGTTGTGGACTCATTGTTTGCATCTTTATATTAAAATGTCTTTTTTATTGCCAAGTATCTACTGTTCTAATGACAAAATTACAGACATCACATTTTTGTTCCTCTATCAGTTCAAGTTATGCAAGAACTTAAAGCTATGCGGAAAAGGTTTTATTTTTCTTTACCTCTTCTTCCCTACTGTTAGAAATTACAGCCTATTAAGCAGTTCAGTATATAAGCAGAAGTGATGTGAATGCCTAGGAACATCATTGCCTATTTTTATTATTTAGTTAAAATTTATGTTTTGACGTGAGAGGAGTTTATGATTTGAGAGGAGCTCTGTAACATAACTACTTTTCCACAGGATGTTTAAGTGGTCAAAATACCCACTAAATTTATCCTGTAATGAAAGACCAGACATGCATATATAGTCTCATTTTTTGGCTGGCCAAACAGTCCTGCACCTCCATCTTTCCCCTTTTTTTGCAGCACCTCTTTATCTCTCTCTCATTTTGGGACCTGTGTACTGCTGACACAAAGCACACCTGGACTTTGTGGGATTTGTTGCATCAACAAGCTTTTCATGTTTTGCTGGTTAAATCAAAATTGTTTTGTCAGCCTTCATTTATTTGGCTTGTTTCTCTTTTGGACTCAGGTCAGTATTTTGCAATCAGTAGGAATCAATGTATCATAAAAAAACCTGTCTGCATTTATTGTCTCTGATGGTGTTCTGCTAATTCCAGCTTGCTGAAAGAAACAGAAAACCTTTCTGTGATTTTCTTGGCAAAAAAAAGTTTTTATAAAAGAGGATATGCCTCTTAGTCTCATTATTTCCTTACAGGAGTAACATAAAGGCATAAAATAGGGTATTTGGGTTATAATAAATTGATTTATGTGTGTATTTGCACAGGAGTGTGTTGGTGCTCAGGTAGCCCTTGAGTTCACTCTGAGTACAGGGACTTCACCCATTGCTGCAGGTTCCTGATGGCTCTGGAAGCAGCAGCTCCACATTTGTCAGCCTAGTTCCAGTTTTAGGTGTTCCTCCATATCATGTGATACAAACGTGTTGGGTATTTTACCCTCTATTATTTGCATGAGATTTAACAGAAGACTAAACTAACAAGAAGGCAACCTGAGAGGGAGAGTTTGCTTTTACTCCCCTTAGTGAGTCATGGATCTCCTGTTCTTATGTAGTTACATGAAGTGAAATGATGAAATCAGTCCTAGAAGTTCTCTTTAACTCCTGCATTTCTGCAGTCTGCTGAGTCTTTATAAGAAGGATGTACAGAACCATGAGGAAGGAAGCTAAAATTTTATCTCTTTGCTGGTTGCACTGGTTTTTTTTCTGGGAAAATTACTCCTTCCACCTAAATCCATCCAGGGGGGGAAAAAAAAGCAGCTTTCTTGGTCTACGGCACATTGTTAAAACACCTAATTTTCCAAATGACTTGAAAACCATTTGAATTCTGCATGGAACCATAAGACTAACAAGCACGTTTTGCTACGTTATTTGAATTTTGCAGCTTTGACACTAAAGCTGCATCTGCTTTCATTTTATGCTGTCCCTTGGTGGCTGCTTGTGTTGCCTGCAGATTGGCACCAGCTTTGCATAGCATCAGGAGAACAGCCCATTTCAAGAAAATATCACTCTCTCTTGCCCAAATCCTGTTTATTTTCCCTGTGGGCACGAAGGCCAAAAGGCAAAGCAGGAAGTGTCATTCTGGTTTGTAAGGGGAAAAGCTCTGACTGAAATCTGAATCCCTTATACAATGTGATGAAATGGAGACCTCAACAGATGGATCAGGAAAAAAAAGCAACAAACCAGTTTCTAAAAATAAACTCATCCCTTTAGGTTTTAGTATTGTTTGCTTGCTTTCAAGTTTTTTTCCCTGAATACAGCAAGCAAATACCCAGTTGTTTCAGAGCTGGGCCACATTGGCCATTAATTCTGCCAGCTTTCTAGCTGCAGAGATCTGTAGGTATGAATGCAGCTACCTCTCAGTCTGTGATAACTAGCTGGTTAGTAACTGTGTAAGGCACAACCCAGCTCCACAGGTAAGGCATGTCTGAATGCTTGGGGTCCTGGACTCTGTTGTGCTGTGGCACAAGTAATGCTGAGGGAAGAGGTGCCATGGGCAGGGAATTATCTGATATTGGGCAATGTTCCACCAATCCCATATTATTCTTATCAAGGGCACAAAGAAGACCTGAGGGTTAACAGAGGCTGAAAATCTGTGTGAGGGGGAAGAAAAAAAAATAAAAAAATTAGGCAGATGCAGAGCCTTTACCAAAGATTTTGCCCTGAAATACATTATTGACCTAGTGTGACTTTCTCAAGTGAGAGTGTTCAGTCACATGAGCATTGCATGTGTCCATGTGTGCCACAAGGAAAGGAACACTTTTACTTCTGCAGGGGGCAGCAGTTCTTCAGCAGG
>NW_009951981.1:335352-343893 GCF_000747805.2 Chaetura pelagica | reverse complement strand
AGCAGGATCTCTGTTTTGCCCTACTTCACTCAGATCACCTCTACCAAGGTCAAATGCAGTATGCAACATGCCCTGTTTCGTATCTTCCCTCTTTGGAAGTCCTTTTCCCCTCTGCATAGTGAAAAAAAGATCCCTGGCTGCCTTTTGAATCCATCTCTTCTTTGTGGATAATCCCTTCTTCATCAATACATCATCAAGGGCCCTCGTTTGGATGATGCATTATGCTAATCTGTACCGAGATACAATTCCTTCAGTGACATATTGCAGAGAAAGTGCTGCCAACTGGCAGGGGTGGCTTCTGTGATTCTCACTGACTGTTACACCACCGTTTAAGAGCAATGAATTATTCTTTGAAAGCCTGACTACTGGTTTTAGAAAGGGAAGAAGTGTATGACCACATGCATAGCAAAGCTGCTGAAAGCTTCCCCAGCCTGTTATGTTTATAGTTTTAAATAACTGATGGAAACTCTCTGTCTTTATTTTTGCAAGTGAACAAGCATCTGCTGTTGCAACTGCTGCTTAACAGGCTCTTTTCTCCATATGAAGTAGATCCAATTATATGCTCTAGGCCATCCCAAGAGAAGCACAGAAGTAGGTAGCTCAAAGTAGTAGTATTTAATAAAGGAGAGGCGTAGGACTGTTGAGAGACTGTAATCTTTGCTGCTTTTAAATAGGCTGCATTGAAAGGGAGTCTGCCTCTCCTCTTCTGAAAACAACTGTTGTAATGGTAGAAAGGATAGTACACAGTGACTTTATTTTTAGGGCAAATCATTCCTTACTTTGCCCTCTCTTTTCTCTTATAATTCTTTGTTGACTTTTTATATTCTATATTAAAATATATACAGGACATATATTTACTTCTTCCAAAATCCCATTTAAAATGAGGTGCTTTCCCCCCTGATTTTGGTGGCCTTTGGATTGAGCCGTGTGTGCCTTTTCTATGAGAGTTTTCACAATAAATTCAAAGATCTTGCAGATAAAGCTGAAGTTTTCTTAAGATCTAAAAAGTGACAAATTATCTTAAAAAAATATCCAGGGAAAAAGCTGCACACTATGAAGATAAGTTTTGATTTTCCAATTTTTAATTATATTTTGGGATTGTAGTTTTGTCATTCTGGAGGTCTGTGTTTCCTGCTTAAATTCAGTTTACAGTATTAAATTAAACTGTATTCCTAAATAATTATTTCTCCCATGATCCTTCTCTCTTCTGCCATTGTCAACCACTCCACTGTCTTCTACCCCATACACTTTTTCCAGCTCAAGGACAGAATGTCTGCCAATGGCAACTGGGAAAATGCAATTAAAAACTTGTTTGCAACAGATTATTATTGGATCTCCTGTCATTTTTTAAGTCTTTCTCCGTTAATGAACTGATTAAATTCTTTCCTATCTTTCACATCACTTGAAAAATTTGCTCTTTTCTTCTCAGTCTTATAACAAACAATTCTTAAACCAGCCATCTTTTGGTCATAAGTAGTGTTGCTCCTTCTAGCTTCCTCGATTGCATCTTGTACAACTTAAAACCTACAAAGAAAATATATTTTGTTATCCTGTACTTCATCAGCCCCAGCATCACTTAATTAGCCACATTCTTTTGATTTGTTTCTTCCTCCTCAGTAATCCACATGAAATCTTTTGCTCAGCACAGGACAATGAGCACTTCAGCAGAATGAGCAGCTTGAGCTAACTATGTGGGTCAAAGATTCAACATGAAGTCCCTTGCAGTCAGAGATGATGCACCCCTGCTATTATTTGGTAAAAAGAGAAAGTGCTGGGAATACTTAAGTCGAGAAACAGTTGCAGGAGTGTTTCTCCTCGAAGGGCAAAAACATTCTCTGTAGTACAGCTAATGGTGGGTACCCACCTCTTTTTATGGCAAAAGTTGGTGTGTTTTGCTTCTGCTTGACTTTGGCATGTTGGTTTGCTTTCTAATGGGCTATTCTGAGACTCATCTTTCTGTAAGCTCCTGGTAACTCTCCAGAACTGATTGTGTTTGTCAGGCTGGATAATTTCTGGTCCCTACTTAGGAGCTGTGACTTCATCTGGACAGGAGCACAAGTTGTACCATTTTTTTCTATCAGGGAAAATACAAACAAATGTATTCACATGAGTATCTGTGGATGTTTACAGGTTGAATATTTATGTAATTACATTTCCATTCAAGCATTTCTTAAGAATCTGAAACGTATGATTGGTCTTAGTTTTCGTCAACGTTTCCTTTTCTGTCCTAAATCTTCCAGATGACAGTTATCTGATGATCCTCTTCAGTTTTTCCTCAATTTTTTTTTATTTTTTTTTTTTGCTTTTCTTTTCTCCTTTTTGAGTGGGCTTTTTATTTTTCATTCATGAAAATGATTCAGTCTTCATTTATTCCAGTATGCTCTTGCTGAGACTCTGCAGGTCACTTGATAGCCTACTGTGCCAGCAGTTAGCTAAGAATATTTGCTCTCTTTCTCTTTCTAAAATGACTGCTTCTTCCAAATAGATAGTGTAATTCAGTGTTGTTTAAACCCACCTTATTTCTGCTAGTAACACTTCACAGTTTACTGGTTTAACTTTGTGTGTTGAATAGTATCATAGTGTGCTTCATGTTAATGACCCATCGTTTGGTGTTCCACTCCCACACTCTCTCTCCCTGTGTGGGATGGATCAGATCTTATTAAACGAGCAAACTTTAATGTTCATCTTGGTTGTCTGTGTGAAAGTAATGGAAACTATGAGTCCTGGTTCTTTGCAGCATGTTTCACTGGGGTTATATTTAGAATTTTCTCCAAGTCCCATTAGGAAGAGATTAAATATCAATGTGGAAACAAGGTGCATTGATCAACAGGTGATGGGGCAGATTATTGAAAGGTTAAAATCCAAGAGTTAAAATCCAGTGCCTCAGTATGGCTTCCCCCCCTCCTTATCCTCCAGTCTAGTATGCAGACACTTCACCTCCTCCCTGCCTCACTGTGGGTAACAAATGAAAAATTTTAAAGGCTGCTGAATATTGTACATTTTCACAGTGGGTCAGGTGTTTAGCACAGGTGTTTCTGAAATAGTATCACGTTGGTAAAGAGCACTGTGCTTAATGGCTTTACAATGCCACTTCTGTCTGTGCAAAGTAGGAGCCTTCCATATGTAACACAGGCTGCACTTTAAGCTCATGACAATGCTGGTTAGCTTAAGGGTAGACAAGGTGGGTTTGGATCTTATTCACAAAGTTAGAGCTTCAGCTGGTGAAGCTGTCAGAGATGTGGCAGCACCAATAAAACTGTGGGTCTGAAAATTTACCTTGATGAATTAAGCATTTCTAGGCTCTGGAAATCAGTCATACTTAATTCCTGATTTCTCTTAATTCTAATTGTTATTCCTAAATGTTTGTCAAATTATTTCAGTCAAGGACAGATTGACAAACTGTTCTTCTATTCACTATTTGCTAAACATGTGGTAACTATGCTAGATTTCCTTGTATTTCTGTGCAAATGATCAGTAGTTTTAGAGAAGAAGAAAAAAAATCTATGTTGTATAACAAATACAGCAGTTCCGGTGCAAATTATTTCTTGTGCTAAAACTCATGAAACTTGCAAGATAAATGAATATTTTTACACAGCTGTCAGGGAATTCACACAAGACTGCAACATAATTCAGTACAACACAGCAAACAATGAATAATACAGCTCTAGAAATAACAGCAATCAGAACTCAGTGCTTTAATTTATGAATGTATTTGCACATTAATTTTGTATTTGTGTAGTCAGAGATGGATTATTTGTTTTTCTTCCATGTCTTCTTTTCTACTGGCAATATTATAGTATTTTCATTGTTATTATTATTAGGTTTTGGGGGTTTTTTTGTATTCTACTAGAACCCAGACAAATAATAAGCAAGGCTTTCTTGTGCAAACTGCTTTGATAACAGAGAGAAAACAGCAGCAATCCTGAATGTGTTAGAGGATGCAAGGAAAGAGCATGGAGTAAGGCTGGGAAAACATAAGGGTAAAATGAATATGTTTTGCATAATAGTTGCTACATCAGATAATACAGTGTCACACTTATACATTTGTACTCAGAGTTTAAAAGAAATAGGCATAAATAAACCTCATTTTTGTTTTGCTAGTGGTGTTGCAGGGAAGGACTTTTGAGGTTTCCCCAGTAGCTCTGGCTGCAAAGGAATTCAGATACAGTGGGCTAGTCCCACAGTAAGTCCCTGAACACTTAAGAAAACATAAGCTTATTACTTTTTCCAGTGCATCCTTGGTCAAGAGGTTCAAAGGTAACTGTACGAGCAAGAAGCAGAGGAAACACATCCGTACATGTAGGACTCCCAGTGAGCAGGTAGGCAACAGTCTCTCAGATAAACCTTAGACCTTTTTTCTCCCAAACGATCATTAGTTGTGCTCGTGGCAGTGTCTTGAAGTGTGATAATTTGCCTGTACATATAGCAGTCTGTTCGAGCAGGTGATGTTACACTTTAGAGGGCAAATCTTGCACATATTTATGCCATAGTTGAGATTTTCAAGTCTCTTTGCTTGCTCTTGACAGCAAATTTAGTGAAGAAGCTGCTGCTTTGGGGTCTTCCTCATGCACAAGACTGAATTAAAAAATGGACCTTTAGCTTCATATCCCATAGTCCCTGCTACCACCTGTATCCCTCTTTGGATAATTTTAGATTTTTCTCCACTTTTAACATCCAGTCTAGCATTTGAGCCAAGACCTACTTTTTCTTTGTGACACTGTCACTCCACTGACCTTATGCTTATCTCTTTTATAAAAAAGAAACAATAATGAAAGTCACATTCAGAATTAGATCCTGATGTAGGGATCCTCTGTTGAATGTTATCTCATATTTCAGCAGTTTTGCTGGCTCCAGAACTTGGAAACATTTACATTCCCTCCTGGCTGGCATGCCTGCTTTTTAAATGTATTCTTCTAAGCTTGTCCTTCAGTATGTGCTTAACCAGCTCATTCAGACTCATTTTCTGAGAATGAGCTTGGCAGACAAGGTACAGGGAGCAGAGCTGTGCTCTTTGAGTCGAAAAATGCTGTTCAGTTCTATTTGAGGAAGTATCTCTGCTTTTTCAAACACTGTAAAGGTACCAAACATTTGGAACATTTTGAGGAAAGCTGTGATTTTCAGAAAAGTTTGAAAAAATTGCTAATTTTCCTGCTTCAGTGTTAATTCAAAATCTATTTATTTTCCTTCCTGATTATCTACTAAATGAAACATCTGCATTTTACCTGCTGGTACTCTGGACAGTTATAGTGAACGACTATGTTGTGGAAAGAATTACCTTATAGAATAAAAGAAAGCAAGAAATATTCAATTGGGGTAGTCATGCAGTGTCAGAGAAAAACAGGACAAATATACTTTAGGTTCTATGATTTTAAAGTCACTGACTATGTAGGGTGAGAAGATAGGTCTGATTCTCACACTGGTTGTTGAAACAGAAAACAACCACGATGTGAGAATCAGACCTATCCTCTTTGTTTAAATGAATACTTGGATGTTTATATTGACATTGTACAGTTACCTGTGGGGAAGTTGAAGACACTTCTAGTTAATCTCCAGTATATTGCAGTCCCTGCTTTTACTATGGGATTGTTTTGTTCACATGAGAATATCAAATCTTACAGTAAGGCATCCTGAGCATTGGTACAGCTTTATTGACAAGGCAGGTCTTTCCCAGCAATTGCAAAGCCAAAGCCCATGAGAGGAACCAGTACTGACAAGATCAGGGTTTGCCACCGTTGCTGGTCACCCTTGCCAGGGGAGTTCATTTAGTTGGCACAGCTGCAGTGGAGAGGTAAAACTATGGTAAAACCATAGTTTTGGTTTTACAGACAGCAGTTCATAGAATCATAGAATGCCAGCTTGGAAAGGGACCTCAATGATCCCCTGATCCAACCTTTCCAGGTACTATAGTTTATATGAGACAGCTCAGCACCCATAGTCTAGAAACTCAGTTTCTTGGTTACAAATTCTATGAGGAGTCTAAAAGTGAATTTAGGTGTAGGTGAGGTATGTTTTAAGTCCTGTGTGCTGGCAGTGTGACATAGGAAGCCTCAAAGCGAGTAAGAATGAAACCAAATACAGATGTTCACCCCTTTTATTTTGAACAAGTGTTTCCTATAGCCATTTATTTGGAAAGACAAAAGGGGTGTACATAATCTATACCTCACTGAGATGTATTTACCTAATTGCTGGTGCCATGCATGTTCTCTTCTTTGTCACAGTGTTGGGATTGCAGGAAACACCCCCGGTGCAAATCACCTCTGGGTTGATGATGGTTGTGTGTAAACTTCTTTCTCTTTTCTGGAGTCAGGATGTTCAAGGGCACAGACCTACATTTAATATCTTGGATATGTTTCTAGGTCCATTGATTTAAACATAGCCATGATTCCCTTTCAGCTTCAATTGAAATTTGTGAAAATGTTACTGCTGGTGTCTCACTGGGACTACAGTGAATCTTGTGGTTTTAACTGTGTCTAGTGATGTCCTTGATAAAGTTTGATTGCTCACTAGTTTTGCCTGGGCCTCATCCAAAAGTCCACCAAAACCACTGAGCTTTATAATGGTACCCCAACGTGCCAGAGTTCTCATTCTCTATACTTCCATTGCTTCTTAGCAAAATTAAAATGAGAGATATCACAGTCCTGATCATAGCTTCTCTTGTAATTCTTTCTTGGACTACTTAGGATGCAATCTTTCAAGTACAAAATATCACGTGCATAAAACTCTTCCAGTTCTCTCTTAAATCTTAGACAAAGTTAACCTTCCAATGTCTCACTTGTATTTCAGCATAGACTTGCCTTTGACTCTCCTGATGAGTATTTCATAACAACGATATCCCCAGCTGTATTCTCAAGCCATAGCTTCATCTTTTTCTCCCAGGCTCCTCTATAATTTGGTTACATGCATACATGGTATAGCCAATATCCATGAGTTACTATTGAATAGGACAATCCACAGTGTCTAGAATGTCTGTCTCAATCAAGCTACCACCATGGACTGAGAGATAAGGATGCAAAAAGGCTGATGAGAAAATCCTCAGATTCTGAGGAAGTGTAAATACTCCATGAAGTTCTGGTGCAGTGGAGGTAGGATGTAGTCAAAAGCTGCTAGACTGTGAAAGTAAAACTTCTATAGTTCATCATAAATGGTCTGTTGAATTGTGGAAGGAGTTGGACAGCCTTTAGCTTTACCTTTGGACAGCATATCCTAAAAAATAACTTGGGAAAAATTTATTTCCAAGCCAGAGACAAAGCCAATACCAAAATACTACTCTGTCAACAACCCAAATAACTTCAAAATTTCTATTATTAGTACATCATATAACCCTAATAACTTTTTTAATCAAAGACTTTGTTAGCTGTAATGCATTAGTTAGGATCACTCAACCTTTTTCAGGAGCAAGTATTTGAAGAGAGAAGCAAATGCATACTTGGACTCTTGGCAAGTACCACAATTAGAGTGGTACTGTTTTGATTTTGTTTTCTTTTTCTGGTGATGTTTTGTCATAGTATAAAATGCTCGGGAACCAAAGTCTGCCGTTATTTACATTGCAGCTCAAATCCTCCACTGCATCACTGAAGTCCGAGAAACAGTTTTTGGAGGAGGTTTCACAGCATTCCCAGGCAAAGGTATAGTGGGTTCCATTTGGGACCTAAGAAAGCCTAAAAAATCCTTATGTATTCTTCTTTTAACAAGAATTGGACCAAATAGCTTTAACTTTTTCCAGCCTAACAATGAAAATTGGTGCAGCAACTAGCTGCCAGCTAACACTTCTAGTTGGCTGTGAGCCCTGTTTGCAGCTGGTGAGCACTCAACAAATCACTTCATGCTCAGCAGCTCAGGCATCAGACAGCAATCTCTGGTCTCAGTTACCTGGATTATGAGAGCTTAGACTGGTGCCTGTCTGGACGCCTGTTTACATGTCTAGATCTGCATTTAAATGCCTACAATCAAATAACCAGGTTTGATCATTCAGCATTTGGACCACAAAAAGCTAGAACTTAGCCAAATTGCTGTATGATTTACCAGGAGGGGTACTGCCTTTCTGTCCTATTTAGTGCAGTTCTTTAAAAAGCAGTGATACAGAACAATCCACCCAAAAGCAACATTTTAAAGCCTGTTCTGAAATGAAGGATTTAGAAATAAAAGCATGAATTCACTAGGCATTTGATCAACCTCTGACTAAAGCTTCAGAAGTCAGTGGAATATTTCTTTGACTTTGGTGGGCTTTGGATCAAGCCCTGTAAAGCACCATGTGAAAAAAGAGAGACATGACCTATTATTTTCTAATAGTGTTTCTGACTTTTTTTCTCCTCTCCTCTGGATTCCCTTTTAAGGGTTCACCTGTTCTGACTAAACCAATCAGCACACACATGCAGTGGTCTGGGTTTACCCTGTGACTTCCACCTTGCCTTTCTGATCTGATGAATGTCATTTGGGTTATACCTGACAGTGCAGCTTCTGAAGCCAAAATCTTCACTTCTGTGTGTGCTGCTGGGAGATGCAGAGGGGAGCACAGATCAGACACACCCTTTCCTGCTGCAC
>NW_009951981.1:252860-334887 GCF_000747805.2 Chaetura pelagica | reverse complement strand
CTGCTGAACACTTGGCACTCCGGCTAATTACAGAGATGGAATAGCACTTTAAAGACTTGCTTTGATTCTGTCTGTCCCTCATCTTTATCTTGCTTCATGTATTTTATCAGTTGCCTAAACGTGGGAGCATCCTTTAGCTTTCATCTACCCAGGACTGTCTTTAAAAGGCACAGAGTATTTTGACAAACAAAGACCATCTCTCCCCTGCCACCTCCCCACCTCTATTCTCTAAAAAGGCAGACAGATTACATGTGTTGTTTTCTCTTTTGACATCTCTCCAGTTCAATTATTATCACCTAGCATGGTAAGGCCTTGATTACCATGACATGATGTCAGTATAATGTAGCAGCTGCTTTGCAGAGCAAA
The DNA here is from genome assembly GCF_000747805.2 of Chaetura pelagica. Taxonomy (NCBI): domain Eukaryota; kingdom Metazoa; phylum Chordata; class Aves; order Apodiformes; family Apodidae; genus Chaetura; species Chaetura pelagica. Next base: position 334,521 of record NW_009951981.1, on the reverse strand, counting down.
GATGGCAACAGCAGGATAGAGAATAGTGAGGTTGTTCACAAGTGGTTTAAGCTGCGAAAGTCTTTAATAAAGGAATCTGAAGTGCTCCATAATGGAAGAGTTAAAAACGAAGTTGGACTGGTGTTCGAACTCTTCGATTATGGCTTGTTCATGATACTCTAAATGGGAAGCATCCCTTGTTTCATGTCTGACCAGTCCTTGATTGCTCCTAATGCCTCCTCATAATAAATGTAGTGCTGATTTGCTGAGATGTTTTGAGTATTAATTCCTCTCTGTAGTTACTTAGACATGAAATGCTCTCTTTTTACTGTAAAAGCTTGCCAAGTTCTACTCACAGATAAGTTTTTAAGTAATTAAAGCAAAAAGGCTTGATCATTTTTTGCTGAGAGAGTCACAAAATGATAATCACACCTGTAGTTTATTCTGATGTTTCAAAATTACATCAATATCAGTTTCCCTAGTGTTTTTGTGTTCTATTTTAACCATAGGACTGTGTAGGCAGTATTTATTGGCCTGTATTTGAATCTGAGCCACTCAATTATTTCAGTGTTTACAATAACTGTCCACTGAAATTTAGATGTTTCCAATTATGATGTTGCTAATTCAGTTAATTTTTCTTGCAAATCTACCTACAGAAACATGAAATATTAAAAACAATGTAGAAGCTGTCAAATATAGTCTTGCTGATTTACATATTTAATTTGCTCAATTTTGAAATAAATATTCAATGATGACTTTGGAAACTAAGTAATCTCTGATGTTTTGATCAGTGACTTTGCTGGCCTCTCCAAATAATTACCTTTATGTAGAAATAATCAAGGTTTTTTTTGCCATTCTACAATGTGACAAAGCATTGACCAAGCATCCTCACTCTTGGTTGTTCTTTGCATATGCAGATAATATAATGTTGTTATATTTTCTTTGATGTTCTGCAGTAATATGAATTTAAGAAGATATTAAGTAGCCAAATCAGGTTGCTTCTTTATATAAATGAGTGAAGTCACACTATTAGGAAAAATGTATTGAAATTAACAAAACAGTCTTGGGTTTCAGATCCATAATTTAGATTCATAACTTGTATTAAAATTAATGAGAATGATAATGAGTCATCTATATAATTCTGAATATATAAGCAAAAAGCAGGAACTTGAGGTTTTTTAGAAGTAATTTATTGTCGAAATTCATTATAATTAATACTGAAATTATTTTAATAACCAGGTAAATATGGTAACAAAATGCATTTCGTATGAAGTATCATTTTGCTTTACGCAACACAAGCAGACAATACCAATACAGCAAGAGAAATAGGCTAAAAATAATCCACAAGGCATGGGACCATTAATCTTGTTTTCCACTTCTTCAATAACAAAACCTGAGCTTATTTTGACAAGAAGAAATGTAGACTCTCTAGATTAGGTGTTCAATCACATGCAGTCTCAGAGATGTTATTCACAGCTTATTAAACACATATATGCACTGTATTTAAAGGCATAAGTTTGATATTTTTAATGGCTTCCTTTTAACTTTGGATATTGATAAATTAAACTTTCTTTCAGGTAAGAAACAGATTCTGAGATCCAAGTGTGTTTTAGCAAGAGTTGTCTCTGTAAATTTTGTCTGTTGCTAGTACCAATTGTGTGACTACCCCAGAGGACTTAGAAGGATAATAAACTGGGTATCCTAGTTGATGTTAAGACTACATGTGCTATTGAGCTTAAGCATAAAGATGTTGCTGCTTTCTGCCTTTTGGTCTGATCAAGTTCCTTTTGAAGCCTGAGCCCATATTTGTGCTGTAAGTTCTTGCTCCTGATGGACAATGACATTATTTTAGTGCATACTTTCCAGCCCAAGTTGTCATATCTTGCTTTCAAGAAGCAGAGGATTGATTGGTAGATCTTAAAAAGTTTGAGCCGTGATGTCTTCCCATTTTTTGAGATCAAACTGTGGACAGTAGTGTCCCTCTATTCTAACTAGCCATATAGCAAGCCCTCATCTCTTTTAACTTCAAGCAAAGCTCATACTGCAGCTTTTTTTCCCTCCTCAGATAGTGACTGAGTGAATTATTTGGAAAAAAAAAAAAGATCAATCCATTCTAAGGCTGAAGTGGCCAGGCAAGGCATTAAGATCTGGATGCGTTGGACTTTTCACAGTGGTCCAGGCAAGGAAGTGGTCAATCAATATTTGGTCCTTCAGGATGAGGAACTACATCACTTGGAGTGGTTTGTGCCAGGAACTTAGATGTTTGCTCTCAACCTATAAAAAGAAACTTTAACCTGTGCTTTAGGTTTCTTCACCTCTTTGTAGTTAGAGAGGAAAACTTGACTCCTATGCATGAGTGACGTTAGTAGAAAACTGATTATTTCAGCCTAGTTATACCAGAGAAAGTCAGACATGAAGCAGAAGTGAACTAAGCCTTGATTTTTGATAGGTGGTTTCTTGTTTGTTTCAGTGGCAGATGAATGAAAACTAGTGTTGTAGTAGCCATTAAATTCCTTGCTATTAACTATATACAGAGCAAGGGTGGAACATCTAGGGTGCAAGAAAGTTGGTAGAGCTGACTTGACTGTTCACTTATGATGTTACAGAGCACTATTTAGTTTCCTCACAGGGTGTGAATGATTAAAAAAGCAACTGAAGAAGAATCACTGAGGTTGAAATGAAAGAATATGGGGAATATATATTACATTTGTTAAATAAACACCATTCTAATGCCTTCCTGTGAGCTTCCTTGCAATACACTGTGGTTTGGTTTAGCCATTCTAGAAGTAGTAAAAAAACATTTCTATATAATGCTTCTATGGAAATGTGTTGCTGCAAAAGCATAAAGCTTCCCTGTAAGTCCTGTATGGAGAAGTTTAGGATCATATGTTGGGCTGCTCACTGGAGCCTGAAAAAAAAATAAAAATTGTAGCAACTATCAAAACATCATTATTCTTTTGTACATGTGGATGGAGAAAATATTGACTATATCTTCTCAAAACATTTACACAGTATCATCACAGATTACTTTCTGTCTTGAAGGTGAGGCACAAGAGCTAGGCAGTGCATGTTTCCCATTCTCCTGGAGGATCAAATGTGTGACTTTGTAGGGTTACTTTGCAAACCACAGATTGTTGAAAAGGGCAGAAAAGCCATTTGAAGTTTCTATTTGAAATAACTAGGGTTTTTGTTTTTTGGCATTTTTTCCTATGGTCAGATAAAAAGTGAAAAGTCATAATCATAATGGGACAATCGAATTCATTCTGAAAAGCATCTGAAGCTTTTTTCCTCTGTAATTTGTTTTTCAGTTTCTTTTCTTTATTATTAAAAGGAGCATATAGTCCTCTGGATGATTTTGTTCTGATGGGTATTGATTCTGATTCAAGTCTTGAAAACAGTTTTTTACCCATTCAGTATTAAGTACAGGAGAAAACACCTGGCTAAAGAAAAAAAATAGTGCATAAGCTGTCCAATGGAAATGTGATTTAAATAAGGAAAGAGATGTGTTATTCTGGAAAATGAGATAGCTACTATTGGCAACTGATATCATAGTATTATTTTTGCTGTAACTCCATTACGACAGTTTCAAAATATTTGTGCATCTTGTAACACTGCAAATATGCAAGTTTCTCCAGTTGTTTGTAAATAATTTCAACTTTAGATAGCTACAGTAGACAACAAAGAAAGAGAATTTTTAAATGAATCTATTATTTGGGAGATGAAACACTTTGGGAGAAATATAAAAATAATTTCTAAACAGAATTCAAGCTACTCTGCATGATATAATTTCATATGTCTGTCATTTCTGCTCTTATTGCACAGTGAGTAGTGAGATGCTGTGTGACTAGACAAGATTGATCTTACTTGAAGATTTTTAAAGAATGCTGTTTTACACACAGTTTTTTGAAATATCAGTTACTTTCCTGTTAAATGAAGTTTCCAAAGAGCTTCCTTAGGAAGCCTCCAGCAGCCCCTTCCACTCCCTCCAATCTTCACAGGTAGATTCAAATATTACCTTGAATGGTCTCTCAGTTCTTCTTTACTTTTTCTTTGTTTTGTGTTGGTTATAGAAATGTGAATTTGGAGACATAAATCCTGTAGAGGGACAATAGGGCTGAGATAAGAAGCACCATCAAAGGAGTCCCATAGTGGGACAGAAACCTGTGTTTGCCCTGTGAGCTTCTAGCAGAGCACATTTAGAATGAATTCATGTAGGTATCTTGTTGTGCCTAAGCCCCCACAATAGATATGCTATCACGTGTGCTTTTATTCATTCCTTTTATCACTTCTCTCAGTTTGTGTCACAACATTAATGATTTCTTAATGTTGTTTTTAAGCTTGAGAGAAGCCTCAAAGTTGTGATCAGAGCATGCCTCCTGAGAAACCTCTGTTTGCAGTCTCTGGTTAATTTTGAATTGTTAGGAAAGAGATATCTGTGCTTTTGTTTGGAGTTACCTTGTAGCTCACATGGACAGTGACACCTGCATCCCCATCAGGTCAGATGCTCTTGTCCTGCCTATGTCATTAAGGAGTCCATGAGACTTTCTGAATATTGATTTTTAAGTTTTTCCTTTGATTCAGTGTCATATTAATTTAGAAATTGACTGAGGAATTATATGCTTAAAACATTTGAAAGAACAGGTGATTAAATGTTCATGTAAAAAAAATTAATATTTTAGTTCTAAGTTGGTTTTAGCTATTAACAGCACTTTTGCAAAAGCTTTGAGTGTTTTCAGTGATGGAAAATCCTGCTGCTTTCCAATTTATTTCCATATCCACAAGAAAGTCTGGATCAAGTGAAAGCTGGTTAAGGTGCTATATTGCACAGACATGGTGACAAAGAGTAATATTTCTTTTACCCATACCTTTCATTATCCTTTTGGGAACATCTCTCTGGGACTCCCAGAACTTGAAGGATTAATTAAGCTGTAAGCAGATAATAGCATGCAAGAATTCAACTGCCTTTTGGATCCAGCCTGGTTTATATGGGTTTGTGGAATCCATCAGGCTGAAAGTCATTGTAAATGTGCCTGTTTTCTGCTCTCATAAATTCTTACCCCACAGCCCAATATGCAGATGCCACTGAGAATAATCAAGCATAGCATCTTCTCTTCATATTTTAATATAAGCTAGGTTATCAGCTGATAAGAAAGAAGATGCATGTCATGTAATCAAGGTAAACGAGATAAATATTAGCATATTAAATCAGCTCTATCCATAAATATTAGTCTGAGTATTCAGCATTTCAAGGTGAGAATGTCCTTTGTGAAGAGAAGCAAACTTCTATGTATATAAAATAAAATTAACATAGCAAGTAATTTTTCCATATTCCCTTTGCAATTATCTTTGAGTCAGAATTCTGTCTTTCAGAATCTAATTTTTTTCTACCACTGTGTCCTTGAATTAAACACTCTTTATGTCATCCTATTTGTTGCCATGGAAATGGAGGTAATGACGGATTCAACATTGTGGATTCCCTGTAAGAAATAGTGGGGGGGGGGGGAAGGTTGGGGGAGAGAAAGGTAAACATTGAATTTGAGTAGATTTATTTTGGAATTAGCCATTGTGAGAACAATGTATATTGAGTGAAAGAAGAATGGCTTAAAGCCTAATATGCATCAAAGGTTTTGAATCCCATAAGGGAGCTGCGTTTTGCAGCTTTGATCAACAGAGAGAGTGGTGTTTCCTTGGAGCTTGGAAGGAGACCTCTTATAACTTTTGAAGAGTTGAAGAGGCCTGCATGCATCATCTCTGTGCTTGTTGGTGAGGAATGGGACCATGTCCACCAACTGTTTTCCTGTCCAACAGCTCTACAGAGATTCAGAGCAATGATGGAATTGACTTTTACTGTATTTGGGTCATTTGGCTAGAGGGGCATGTGTAGCTACAGGATCAGGCCAGTCTGCTGCATCTCTGCCCATCCAGAGCTTGGGAAGCTGCCACAGTCTTACAGCTGTGTCAGATACAGTTGTTGTGCAGGTCTGACAGCTTCCTGGATGATTATCTTTCACTGATTAGCTGTTGCTGACTCATTAGGCAGGAAGGAAAAAGTTCATACTTTGCTTTCTTTTTGTGATGAGTAACCATTCATGCCAAGGAGTCTGCTGAAACCCGTCCCTCGTGCTTGTGCAAAAACCACTTCAGAAGAGATGTTAGCTTGCTGCTCTGAACCTGGGTACTGCCTCCAAGTCTAAGGAAGTTTTCAGATTTTCCTGCTTAGACAACTGAAACTTGGTGTTTGTATACTTTTCTCCATTTTACCATGTGAATACAGAATGCAGCTGTAGTTGTTGCCTTGGGATGCTTTAGGATCTTATCACACAGTCATTAGGTGGGAAGATGAGCTTCCTTATAGCAGAAAAGGTTGTCACTTTTTCCAGTCACATAAGGATATTTCCCTTCAGTAGTAAATGACTAATGGGAAACTAACAAGAAAGGGATATGCCAACTTCTTCTCTCTATATGTGTTCTTTGGGAATGTTAATAGCTATGGAAATGCCCTTGGCTCACTTTTCAGGAATGAAATGAGGTTGACTTTCTGATGCCCATTATATGCTCTCAGGGATCAGCATTATGATCTGTGTCTTTCTTCTTGGAGCTGAAGAGAAGGGAGATGTTTCTCTTACTGCCTCACCTGGTCATGTAGCTTCTCTTTTTCTACAAGGTGCAAAACATGCAAATGTACTGATCAGGCTTGAAGTCCCAAAGTGGCAGCATCTTGCTGTGGTGCAAGAAGATTCTCCATAACAGAGAAACATTCTAAAGCATTGATTATCCATGCAACTCTGTGATTACCTTAGATTTAGTTTAGCAGTGATTCTTTAGAGAAACTCTAGCTTGGGACTTCATGAACACATATTCTCAATGATCTGTGAGCCCTAACAATAAATGTGAAGTAATCTTTTGATGGTTACAGGCTTTGGAAAAGTCACTGACTTAAAGAACAAGAACTAGCATGTTCTATACTTAAGTAAGCTCTACTAATTCAGTGACCTCTAGTAAGGTAAAAAACTCACTTGTCTATTTTTAATCTATTTTAATAGAATCTTTATCAATCCCTTCTTAGAAAAGGACAGCTTTTAGCAAGATTTCTTTGTTACAATCAAACTACATAATCTTCTGTCATTCAGGCTTAGTTGTCATCATGTCATTATGATTCTCTTTGATAGATGTAGCCAAAGTATATTTTAGCCAAGGCAAAACATATTTAGCACATTTAATTTTCAGCTGCACACATTTAGTTCAATTCAGTGCTACCAGATGGAAATGCCACAGAGGGTAATCTCATGGAGGCAAAGGCTCTATGATTATTTTCCCTATTTAATCAGAGGGGCCTTCAACTTTTTTTTCCCCTGTGTGGTCCGTTACCAGTGATATCTCTTTCCACAGATACTAGTCTAACTTCTGTGAACATCAAGTTTGGTAGTTCAGCCTTCTGCTTAACTGGTTTTTGTGCTCAGCTCCTCTTATTCACATCTTCCATACTTGCTTTATAACATAGACTATTATTTTTCTCTTCATAACATCTTTTCTTTTGTTTTTTTTTTTTAAGGAATGTTGTACAACCCACAACTCACCTGTCATGTCTTCAGACTAACAAGTGACAGCTCTTTCAGTCTTCCCTCAAAGGTAGTATTTTCAAGTCATAGAATGATTTTTTATTCACTTATGGATTCCCTCTAATTGTGGATGTCTCTAGTATGTCGCAGTGTCCAACATGGATCATTTTATTTTACCTAAGGTTTTACCCAAGCTGAAATAAACAAAGGGTTCTTTCACTTGCCTTACAGGCTGTAGCACTAGTAGAAAATATCTACATTTCACTAAGACTTATTTATTTTTCACAGTAGTATAGTATTGCTGATTCCTTTTCAGCTTGTGACACCATATCTTGTCACAGATCCTTCCAAAGAGCAGCTGTTTTGATGTCTCTGCCAGTATCTGTTTCTGTCTTTATTTTATCAGCATGGCTATGGGTCTGCATTGGGCAACACAATCACCTAGTTGAACATAGTCATTCTGAGAGGAATCCTACTTGTGCATGCATAACACAGGGTGACCTGATCGATGGGTAGCGTCGCCTCAGACAAAGCCTGTTGTGTGGTGTCCTTAGGTTGCTGAGAGCAGGGATTTGACATCCATGATTATACCTTGAACATCCCCCTCTCAGAAGTTTAATTCCATGGTTGCCAAGCCCATGCAGAATTTCAGCCCCACACTTCTGTAGTGGTCATTAAATGTATCCAAAATGACACCGGCTCCCTCTTTGTAAAGGTAAATGTCATGCATGAGATGTATACTGCACAAGATTTTTACTGTCTGCAATTTATATCTACAAAAATGTGCTTTGATCAAGTTAGTGATCTGCATTTTGATGGGTCAGACAGCCCTAATTAATTATTGATGCTTTGTATTGAATGTTTTATGACCAATCAGTAAGGCAAAAAGCCTTGCATGTGGATATTAAAAGCAACTTGAAGTGGGTTTTTTTTGGCCAGAGAGCTGTATCAAATGGAACAAATTATCTTGAAGGCACAGTATTCTAGTAAACTGGAGATATAAATCATGTTTGAAAACACTATCAATCATTAAGCTTCTAAGCAAATAATTTTAAGGAATTTTTTAGCACCTAAAATTTTATCTTTAATACTACAACCTACGGACTGTTTGTTTTTTTTTATAAAACACACTACAGTTTGTGAGCCATGACTCATAAGCATGTCAATCTGGACTTGTGTTTTGTCGTACACGTGTACTTTTTGATTTCTGGTGATGTATTGTGTCAAAAACAGACATTCAGTCCTCAGAGAATGTACACAGAGACTGCACAAAAAGTTTTGATTTAGCCTTAGTTTTAGTGGGAAAAAATTATTTCCATTTCTGAAAAAGCTTCATCAGAAAATGGGAATTGATAGTTGAGCATTTATATCATCATACGTAACTCCCAAGGAGATCAGGAATTTTTCCTTGCGTTAAGTATTCTGCACTGATCACCTTACATTGGATGAAATCACATTTAACCCAAATTGTTCTGCATGATGTGATCTCAAAATATTCTGCTTTGCTCACTTTTGTTACCCACATAAATAAAACAAAGCTATTTTCATGGTTTGTTATGAATTACACTACTACCAAGAATGCTTGACATGGCGTTTTCACTTTGGGTGTTTGATTAAGTTACAATTTGTGGCCTCTTATTAAGGAACAAACAATGTAGTGGTTCCAAAAGTAACAGATCAAAGCAAGCTACTGGGTATTTTAATGATTAGTTTTTCTAAGGATGACAAAATGATGGTGTGGCATAGAAAGAGTTACTTGATATTCAAATATCACCTGGTTGAAAGCTTATGTCTTATTGCGAGAACAGGAGAAGCTAATGTTGAGAAGGGACAAAGGGAAGTTTTGCTTCTTATTATCTAGCTGACCATATCTGTGAGCAAGTAGCTTGGGGTATAGACCTCTTTACCTGTGACTGAAATAAAGATCTGAAAGAGAACACCTGTTGAAGCTTTGGCTGAGACATGGCTGAGGTGCATCCTTGCAGTTTTGTACTCTGGATTTTACTATATGCAGACTTTGTGCTAGACTGGCCATTGCATCATCTGAGATCACTGGCTGATGATGAATGCATTCTAATGGAAAGAAGGTTTTTTTGGCTTCTGATACTGAGGTAAATGGTTATACTGACAGTGCTTGTTCTTCAGGCTAACACTGTCCACCTTATGTCATTGAGTAACCCCTCAAAACTGTTTCTGTAAAAGGATAGGAGTTAATTAAATGTTATTTCACTTTTAAAATAATTCTTATGCTTTTCTGTTTGATTGTTTACTTATGGTCACTGATTACAGCTCATGAAAATGTCATTATTTGTATGTGAATTTGAATCAATATATTAGTTTAGCTTTTAAAGGCAAGAGCATAAAGTATTAAAAGAGTTCTTCATCTGACTTATAGAAAGCAAAGGCAGTCGCCTTCTAATTGCTGAAGTCCTTTGACTAATTACCTCTTATAACTACAGTCAAGCTGCAATTGATTCTGTAATTATTGGGTGTTAGCAGGGATGATGCATATCAGAAAGAAAATCTTTGGTAGGAAAAGATGGATAAGTTAGCTACACTGTAATTATTCAAGGATAGACAGGTTTGAAAAACAAGCATTTAAGGTCAGGCTGAGCATTTCTTTTGGTTTAATAACCCTTTTCTGGAATGTCATCACTTCCCATACACCGTACATAGCTCTGGTCAGTGTCAGGAAACAGCCAACAAGCTTATGCTTGTGACTCCTGCAGTCAACCTAAGGCACATGTGAGGCAGCTCTCTGACAGTAAATGGGAATCTCTGAAGGCTTCTGCACCAAGTAATAATTTTCAAATGTGAATTAATAAGCACGTCTCACAAAGAGTTCAGCATGTTGGATTTTCAGTGTATTTTAAAGTCTGGCTTAAGACTTGCAACGGGTGGGCGGCTCTTTGAAGACCTGATCTGTAAAACAGATGGTGGCAGGGCATGAGATTGCAGTTACCAAAAACTTTTGCTAAAGAAATGGAGCCTTCAGTGTTCTCAGATCATGGTGCAGCAAGGGTTCATGTGGAGCCTGGTAACTAAAAGATACAGAGATGCTGGCCTACAGCTGAGAATATCTCATCTTCCTCATACTGTAAGATAACAAATTGGATTAAACACTTCCATATATATGTTAATATTCTTAAAATTTAAGACAAGAAGTCTTAAAATTAAATACAAGACTGAATTTTAGGAATTATTACATTTACAAATTTTAGTCCTATTTCTTTCATGAAGTGGTAAAAGAAAATACAAGTGTGTGTGCACTTCTTGACCAACAATAAGATGGCACAAATGACAAATCTAGGGGTATTTCAGAAGTAAAATTATTATTTCTTCTGCCTCTGGCTGACAGTGGCACAATTTTTCTAATAAAGTAGATAAATGTTATACTTCAAGCAAATGGAAATGCATTCAATCAAGGCTTCATATGACACTTGTTTCTCTGGAGGCACCCAACAGAGAAACTGTTCATCTGGTGAAGTACGAACTGTTGTTGCAGTTGTAGCTGATATTTCTAGAAGCTTCATTAGCTTCCTTGTGGTTGGCCATTGGAAGGCAACATATCTGCTTACACAGAGGCAGAACATTATGAAACATACCTGGGCTTTACTGAATATATTTGAAAAAAGTCCCCAGATCATGTCCCAGAGTGCTCTGTTCTCAGGTTAAAACGTAGTGAAAACCATCTTATGTTCTCCAGGGGCACAGATTTCCATGTTTGCAAAAATACCCTTCTAGTCAGGGGTCTGGAGGGATTATCTCCAGAATATATTAGTACGTGTTTCAAAATATGACTGACACATCTAATTGGCTATTGATAGAAATGCTGCTTTTTCCTGAAGTGGAACTACACTGAAACTAAGTGTAAGGCCTGAGGATGATAAAGTAAGTAGTGAAAATCAAAGGAAGATTGCTTATTTCAGATCATGTTTGGTTGATTTTCTTTACAGCACCTGGAAAAAGTGATATCATAGGTAGACTGTTGTAGCAACCACAAAGATTTGTCTGCCATCGAGATTTATATTTGTTTTGAATATCTATGTACTAACTTGCAACTATTGATCTATAATCAGAGGAAGAATAAGAGTATTTGTTTAGAATTTCCATACATGCTATATGTGTTAGCATTCACTTATGAGTGCATGAGTGAGTGAATGAATGGAGTTGGAGTGCACTTCTTGGTAATTATTGGTGTTTTGGGTACAGAAATGAATAATGCAGAATGATTCTTAAATAACCTTGTAAATCACTGTATAGCAACAGTACTGTGCTAAACAAATTGCAACTACTGGCATAGAAACTTATTCTGATCTTATGTCTCTAACTAACAAATCAGGAAAAAAAAATATTTAAAAATCTTGTTATAAGTGCAGAGATGCCAGTAGAGTGGAGAGCAGGCTCTGAGGGCATTGTGGAAAGCAGATGAAAGCCAGGATGCTGTGTGAAGATACTGATAGAAAGGGGAGGCAGCAGGTGGGATGCATGTGCTTACAAAGACCCTGCTTCCTAACTGGAAATGAGTCACATTGGGTAGAAGTAAAGCAACCTCAGGACATGAGAAGAGTGACCTGATAAACTGCAATATATCGAAAAGGGAGGAAAAGCTCCAGGGGTGAGGGAGGGTGCTCTTTGTGGTGAGTGCTGGAACTGACAGATGAAGGACAGAGTACAACCAAACAAGGGGACAAGTGATTAAATAGACAATTCGAAAGACATTAAGTTCCCATGGAAGACAGATGGAGTTCACATTAGGAGAAGAAAGCTGCAAATAGAAATGGGAGGAGCAACTGAACTCTGGTTTTCTCTCTGGGGAGGAATTTAATGTAGTCTCTTTTTAAAACAGAATTGGCAAAGCAGATGACAAACTCTTAGAAGAATGATGCTTATTCTTTTATTCACTCCCAGTAGATTTTGCCTGCCTGCAGATCTGATCTCCACCCTCCAGTGAATCTTAAGTGTCTTGTACACTGGATGTTTAGACAGATTAAATTGTATTAATGCTGCTAATATTTGTGACAGCTTATGCTGAATATCACTAGCCAATGTTTGGTGCAGCACTACCTAGGTTTACTGTGTAAAAAAGCTTAGTATGATTTTTACAGATACTTGTGTGTTATGGCTGCGTGTACATGATGTGCATTAGAAAGAGGACTCTGCCACACAACTCTGATGTGAGTCCAGAATTTGAAACCCCCTTTAATTTGGATGTATTCAGTTTTCACTTGGCTCATTATGAATGGAGAGACCAGCTGCAAAATTCAGATGCTGTTCTAAATTTGGGATTTGAAACTTGCCAGGGGTCAGGGACTTGCAGAGATAGAAGTGAGGTTTAGAACTATCTCTAGTAGGAAGATATATATATTTAGGAGTGACTCCAAACTTCCTCTCATCTGTGATTTAGTAGGTGTACCACACAAAGAAGGTCTCTATGAAAACTCTGTATGACCCTCCATCACAGTCCTGTGTATTGCCTGGGTCAATTTTTGACCTTTTACTGCCCTAAATAAGTTTTAAATATGTAATATTTTTATTGGGCATGATAACAGGGAATATTATTTATGGCATATATGAGCATACATGTCACTTATGATTATATCATACACCATTTATGGTTTCAGTTTACCTTTTGCAAGTTAATCAGGAAGATCAGGAAAACACTTCCCTGCCTATGGTAGGATTTAGGCAGAACACAGATACTAAATTCTGAAAGTGTAAGCTAAAAAGCCTGATTCAGCTCTTTGCTGTTTCCAGAAAGTGGATGCCTGTGTCTTTGACCTGATGGTTTTTGTAGGTGCCTGAGCACTTATTGCAGTGTCTAATTCTCATAGGGGTCCTAGTCGGCTGATGTGCTTGAAACCACCTTACAGCTAAGCAGAATTATACTTATCAAGAAATGCAGAGGTTTATTATTCACCTTTGATACCTGGATACTCCAGAATGTTTTGTTTAATATTTCATGTATTTGCTTTTGCTTTTTCTGTTGTGTGAATGCATTTGGATATCTTTAAATGTTTACTGATTCTACTAGATCTGTGAAGAGAGTTATTGCTCCAGGCAGGTAGAGCATACAAGGCTTCTTAGACATTGATCAGGTATGTGGAACAACACATGAGGTGGAAACTCCCTGTCTACAAGTCTCATTTCAGGGTCTCAATTAGTCTGACTCTTGCAGCAGCTTCAGCAAAGTATAGTAGCCAAATAGACAGGACCACTCACTCCCAAGCAGTTTAGAAGCAACATTCACATTTTGATGGCAATACCCTTAAAACTTCTTGTTTTCTCTGGTGAAACAGCAATGGTTATCTCTGTTAAATGAGTGCCACAAGCCTGTAGACAAAGCATGACTTCAGGGCACACACTTTGTCAGACATGGTCAGAGAGCACAGTTCACCTTCACATAGATGTGTCCTGCCACACTGTCTTCTCCTTAGCATAATCATTGGAGCAAATATGGGATCATTTTCTGTATACTGTTAGAGGCATTGCAAAAGGCCCTAACATCCATAGTGAAGTTGGTGGTTCAGTGCTGTTTAGCAGCACCCTAAGTATACAGCCTTTCCCATCACCCAAGCATTCTCACTTCCTGGCTTAATGCTGGGATCCACGTCAATCAAGTTATAATCAAGCCAGGATTGCACTGGCTCAGAATTGAGAAGGGAATTTGCTGCACTGAAGAATTTTTGGTGGGTTGTGCATAAATTATACAACTTACCTGTAATTTTACTTAGTTTAGATTTAGGTCTGTGACAAAACTGACTGAATAGTTTTTGCAGGTACAGGAAGGTGACAAGAATGTTATGCCAATTAGTGCAGGCCTAAATTGTTCAATAACTTAAAGCTTAAGTAAAGTGAGCTGTAAATCTCAGAGGAGCTGTGAAAAGTGAAAAGCTCAACATTGGAAATGCTTTTCTAGAGACATGGCTGAGGAAATCAAGCCTTGTAGGTAATATATATAATCTGAAAAGAGGCTGTGAATGAAGTTGAATGGAAAAGCTGATTTGTGTATGTTAAATCAGGTGCAGTGATGTGCAGTTAGAAACTACTTGTTAGGTGAAACACTATACAAGAAGCCTGTGTCTCTCCCAGCAAACACAGTCCACTGGGAATAAGATTGCTGTTGGACTTCATAAAGACACAAGGAGTACCATTTATGTGTTGATACAGCAGGATTTTTTGCATCCTCAGTAGCAATCAGTTTAGCTGCAGGTGCAACACCTAAACAGCTGGCTCACTGTCTTGTTTGTTATCTCAGTAATATGAACAGAATTCACAGAATTTTGGCATTTTAGTTGCATCAATCCAGACTTGAGACCTGCCTCAATCTTGACAGAGAATGAAGAAAAAAGAAGGTTCTTTGGGTTACTTTTATCACAGTGGGAAGAACTCTGCACTAGAAGTGCTTTTTGTCTCAATTTCCTCTAAAACGCAAGTGGCTGAGTAGCTCATGTGTAGATACGTATTGCAGAGTTGTCTAGATTTTACTCCTTTTGGATAGAAAACAGGTTGAATAACAGGGTCATACCCATTGTTATGGATATTACTACTAACTATGCCATCTATTATGCAGTTTTCAGAAGATGTGCATCAGGGAATAATTTGTTTTCAGTGTTTCTTTGTCATTAATTGCCTTCTAGTCTTCTCACCTAATACATTTGTATAATGCATAGTCCTCTCCAACCAGAACGGGTCAGTGTGATGCTGATTAAAGCTCAAAATGAAGAAAAAATTGCTGTGAGAGGAGCATGGCTTTGTGCTTAAAATAAGCACTTCACTGGAGCAGTAGGCACCGTGGTACCCATTGTGCTTCATTTTAGAGTTTCCTGAATCATAACCCAGATAACTAATGACCCTGTAGTCTTCACAGGAAAGTAACTGTTTGTATGGCATGTTGAAAAGAAGTCAACATTGGACAATTTCAAAGATAAATGCAAATTCAAACTATGGCTTGTGTCACCAACTTTCCCCCTGAGGTCAGAGCAGTCTAATAATGGAATATATGTTTTTTTATACATGGGCCTTTAACTTACCAAAGCCTACCTTGCACAAGTGACAGTGAGCCATTTATGGTTCATATAAGGGTCTAATTTAAACCCATAATTGTGTGATGAAAATAAGAAATTCAGAGGAAGTGGTGGCTTTCTGATTTGCCTCTTTCCCCATATTTGCTTTGTATATTTGCATATGTTATTAGTTGATGGGTTATGTTTATGAAAGAGAGGCAGACTTGCACAGCTGGGAACATCTTTGTTTTTCTTTGAAGTTGACTTCTAATATTTGAATTCTTTCACTTGTTATGAAAGGCTCACATGAGATGAATACCGTAATTACAATTGTAAATGGGTTCTCATGGAGCAGTGCCTTGTTTTTATGGTTGGGGAACTGATTGCCCTGCTCCCAGGTTGTGGAAATCTAGGCTAAAGGAAATTGCAAGAGGTTGTTTAGTTCATCTTCCAGCTCCAAGGCAGGACTAGTTGTACCTGCCCCATATGTGACAAAATTGAAATCTCCAGCCATGACGACCACCTCTGGAGCTTGTAGAGTTTGTGCCAGGCTTTCATAGTGGGGAAAGATGCTGCACTAAAATGCATCTTTCAGAGAAACTCCTAGAACACACTCTTACTTCAGTTTAAAACTGTTATTACTGCTTCTATTTATCACAGATTACTCCCAAATCACAGAAAATTTATATACTTCAATACAACTATTGTGTGTTACTTCAGCCTCCCCTAGCCAAAATAAATGGCATTCTACTACATTTTTTATATTTGCTAAAGTTCCCTGAGATGCTGATTATTTTCATTCACTTTCTCTGGAATCTGTCCAGCAAGTCCAGCTCAATCCGCCTTGAACTGCAGGTTGAGCCTTATGCTGGACACAGTAATTTCTCAAGGCTGTCCTACAGAGTAGCAGAACATTGCTTGCTGCACTTCACACAGCTCTTATGTGACATTCTCCTTCATACATCTTGGTATATTTTTTGCCTTTCCCTGAGTCGATTCTGTGCTATGTTATTATCTAGATACTTCTGTGGTGACCTGCTTCTTCACCTCTAGTCCCTCACCTGGAGTTTGCACAGCTGCTTATTTGTTTCTGTGTGAAATGCTGCACTTGCCTTTATAAAATTGCCTCTTCTTTCCTCTTCTTCCCCCAACGTCTCTCCAGTCAGGCTTGCTTTCAATTCCAGACCTGTCCTCCCCGGCTTGAGGGTGTCTGTGAATTTAAAAACTTGTTCATTACTTCATCATCAAGGTCACTAATGAGAAATATTGAATAGCAATGTGTCTGGACATAATCCAGGGAATACTGCTCACTACACCTTCCACTTTGGCACTGACAGAGTGATTCTCTGACTACAGTCTTCCAGCCAGTGAGATACCTGCTTGTTAAGCATTGTTCCCCACTTCATTTGCGAACTGACACTGGAAAAACAACTGCCTACCTGTTAAAGTTGCTCACCACATTTCCATTCCTTTGATCAACCGAAGCTGCTAAATTAGAAAATAGTCTCAAACGCTGCCTGCGTAGAGAAACCAGCACAGAGTCTCTGTCACAGCCATATCAAGTCTGTGGGTTTGTTCCTTTCTGGGCAGGATGGAATAGATCTTTGCTCAAGACACCCATCTCTTGTCATGGCCTTTGGACTGCTTTGAGCTGTCCATCTACTGTATCAGTAGATGCACAATTTTTGTGCCTGGTGACTGGATCTCCAATGGAAGTATCACACAGACATCCTCTCGTTTGTGGAGAATGGAGATATATGGGTTTCTAGAATTTTCTGGCCCTTCTTTTCTCCCTCATGGGGAAAACCAGCTTAATTCTCTCTTCAATTCTATCCGGTTCTCAGCAGGGATTTTTACTTAAAACCCACTGACACCTACTGAGAGCTACTAATTGGTCGGGGTTTTTTGTTTGTTGTTTTTGTTTTGTTTGTTTGTTTTTTTCTAGTTGAGTAACAGATACTTTTCATTTTATCTTTGTTTGTTTGTTTTTTTCTAGTTGAGTAACTTTTCATTTTATTCCTGAGACCTGTTTAAAAAGGGAATGTCAGTCATTACAGTATATCAGTGTATCAGCAGGGAGAGATAAGTAACTAATTTTATTCCTCTAAGTATCCTTCTCCAACAAATGCATTAACAAGAGATTGGGTAATGAAGCAGTGTCTTTAAAACAGTAACAGGAACACATAGCTGGGCAAAGCCTGGTTTGCAAGACCAGGTTCATGATCATTTGGAAAATGGCAATGAATATAAAATGGAAGCAGAATTAATGAGACTGTGCTTTACTGTTTAAACACTAAACTTTCTTAAGCTGTCTGCAGCCAGTAATGTAATTGGATTTGAGCTTGAAATAGGTGTGCTCATTGAATAAGAAAAAGTATTGTGAGAGTCTATCATTCTGTTAGTTATAAAAGATTCAAATTAGCAGATTTCCTAAGTTGAACTACATTAGCTGCTTCATTGCTGTGTTTCATCTGAAATTCTAGTTGTGTACATTTAAGTCTTCATGCAAATTAAGAAGCTGACAAGTGGATCAGCTTTCTCCTACTCTGTTCATTTCATTGGCTGAATACAGTTGCAAGCTGAGACCTCACTTATCACCTATAATTGTTTTCTCAAATATATTTCTTTGAAATCAATATTCATGACCTGGAAGCCACTCTAAAGAAGTGGCAGATCTCAAAGTATGACAGTGAGAGCCAATTTTTGATACGGGACAGTTTGCTGATAAATTGCCTGAAAGGCTTAGAAGTGAATAGTGAGTTTTGGGATGGGTTAATACCAAGGTCAACATCCTCTTTAAAATAATGGAGTCTTGCATATTGTATTGTACAATGTAGATTTTAAAGGAGGTAAGGCATCCATACCTCTACTGGCTATTACTATTTATTATGAAGAGTGATTTTCATGTGCAATATAGATACAGCTCAGCAGAAATCAGTAGGATGTTGATATTTATTTATTTATTTATTTACTGTCTGGTGGCAATGAGAGTTAAGCCAAATGTCCATGTGCTGTTGTCCCAGATACAATAGAGCTAAGGAACTCAATCAATGCTTGAGGGCAACATGCAGATTTTTCAGAAAGAGAGAATCTTATAAAAGAGTATAATGACAAGTATAATTAGCAGTTTAAACAGACCAAGTAACAAAATCTAACAACTAAGATAAACTTACAGATCTTAAAATGTAAATGTTGGAGTTGAATGTGTTTGTTAAAGCCTTCAAATGTGTAACAGACAAAAGACTTTCAAGTACAACATGAAAAAATAGCAGTTTAAATTACTTAAAAATTAAAACAAAGCTTCAAAACTTCTTCTGTCTGAAAATGCCTTGACAAGAAAATGGAAATAATTGTTTCTTTGAGCAAGCCAGAACAACCAACCCCAATCATAGTGGCCAGGAACAGTTTCTGTTTCTTGGAAATCCTTGGAGTTCCTTACAGGTGAATGTGGTCTTCAGAATACTTTTCATGGATTTCCTTGTGTTTCTCTTGTACTTCTCTAGGAAATTTTGAAGTTTCAGTTTAACCTATAAACTCATAGTAGGCTATTCTTGAAACTGCTATAAGTAAATATTTTGTCCTTGGGATAACTAAGAAAGCAAAATGAAAATCATAGCTGTAAAGCTCCCACTGACTTCCATGGGATTAAATTCATCCTTTAATTCCACTGACAAAATTGAATCTGCCATAGGAGTCATTAATAATTGGAGGAAAGATGACTGGATTATTCTTTTCAACAGATTAAGATTGCAGGTGAAATAGATTTATTGGACCATTTCAAAGCCAATAGCAGTGTGATGATTCACTCTTTATATCTACTGAATTTTTTCTAGAAAATAGCCACAGTAATTCTGCAGATTTACAGAACTGTGTAGTGATAAACCTAAACCAAAATGTTGCCTGATCTGAATGCTTGGGGAAAAAAATGCTTTCCTTGCATTTAGAAACTGGTAAGCAGTAAACTAGCTAATTTTGTGAAACTAAGAACTCCACTACAGTTTTATTTCCTCTGAATGGTTTAGATGACAAATTGCAAAATAGTCTTTCTTAGTCTGTAGAAAGAAGTGGCTAAGAAATAGCTGCCTTGTAATGGCAAACGTAAAGGCAAAAAGGAGCTGGGTAATTATTCTCCTTTCAGAACTGGCCACAACTCTAAAGAAATCTAATTTACTGCAATTTATGTTGCTAATGTTTGAATGCATATTAACATGGTACTATGATGATGAGTATCACAAATAAAAAGATTACTTGAGGGCATGTTGAGAATTTGCTTTTTCCATTCCTGGTTTTAGGGACAAGGACTGACTTCTAAATTTTAATTTCCTTTTCTCTGCAGCATTTATATTAGTAAAAGTCCCATGGAGCTTGTTGAAGTCAGGTGTTGTGACCTTCATTCAAACACTGTTGTCAGGTTTTTAAATTTTCTGAGAACTGGGACCTGTGGGCACTCTCAGCATCAAGCCCCCTGGCTAGAGTTGTATATTATGAGAAAATGCAGAATTACCATGATATGCAAGGAGAGGAGGACTCTGCATGGGCAAAAGAAAGACCTTTTGTTTCAGAGTATAGCTCACTCTTCAGCCTGTCAAAACCAGAAACTTTAATTATAGCTCTTTCCAGTCTGGCAAGGAACTCCATAAAAGGTAAATTTCTGTGAAACTGTTGGTATTGATAAGGGCCTGACTCTGTAGAGAGAAACTGAGAGACTGCTTTTTAAGCAGGTGCCTAAGAATATCTTCAATCTCTTCTAAGGCCCTTCTAAATCATGATAAACAAATTAAAATAATTAAATGGAAGTGAAAGTGATCATTTTCAAAGTACAAACACAAAAAGTGTCTAGATATTGCAGGGTTCCAAAAGTGTCTGTATATTCCTTCTGTCATGGCGGAGCTAGGGCCAATCTGTACCTGTATGTGAAGTATTTTTAGAACATAGCTTCTTCACACTACAGTGTACAGATAACTTGCTAGGCATTACATCTATGTTTATATTACTTTTTTCCCATAAAATGTATTGTCAAGGTTTTATTTTTTGGTATTTACAATCCAGAGATGTAGGGTCAGCATGTTGACAGGACTGTGCCATTGGTTATATGTTGCTTTGTCTTCCTTACTGCACAAAAATATAGAGAATGAAACCCAGCAAAGCTGAAACTCTCTGCAGTGTGAGGCCTCCTGAATCACTTTAGACTTAGATTAAAAACTGTGTCTTGGATTAAGTTACAACCTCTCAATATAATGGTGTTATAGAATCATTAAAAATTGAGCATATTACAGTTTTGGCTTTGCTTCTCCCAAAACATATTTAGTGGCACAGGTCCTGACTTGAGGAGGTACAGAAGCTAATACCTCCACACCTTTAAAGCAGCCGTGTTCCAGAAACAGGGAGTACAGCATTTTTCAAAGTTGTCATGTTGATCACCAGAAACACAGGTGTCTAAAATCACCCTTAATTTTGTCACTAATCTAATCTTGTGCACTTTAATTAACATTTCATTTTTCTTTATACTGCCACCAAATACTACATTTATTGTAGCTATTTTACAGCCCACTGAATTCTTCCAGTTTGCTGTGTAGCTTTGATTGTTTTATTTCTCTGAAATGTGCTCCCGTGGTTTCAATTTTATTACAGAT
Source organism: Chaetura pelagica (assembly GCF_000747805.2). NCBI lineage: Eukaryota > Metazoa > Chordata > Aves > Apodiformes > Apodidae > Chaetura > Chaetura pelagica. Next base: position 313,344 of record NW_009951981.1, on the reverse strand, counting down.
AGCAACAGCCAGGGAACTGAGGTTAGATTTGCTGGCGAGAGTATCTGAAAGGAACCCTGAAATTGCTGATGTTTGAGAACACACCTTATACACATTTTAGAATGTAAACCTTGGTACCAGACTTTTATCAAATGTAGAACTATTTACAAAAAAGTAGTATTTTTATCCCATGGTAATGTTTTTAGAATGGGTATAGAATTGTTATCCCATCTGCCCTTTCCTCAGTGGCAGAATTCCTCAGTGTGGTTGGGGCAAAGAGGGAGAATAGAAACCTGAGGGTTATCCACATGCAAAGCTCTCCCTTGACAGAGCTGCTGCAGGAAATTTCACATTGGTGTGCTTTGGCAAGCTCACCAATGACACCAGGGAAATGACTCACCTCCAGGAGTCTATATCTGTCACCCAGGAAGATGGAAGAGTTGAACTCTTCTGACTGAAGAGATAACAGACTTCTGGAATGAATGCTGGTGGCCAGCTGCCCAGAAGCACCACTGTCATGGAAAAGGCTGGAAGAGGTTAGATCCACCATCTGGGCATTTTGGAAACCTAACCATACATCCAAGGCATTACATTCTGTTTTCTTTTAAATGTTTTGGTGTTGAATTTAAAGTCAGTTCTTTGTTTTTTAAGGCTGTCTGGTCATTAGTCATCATTACCATTTGTCTTAGGAGAATCACAGACACAGGAAAACACAGGACACCTGAACCAGCTGTGGCTGTCCATAGCAGGGGGTGGCTCAGAGCCCTGCTGATGAGATGGAAAATCACCTCAAATAGCCTCAGGAAAATGAAGTACAAGGCATAAGGTGTGTAAGAGATTATCTCAAAGAGAGCAGAAAGGAAGCAAAGTATCATTAGCCTAGAGGTGGTGACATGGGTTTTCTAGCACACAGTTTCATTCCACAGAGGGGCAAAAACTGGCATGTTTGCTTTAAAGATGTTCTCCTCATGGCCTCCCAGTTGCCTAAATTGTCCATTTCATCTCTCCATGTGACTGCTGGGTTTTGTGATCCCTTCTGCTCTGAAGAAGAGACAAGACACTTTTATTTACTATTCTAATATGCACATTTTCAGATTTTATATCTCTGGAATAATTTATCTTTTTTAAATGACAGTATTTTACCCCATATTTTTATTTCATTGTTTCTATACGTGTCTACTGTCTTAAGAGAGGAATAAACTAAATAATAAGGACACTTCTTACATTCACATTTTTGGAACGACATTTCATGTTGCTTTTGCATTATAAAGTACTTTAAAAATACTTTAATATGTCACACCATTTTAATATTTGATATGAATGTATTAAAGCCAATCTTAGCTCTATAAGGAACAATTTCTGGTTCATTTTTTAACACCATAAGATGTGCATATATCCTTGGAAAATGCTAATATTTTCTAGCTGTACAAGGATTGCTGAGGAAGTTTTAATTAATGTTAAAATCCTCTGGAAAATTTATTTATATGCCCACTCAGTAGCAACTTCATTAATATGTTATGTTAATTGCATAGGGATATAAAGAATGTTTTATTACTTCCTAACCCATCTTCTTGTGAGACACAACCCAGCATTTTGTTAGGTCTGTCCAACTTAATCTTTAAGCACAAAGAATTTGCATAGCTAGAGACTTCAGGGGGTGATTTGTGCAATGTAACAACAAGCTATTTTTTAAAAAATTATACTGTTTGTTACCTACTCATGGATTCTTTCAGGACAGCAAGTCAGTTCCCATTAGCAAGATCTTGGCCTTGAATGCTCCCAGATAGGTGTACTACTGCTAATTACTTGTGTCTTGAAGACAGTAACCCTGTAATATAATATAAACAATACTGTATGGCAATTTCAGCAAAGTCTTCAGTGTTTGCTGAAACTTTTCTCTGATGTAATCAAGATACATCATAGCTCAAGACAAGATCTTGTCAAAGAAGAATTTTGATGGTACCTGTCCCCAGTTTTGGGTACAATGACCAGAAACGCATCACTCTTTTGTACCCATTCTCCATTAACTGACACAGCAAAAGTTCCAGAATTCTTACTGGAATCTTGTAAATCCACACCTTGTGATGCATTTTTTTCCCCCTTGTTTACTGGTTCACATTTTCCCTTAAGAATTGATGTAATGAGGTGCTGGGGTCCAGAACTCAGGTGGAAAGTTGCTGCAGCTATAGAGAGCTTTGAATCTAACATGCATTTAGCAAATAATAAGAGTATAGAAATGCCAATTGTAATGTAACAAACTTTAGATGAATTAGTAGCACATTAAGGAGAATACACTGAAAAATCACAGTGTTGAAGAGATTAAAAAAAGGCAGATTTCTGAAATATGAATAAATTTCTGAAGAGAATTAAAGATCTTGCAAAGAACATTTCCTTATTTCCAATGGCTAGAAGAGTGGATTTGACCCAAGGTTAAGGCAATTAATGGGAATTATTTTCAACATCTATAATGTGGTGTCTCACAGAGGGCAAACTGGCAAGTGCTCAGCCTAGTACTCGGATGCTCTATGAGAATTGTGCAACTATTGATGGCAAAGGTGCCAGTAGATGGTGCTCAAGAATATTCAGACTTGTTTCTGGTTCTGTAGAACCAGCACAATGTTGTATGTGAGCAGCTTTCTGCATAACCTGCAGACTGCCTTGAAAAAAGGCCAGATCTAAAGAGAAATTCTATATATCCTGTGCATCCTGCACATCCTAAATAGTGACTGGAACCCTCTGGGACATGATCTCTCCAAAAGAAGGGTCAGTGCAATTCTTTCTTATTGTGTCAGGTCTAAGTTGATTCAGTAGCAAGTCATGGATGGTGTTGTCAAGCAATGCTGACAAATTTGACACTGAAGGCACTCAGTGCTGATTGGCCTAAAATAATATTTTTATCTAAATTAAAAAAAAAATAATTTATTGGATTATTCATAATATTCCTTTCCTGGATAACCGTTTATGTCAGAAAAGGTCTCTACATTTTGTAGGAGATGTTGACTGTGCTGAAATGCAACTGCTTTCTCTCTTAATTTTGACTGTGGGTTTGATATCAGCAATCTGTCTGTAAAAGTCTCCTGGGTGTTATAGTCAAGTTTAAAAATACATATGAAAAAATAGTCGCATCTCGTGGATTTTTTAAGGAATCTTAGTTAATATGTTACTGTTCTGTTATAGTTTACATCAGAGTCTAGAGACAGGCTCAGTCTGCACCAAAATAGATTCCCACTCAGGGACTGTCTAGGGAGCAGCACTACCGCGAGCAATGAAAAACTATACTTTTTTCCCTTAGTTTTTAGAATTTGTGGCTTTTTCTCACCATGTCTGTTTATTATTCCTATAAATAGCATGGTATGGCACTGTCTGCACAGAATTATTCAGGATTTTTCCTTTCACACATAATTTAGGACTTACCAAAGTGCTTGCACATGCTGGGGATGTACATGTATCTTTCACACCAAGTGATAGCCTTCTACTCATGTGGGTTCTTTTAGTAGTTGCCTTCCTTATGACTGTCTAAGCCACTTGGACATTTTGGTTTTAAAAAGATAACCATGCAAGTGCAACATTAACATTTCAGTGTGCCTCCTGCTTCTGTGTTGTCTTAGTCTCATCTGTTCAGTGTCTTTTAATGTTTGATGTAAACTTTGTTAAGCACACTGAAAAAGGGAATTACACAGACAAAATCATCCAGCCTCTGAGAGATCTTGGTTCAAATTTGAGCTGCACTGATATATGAGTTGGTGGCAAAGGTGGTGGAATTCAGTTAGTCTTTCCCAAGGTGCCTTTTCCAGCTGTGTGGCCAGTTCAGGTCCTCATAGCCATCAGCAGCAGGGAGCTCAAATTGTGAAATGCAGCCAAAGCCTGCCCACTGTCTTTTTTGGATGGATAGGTTGGTAGAAAATCAAGGTGAAAGAGTGTTATGGTGCTTAAATGGACAACTGGTGTAGGGTACATTGGGTGTTGCATTTGAGTGGTGCAACTGTTCTTTTCTGTGCCCTGCATATGCTGCAGAGGCCTTCCCATGAGAAGCTGTTTGTGCAGTTCCTGCCCCTCTTTGACACTTTTCAGTTTACTGTTATTTTTAGACTGAAAACTGTGGCATTTTTTTTCTGCTTGAGATTTTTCAAGCTAGTGATCTGTTCAGATCTCAAGTGTCAGGCCTGTTGGCCTCTACTGAAAGGAGTGATAGTTGCACCTTCCAGTTAAAAAATAAACCAAATAATCAAAATTGCTCAGATGGAGGGGTGACTGTGGAAACCAGTGTGGACAGAAGATATTTTTGTGAAGGTTCCCTGAAATATCTAGTTACCTGCAACTCCTAAAATCTTTAGGCAAGACACTGATTAGTTGGAAAATAGCACTTGCATTATTTTGCTTTGGCTAGCAGTAACCCAGTCCAAAGACCCAGACTAGGTGAGGATGCTGCTTTTAGTACCCTAGAGATTGTGGCCCCTGTGTTGCACTAGAAATGGAGGGCATCCCAAGTTTATTCTGGGGCCACAGCTGGACAGAAACATCACAGCATGAGGCAGAGACTGCAGGAATGTGGTTTGGGTCATGATTAATAAATTCAACTGGCAAACTCAATGGAGAAGTGGGTCTGTTTTAACCTAGTTTTCCACCATAATCCCTGGTATGGTGCTGGGTTTGGTATCAGTCATAATGAAGAGGTTACCTAAGGTCCAATGTGCTATGGGAACACTGTACAAAGTAATTTATGAAGCTATAGGAGAGACTAAATGATTTTAATACAAAGCACTTTATCTTGTGATTTGTAGAAACATTTGTGCATTTTCAGAAGCTGTAATGGCATCCTGTATGAAAATAAGTATTTTCAGGCATTCTGTGTCCAAACATCTAATCTGAAAATTACTGCCTGTAATACAGACAGTGTTTTTACAATAAAGTTTATCACAGCTCTTGCTGTTACAGAAGTAAAATAGATTGAAACACTTCCCTAGGCTTGCCATCGAGGTGCCATTTCTCTGTTTCCTTTGGATATGTCTTTGAATCTAAAAATGGATGATAGAAAGATCATATACTTGTTGGATACTTTCTGAAGGATCAGAGGAAAAAGTTAAGTTGAACATAGAAATTTTCCATAGAAATATCTACTGACTGCAAGACCAGAAAAGATTCCCTCTACTGTCAAGATTAGTCTTCTGTAATCTCAGATAGTCCTGTAAAAGTACAGTAGAGTTGGGTCTACAGCACATCTACTCTTCTTATTCCATGAAACAAAAGCCATGCTTAAGCCATAAAACGTGTCTTCATTTCCCTGTAAAGGTTATGCTCAATGGTTAAAATCTCATTATACCTGCTACTAAAGCAGGGTATTCATCTTTCTGACAGCTGAAGGAAAACCTTTAATCTATGTTGTGTTCTCTTGAGGCAGCAATGAAGAACAGCTTCTTTCTTGAGTCTTGTTTGATGGAGTACTTCCCAATTCTATGGCAATATTCTGGCTGAATAGTACTGAAAAAAACATGCATAATATATTGCTATGTAACACAGTCTGGTTGTGGAATGATATATTTTTTAAATGTTTATTAACTACTGGAATAATCTGTATTGCTTTTTGTCTTTCACTGCAGATTTGCAAAATGCTCAATAAAATGTGTTTGGTTTTTTTGCCAACAGACAAGTGAAAGAAACAGTTAAATTTTGAAACAATGGTACTTCTCATCTGTGAAAAGTAGTTCATATTAGATGTTGCATATTTAATATTATACTCAGAGGTCTTGATGGGATCTCAGTTTTAAAGGTACATATGTAGTAACAGCTCTTTGACACTGCAGGTTAAGAATATGGATGGACAGAGGGGATTTAGCTGGATCTAAAGGCTGATCCCACTAACAACCTGTTAAGCATATATTAGAATTTTAATCTGCATAGATGCTAATAAGTACAAGACCACTCAATCCAATGCTGACCAGGGCAAGGCTTAACAGAAGCTAAGCAGAAAGGGACATAAGGCTTCAAGCTGTTGGCCTGTAAGCTTGACACATCTGCTTTCTGACTGTTGTGTTCTTGTTTGCTATTGAAGAGATGTGTTTGTCTGTCTGAATCTTCTCACTGTTTGAGAACTTGCCTGTGCTACAAATTTAACATCTGTATTAGTCTTGTGAGAACCAAAGATCATGAGGAGTAAGTGACTTACTGCAGGTCTTGGGGTATTTTGTATTCCAGACCAATTTACAATTTGTAAATCCTAGCCCCACAACTATTCTATGAACTAGTGCATCTCAGTGTCAATCTTCTCAGTTTATGTTTCTTTCCATACTTCATTTCATAACTCGAATTATTTTCTTAGTTTACTTGTAAGACATGTCAGAGCAGTTCAGCTTTATGCCATTGTCTTCAGAGAGAGCTTGCCCTTTCAAAAAACAGGAGAAATTTTAAAATATCCTTAAAACATAAAGTTAGTATTTTATTCATATTTTCACTCTACTAATCAAGTATATAACATCAAGTCCAGACCCTTCTGGAAATTCATGCCATACCACTGAGAAGTGGTATCCTGAATTCTCAAGGTTTGGTTCAGATAAACATACTATTGACACTCTTGTAGCCTTTTCAAAATCTCTTTTTTTTAATTAATTTTTTTTCCTGTCACTTAAAGTAGGAACACATCAGAATTTTCCTACACTTATGGGTTTTCTTTCTTCTTATATAATTTAAAATATATCCTTACCTGTAATGCTTTTTAAAGTTGGATCAGGATATTAGCTATTCAAGCTAAACCTCTGTGAGAAATGGTTTCCACACCCTCTAATCCCACAGAAATGAGAAGAAAAAAAAACAAACAACAAAGATTAAAAAGAAGAAACTGAAAAGTTTCTCTATTTCAGAGAGAACCTGAAATTTTGGATGAAAGTTTTATCTGACTTCTTTTGATTTATATTGTCATGGTCTGCTCTGATGAGAAGCTTTATTGTCCTTGTTTGAAAAGCCAACTAGTTAGACCTTTCACTCTAAAAACAGCATATCAGAACCAGGTTGACTAGTAGATGAGCTTGAGAGAACAAGTAGGCTTCAGAGTCCTTCTAGGAGAAGCAAGAATAATCACCTGCCCTTGTTCTAAAAGTAAAAGCACTGCTCCAGCTTTGGAGACAAAGGCTGTGATTGCTCATTAGCACCCTGAAAACATCTATTATCATGGAATAGAAGTGCAGATGAAGACAAATCATAAGGGTAAAGCTCCTTCCCTAAATTGGAACAAGGTGCAACTCAAAGTCACTGGAATAAAATAGGCTGAAATTGAACCACTGAAAGTCTGACCTAAGGCAGATGGAAGTTGGCAGGAACCTTTCAGCTGATTTTATTAGAACTGGAAGCTTGCGGCTACTTGGTTGATACTGAAGGCAGCACTGGCAACCATGTGAGATCAGCAAGGGACCAATTCTTCTTTTTTCTGTTTTCCAAAGTAGGAAAGTTGCCTAATTCTAACTGTCAGAACCAAAGTTTCATGAAATTCATAGAAGTCTTTCTAAGTGAGAGCTAGTCATCAGCATAACAGCAACAACCAGCAGTGGTGTTATGTACCTTGCTGCAGGTCCTTCTCAAATGAAAGCCACTAAAAATAGCAACAACACTGTGCTCAGAGTTAGCCCACTGAGCATCCCCAGTTTTATCATGGTAAAACTGCTTTCTTAGTGGGGGAATTTGATTCCTTGTTTGTGCCAGAGGGATGAAAACAAACCAAATCCTTTGTAATTGCTAGGCTGTCTTGTATTTTTGTACTTTAGCCAAGCAACAGTTAGAAACAGAATGGGTTTTGTATTTCTTCTCAAAAATTCTGATGCAACAGAAAAAATATGATATCCAGAAAAAACTGCAGGGAAAAGAGTTACATAGCAAGATAGCCAACTTTTTTTCCTCCTCTTTTTATTTAAATCCCAAATACCAGCTGAGACCAATAGGTATGTGAGAGACATCACAAAGTCTCAAAAACCTGAGCAAAAACTAGACTGTGCAAGGGAAGTCATACATCATTTGACTGCCTTAAGTTGAATCTACCAAGCTTGGCTTCACTAGACTAAGTTGACAGAAACAAACAAAAAGAAACACTTTCACATTGTAAAATATATAGCAGAGTTTTGTCAAATATGTCTTTTGGCAACACAGCCACTTTACAAACACTGCTGTTAGTTCTTATGTAGATGACGTCGTCTAAAAAGAAAAGTGTTTCAGCAATTTCTGGTTCTCAGAGTTAATAAAGTTATTTTATTAATGGAAAATATTCTCCATGCTGGACTTCAGAATATATTGATTTTATTTGGGTAGAGTAGTGGCAGATTGCTAAAGGTGTGAGTTCAGGAGAGCTGATGCTGCCAAAAGAAAGACAGCATCCCTTACAAAAATGTAATTATCTTGACAATAAAACTGCATTTATTTATTATTTTTTAAAATCTCCATTAAAAAAACAGGTAGTATCTAAAAGTGAAATGCCTGTCATGTGTTATTGGCAAATCTGAAGTGAAACTGCAGGCAAGAATGATTGATTATACCAAAAGCAAAGAGTCATAATATGATAATAAATGTACTTTGACAAAAAAATATAGGACTGAGAAAGAAACTTAAGTTTGGACTCTAGAAGTGAATATTCTTATCAAACTACTAATAGAAGTGTGAAGCTCACATAAAACCTGAAAATATTTGGTCTTCTGTTTTCTGCTAGATGGTAAAATCAAAGTTTAGCAGAGGAGATGTTGGTGAAAATATCAGTCCTTTTTAACATCTTAATTTTTCCAGCTGGGAAAGAAGAGGCTTCAGCAAGTAGCCTCACCTCTCAGCTGAGAGAAAATGCTTTCAGTTTTTCCCTAGTGGGATTTTGGGTCAAGTTTTCCTGAAGTATTTTCCCTGCTCTTTATTACAGTTTGATTCTGGTGTGTATAAAAGTGTAATCTTCTGGTGCTTATAGTGTATTACCATAACATGCTATAGGAAATAAAGTGCAGCCAGAACTACAGATGCCATTCACACCCAATTTGTACCTCTGCAGAAGACCAGTCTTGACTTGGAGCTTTTGGAGGCAGGACTATGAGGTGTTGTAACAAAGCACGTAATTAGGAGACTTGGGATGAAAAGATAAGACACTCACCCAGAAGCATGTGACTGTCTTGAAATAACAACCTCTTATTAAGACATTATTAGCAACCACCTGTTTTCTTCTACCACTGTGATAATATAAACTCTTGTTAGTTCTAGGGGTGTCTACTGTTATATCGCCACCCAAGAAAGCTTATTTAATCTTCTGTCTAGGAAGTGTTTAATCCTTTAGCTTTTTTTCCAGTTCATGTATTACTTTGAAAAGCTTCAAAAAAATCAAAGGATGAAGTAAAACTGAATCTGCTGAATTTTGCTCATCAGTAAAGATGATTAAAAGAGAAAACTGGAGCTCTTACTAAATTCATTCTTCACATATAGATCCATGTGACATGGTCAACAATACTTCCCTACATAGACCAGTAGTAAAGACTTGGGAGTTCTATGGATAGAAGAGAGATACTGTATTGATGCTATGGCCAAGTAGGAGGTGCAGAATCTGGACAGTCTCTGAACACTGATGATTTCCTTGTTAGCTTTAAGGTCACAGATATACTAACTTTCTCAAGTGGCAATAAGAACAGACATTCTTTGTGTATACTGAATATGACCTGTCTTTTAACAGTAAAACACACAAGAGTTTTGCTTATTTGTAAGGTTTGGTACCGTGGGATGGCTGGGCTTTCTGTAGCTGCCCCTTCCAGTTGCAGCTGGTGCTGAATAACCTCTCTCAGGTGATCCTGGTCCATCCAGCACTTGTACTGCAGCAGCTCTGGCAGGGAACAGGCAAAGCACATCAGCTTTTCCTTGGTAGAACGTCTTCCTGGACTGGGAGCAGAAAGGTTGAGTCTATTTGTGAGCTGCTTAATTTCAGTCTGCATTTGGCATCTTTTCTTAGGCTGAATAATTCTGGGGATAGATATCCACATGCCCCTAGAGAGAGACTTTCCTAAACTTTTCTTCAAGGAAAGATCTTGCCCTAGGAGCTTGAAGAAGCTAGAGTTTTTGTTTTTCTCTCTGGAGGTAGCTGGGATAGGACTGGGAACATCTGTGAGCACAAAGGAATGAACTTGGCTGTAAAAATTTCTGTGGTGTTTCAGGTTTCTCTGCCTCCTTGAAAGCGTGGAGTAAATGGGACTGAAGCAGAGACCTGCTTACCATGTGCTGTCTCAGAGACACACTGAAAAAGTCACACTGACTGAAAAGACATCTTGTTTGAGCAGAAAGGAAAACTTTCCCAGTATTTGCCAGGTGTTCATGTGTGGAGTGCAGTAAAAAGCAGACTAGGAAATGTATCTTACACATAACACATCTAGATTCAGATAAAGTCTATAGATTACATCTTGCTGTTGAAGTTCTTTTTCATGTGCTATTAGAATATGAAAGCAGAATTTTCTGGGCTGTAATATTCTAGCCTGCAATACTCCTTTGAACCTGTTTCAGTCAGGAGGGTTTTTATTTGTATTCCTGGAGTTCTGTTGTGAAATGATGTAGTGGTTAAGGCATCCTTCAGAAACAGAATGGAAGAAGGGAAGGGGAAAAAGGAATCTTTCAATTTGTATTTGTTTGTTTGATTGCTGTATTTTGTACAAGGTGAAATAGCCCACAGCCTTATAACATAATAGATGGAAAAAGCCTAAGGCTGTTGATATGCCTGAATAATTTTGTTGTATTTTTGTATTCACATGATATTTACAAAAAGATAGCTTTTTATAATATCTAATTTGGCTACTTAGTAGCTTAGCATCTGTTTGGTATTGGTTTGGATGCTCTTTTCTGTAATTTGTGTTTGCTTTTTTTCTGCATAAGATCACAGAAGGTTCCTGTATTCACAGCATGTATTTAATTGTAATTCCCTGACAAACTACTGATAGGTGAAAGGGAAGTGCATGCTCTTTGTCACTGCATCTTTCACCTTTTCCCTTCTTGTTTTATTTTTTTTTTTCTTTGGAAACACTGATGGCTGGAAGACAAGAAAAAGATAGGATGGTTCATCTCTTTTAATTATCTATCTTTATTCTGTGATATAAAATATTTTTTTAAATTTAGAAAGTAACATCTGATAAATTTTTGATGAGCTGACTCAAGATTTCTGTTATGAAACTAGACATTTTTCTACCAAGAGTTTTGAGGAAGGGTTCTCCACTATGGGAAGGAAAACAATGGAGAGAAATGGAAGTAATATCAGTGTTGGCCTCAAGTAATTCTTATTATAGGGGGTAATCAACAAAATTAACTATATGTTTTTTGCATTTTTAAGTAAGTACACAGCATATCAGTTACACAGGAAATATTTGTCTCATTTGTAAGTGTGTAAGGACCATGGGGCTTACATCAAAGATCCATTTAGCCATGTGCACTGTTTCCTCACGTGGCAGCAACAGGTGCTGAAGAGTAATCAGGAACTGAGACATCATTGAGGAGGTTTTCCTCCCAACTAGCCATCCTAGCTTGCAGAACAGCACGTAAGCTCAGGGGAAAGGAAAGACCCAAAAAATTGGGTTTAAACACTGACCCTAGTTATCAGACTCAGGATCAGCTTCTGGATCCCTAATTTGTTTTTCTTTCACCCTTTTGGTACCCAGCTCTCCTGAAGCATTGAATTGTGAGTCAAAGCATTGAACTATGGGGTTCATGTGTCTGTCTGTTTTTCAGTCCTTTGCTGGATTAACTCCTCAGCCACAGCTAATGGCTCACCAGGGTTGAGCCCATGATGACAGTGATACTTTTCTACTTCTTTCCTATTGGTTACTATCAGAAGGAACCAGATTCTTCTCTGATACATAATTTAATTTACCCTAGTTGATTTCCTTATCCTGTATTGTTCCATCAAGCCTAGAACAGGACAGAGTGAACAAACTTTACCATAGCAACCAAAATTTAACTGTGAAAAGGATGGGGGGATTTACATATCCCCTTCTACCATCTCTTATCCCATTGCCAGGGTTTAGGAGGAAAACATTTCAAGAAAACAGTGAGTGCAGAACATAAAAAAATTTTAGGTATTTTTAAGTTTTGGTTACAAATATTGCTTGCAGGTGTTAACTGATCATTTATTTGCAGTGTTGTTTGAAAAAACATTACAAGTATTGTATGAGGTGGTTGCTGGAGACTGCTGAGTGAATATTTCAAGTGTTTTCCTCCTCTCTGTGGCTCCTGATGATAACAAGGTGGCCACATAAGCAAACTGTCCCCTTCCCACCTTTCAGTCTTCTTCTTCCCATTCTGCGGGTACCACACACCCTCATCAAGTGCTGGCATTGATTTTGCTGTCCCTATGTATGAAATTCAAGTTTCTCATTATCTCTGACTGCTTTATTTTGGGGCCTGATACACATTGTACTCCTTTTTCAAAGCACAGTGTAGGGGAATGGAGCATCATTCTGGAGATGGGCAGGATCCCACCTGCCTCCCTGGAGGCTGCATCCGGCTCCACAGTCAGGGGTCCATTTTTTCCTGCTGGGCTTACTGAGCATCTAATAGCACTAATTGATTTTCCTGGGGCCTTAGTTCAGAAGCTCTATTCAGTGTGGTAGGATGAATTCGTATAATTGATCTGGTGCAGTCAATATATGCTTGAAAAGTCAGAAGTGTAAAACCAGGAATGTGTAAGAAATTCTTGCTTTTAATAGCAGTGCACTGTTTCTTTGGTGACAGTCTATTGGGTCCTGGAGCAGCTGTTGAATTCCACAAATTCAGTGTCCTAACGTGATTTTGGCAGCCCAGGGAGATAGAATAGAATTTTATATGAAGGCAGAGTGTTGGAATTTGGGTAGTTTTTTTATACAAGGCTGGTAGGAATCAGGAACATCTTAGTTCTAATTATTTGGTTTCATTTTCTGCAAATCCTCAAATCAAGTTGTTTAAATCCATATTTAAGTTTTCTGCGATGATAATTTGTCAGGGTTTGGGAAGAGAAATGAAAACCCCAAGCTGCTGCTGCTGCTCTTCAGAGATTTGAGCTGTTTGAACCCCAATGCTGAAGCAGAGTAGCACCACCATCTCTTCCCTGGGGTACCTCTGCTGCTGCATTTCCACCCTCCACAGCCCAGGAGAGTGGTGTGACCTTGGACCCCTTCTTCACAAGATTATGATTCTCCTTCAATGCAAGGCAACATGCAGAGAATTAAAGGGAGATGGTTTTTAAATACAGGGTTCATATGCTGATTTACTCATCCTGCTTGAGAGTGTCATGTCATTGTTTTCCCCATAAAGGAAACTGAAGTCTACATGACTGTGCGGCATGAGCCATTCTCTTTCCATCTACATCTCTCACAGTGTGGAGAACAGAACCCCTGCGCAGACTCTCAGGGCTCAGCAGCTGAACTTGCACCATCATGTTATGTGAAAACAGGGCTATTCAGCAGGTGAAATGCAGCTTCCAGTGACTATGTCTGAGGCCACAGAGCAGGGACTGAGTGCTGACTGAGAAAAGACCTAATAATAGATAAATGCTGCACCTGAACAGTCTTGGCTGCTCGAATAAGAGAGTAGCTATTTTCTCGTGATTGTTCTCATCACCTTCCCTTTCAGGGGGTTCATGACAGAAGGACCACAGTACAAGGCTAAAAGTTCAGATCTTCCTTTTCAGACATCAGAGCTTTGCAAAAGTCACAGATTCAGAGGTTGAGATGTGAGATTTTTTACATTTATATATACATGTATACACACACTTCAGAGTGAATGAGGAAGTGCAGCTGAAAGCAATAAGATGTTGAGTAAAGTAAGAAATCAGTCAGGAACAAGATCATGGTGATCTTTGGGGTCCTGGAGCTCTTGGCAGGACCCTCCCTGGCAGGTAGTCCTTTGCTGTCAGAGAGTGTTGTTTCCTTCATGTTCAGTGTGCTGGGAGGCAAAGCCTCAAAACTGTGAAATAGAGAAGAAGGCACCAGTTTGGGCTGAGTTTTGAGCAAACTTGTACCAAATTTGGCTGTCACCTAGAATCGTATGAAAATGTGCTGCACAGTACAGACTGATGTGTGCAAAGGGTGAAGATCCAGGCTCTCTCTTGCTAGAGTTTTGCCAAAGCCTTTTTCTTTAAATGTGAAAACCTAAATTTTAAAATGCTCTGCAGAAAGGCTTAGATTTTAACTGAATGACTAATTTTAAGGCTCAGAATCAGGAGGCAAGTCAACATGATGATATCCTTATGCGGTAGAGCTCTCTGCAAAATAGATTCCTATATACAAATAAAGACAGTGGGTTATCTTTGGGGATATAAGAAGCAGTTCAGTATATGGATTTAAGAGATTATTTTAACCTCATTATCCAGCATTGCTGAGATATGAGCAATAATTTGCTCCTGAAACACATCTATTGGTACAGAAAGTAACACAGAAAAGGTCTTAGGAGCTGAAAAAATATACTACTGAGAAAGACTTAAAGAACTCAAACCTGTTTAGCATTCAAGGAAGATAGAAGATGACTTGTTTTCAGTTTGTAAGTATTTTCATGTAGAGAAAAAAGTGTATACAAAAGGAATCTTTCATCTCACTAAGACAAGTAGGCAAGAGTCATGCCCAGAAGCTGATCTACAGAAATTCAACTGACAATTTGTGCAACTGGTTTTAAGTGTGAAGATGATTAACCTTCAGATTATAAAGAAACAGCGAGGAAAAAAGCAGATTGTCTATCTCTTGATACCTCAAATGGAGACTGGTGATTTAGGAGGAAGATGGTTATGCTTTATTGAGCTTAATAGAGGAGTCACTGGTTGTAACAGCCTGTGATATACTGGAGATTGAACGTGGTGATCTAATGGTTCTCCTGGCCTTAAAGTTTATAAATCCCTTGAAAATCTGTGCAGACAGAATCACAAAAGAGAAGGGTTTACTTCAGCTTCTGAATGCTGTTACTGATAAAATGTGCTCAGCTCTGTTCTCTGCACAAATGGAGTGATAAACACCACACCAGACTACTTGGATAGCAGAAACATTCACATCCCAGCTCTCTGGTCACCCTTATTTGTGAAACTCATCCTGATAGACAGAAAAAATATCTCAAAAACGTGGTCATGTTAGTCCCTGACAGGCTTATTTTATTTTTTTATTTTTATGAAAATGCTTGTGTGACATTGCTTTCTGAACACACATACGCTGGTAACTAACTGTATGAAGTAAAAAGTACTGTCCTATCTCCTGATCAACATAGGTTGGGTAGGAGCCTTCAGTTTAAACCTTACATGTTTATTGTCGTTTCTGCCCCACATTTCTGCTGGTTTATATACACTTCTAGATCATCCTAAATTCACTTTTAGGGCTGGGATTGAAAGTTCAGCAGATGCCAAGTCTATTATTAATCCATTTCAAATCCTTCCATAATGGGGACTTCTGTGTTGCAACCCATAGGGGGACAATTATTATGATTTCCTGCTGTATTATAAAACATGCTTTGCTTAATATAATTTATTTATTAATTAGGCAGGTTTTTTAAGTTTCCAGATGTTTTGTATGATTATGCCCTTCAGAAGCATAAAAACCCACCAAACTTCTTTTGCCTCTAGCAATTCAGAACTGTCTTTAACATTATTTTGGGGCAGGAAACAGCAAGACTTCAACTAACAGAGGAATATTTCGGCCCCCAGAGTGATCCCACAGATGGGCTAGATGTTAGAAGAATTTGTCCAGCCAGATCTTTAGGCATTCTGTTCATCAGATGAACAGCTGTGGGTAGCTTATCTCATCCTGCGTTCATAGTTTCTTAAACTTCTATGACACCTCCAGCATTTTAAGGCTCTGCTGCATTTCTCAAGCTCCAGTGCCAGCTCTTGAACTCCACATTGATTTTTCTTAAGAGTGTCCTCAAATAAAACATATAAAATAGGCCTATGTCTGAAATTCATGTTCCTGCCAGCCACAGTTCTTATGATATATTGCAACAATACATCAGAGAAAAGCAGCCCAGGTGATCTATTGCAGTGACACTATACATCCTTGTAGAAGGAATGAACATGAACTTAAACTAAGAACTAGAACAGCTTTTTGAAGTTATCTTCTGGCAAAGGTACTAACACCTAATGTGCTTGTCAAAAGGTCAAGTATTAAATTTAACCCTTCGTGTACCAGTGGTACACTGATTGGTGGTTGTTAAATGTGGTTCTGTTTCTATGTGCAGGAATTAATTATAAATATTCAAGATTTTTTTAAACAGGTATCTTCTGTAATTAAGGTTAAATACACCCTGATATTATAAATGTGCTTTGCATTTTGAAAGAGAGAAGTAAAATTCTCTTTTAACTTCATTCTCTCTGATGTCATTTGAATCAGAAAAGAGGAAATTCACAGTTACCCATCAAGGGTCTAATAAAAACTTAGTTATTAAGATCTGAAATATGTAGTGTAAGGAGGAAAAGCTTCAGCAGGTTATTCTATTATTCTAGAGAGGAAAGTGGTCTATGATTCCCTCTTACTCCTGTGGGCTCCACAATACCAGAAATATTTCTTCTTAATGATGTTTTATCTGGACCTTCTTAAATGAGAATTGGAGTGTGTTTTCCCTTGAACTTCCTTCTTCTCAATAATTTTAGCTCTTCCCTATCTGGTTTCACTAACAGGAAAGATCTTGAGCTTTGCCTTCAGACTTCTCCCAGTTTGCCTCCTGGGCTCATGTGAGCTGGGTTTGGAGAGCTGGCTCCTGCTGTGATCATTTTGTGTCGTTGCCATGACCCCTCCAGTTGCTGTTAAATAACCAACAATATCCATCAATTTCACTAAAATAACACAGTCTGAAACTTGTGCTTTCGGATTGTATTCCTACTTTATTAGAGCATAAACAGCTCCTGCTACACCCTGAGCTTTCTCATGGTCAAGAAACATTTCTCATAATACCACCACCCTGCAGTCATTACTGATGGTCATTCTGCCTGAACATTTGTGTCAGTATGGTAACATTTGTGGCTTATACAGCAGAGGGCTAAGCACTTTTAGGCCTCTTTCTCCAGTTATTAAATAAAAAAAAAATCCTGAATCATCTATGAGTCTACATTTCCTTTTGAGGCATCTTGGATCTGGACAGCTTTTATGCAGTTTGCTCTCCATCCGGAGCTCAGCTCTACTTCCTTAGGCCAAAGATGCCAGTTGGTTCTCCAAATCCCAGGTATTTGCTCTGCCATACAGCTTTGTAAAAGTGATCTCTTTCTGATTTTGGCCAGAAATTGTGAGATGGAGCCAAGAAAACTATTTCTGGACACAAGTAAACACTTGCATGCTTTCATATCCTTCTGAATTACTTGATCATCCTTTTTTTTTTTTTTTTTTTTCCAGAGAAAATGTTTTGCCAGTGCTGTTTGAAGACATTTTGGCTGCAGTGCTTTGGATTGTTTGACCTGCCAGCACAGCCATATTATACTGGAAAATGTGTGATGATGGGAATGAGATCAAGTGAAAACTCTAGGTCTGGCCTCTTCTGTGTCTTAGGGCTGTTTTTCTTCTATAATGAGTTTTAAGCCTACTTCCCAAATTCAGTAGGCAAAAACAGGCATTAAAGTAACAGTGATAAAGAGTAATTCCCAATTTTTGCCATTCTCTTGCTTAACACTGAAGTGCAAGAGCATTTTGCCCTGTGAGCAGTGCTTCCTTTTCATTACTGCACACATTCTCCACAATCATCTGATGTTATTTTTAGTTTCTTACCCATCAGATTCCTTCATATTTTCTGCCACTATTTCAAAAAGTAAAGCTTAAAGAAAGGGAAGAGGAAAGTATTTTTTATTTTTTTTTTTAAAAAAAAAAAAAGAACATAGAAGGCAATAGCTAAAGGTAATGGTCCTTTCTGGATTTCTTAATTTCATTTTTTCTTAAGAGCCTGGTTCTCTTCCAGCCTCTCTTTCCACACTAGTACAAAATGTTGCACAGTCTGTTAAGGTTCAGACTAAGAGGCTGGAGAAGAGCAGACTATTTACATTTGACTCTTTAATCCCTTTTCACATCTTATGATACAGTTTTCACTTTTCATGGAAGGAAATTTTGGGTGACATCCTTTTAACACTCTTCCCCCTTTTTTTGGTAAAAGTTCTTAACCATATTTTAGCTGTCTTTACATATATATTTTCTGTATTTTTTTCATAATATTGAGTATTGTGGGTTTTTTGCTTAGTTGGAAAGATGATTTATATCTTTTCGGATCATGAGAAACAAGCCTTAATCTGTTGTGGTTGGAAGACCCATAATCAAATTTGAGAGTTCATCTGAATTGATGAATCATTTGACTTCCAGTTTTAGTACAAACATTCTTCAATTGACACTCCTCTATTTTCAGAAACTTCCTAATAATGATTGTATATTATTTCTCTTGAGAGAAAAATACGTGGATCTTTATTTAGTGTGTTAGTGCATTAGATAAACTAAGTGAATGAAACAGCTGAAAAATAGCTGAATGTAACTGCCACAAGAATACAGATATCTAAAGATGGAGAAACAAACTAAGATGCTCACTGCTGTTACAGCAAGAAATTTTAAAACAGGTGACAGTTATTTTCTTAGAGACAGCCAACCTGACAGCTTGAAATTAATGTCAAGTTTTTAACAAGCCTACAGTAGTGAGGTTGGGCAGATGCTATAGCCTCAGCTATAGCAATTGCTAGATCAGGAAGAGTCAGTTTGTCACTTCATGAGGGCAGACTGACTGGCAGCAGTATTTTCTGGCATCCTCTGGAGGCAGGCTTGACTTCTTCCAGTTGCCACCTAACTTGCAGGTTCCTCACAGGAAAAATGACCCAGCTGTAGCCTGTGTTGCCTCAACCACTGTTAGCTGATCTTGAAATACACTGAGACATATTTTCTTGTGATTAGGCAGGAGTTGTCTGATTTGATTTGCAGTGTGCTTTTTCTTGAAAACAAGGAAGTTTTCGACTCCCTTTGCACTTTTGCATTACAGGAAATAGCAGGTCTGCTGTCAGCAGCAATCATCACTGTAGCTAGAGCAGCTCTCAGAACAAGTATGGTCGTGTAACTGCCCTTGAGCAGGAGCCAAGCACAGCAAGGAATCTTGCAAGGAACCTGTCTGCCTCTGATCTTCTTGTTCTGTCCCTTTTCTCTTAATTCCTGGATGTGGCTCTGAGACTGCCCTGCTGAGTCTGATCAGTGGATATGAATCAATATTGCTTACCCACACTTGGCTTCAGCTAAGGTACTTACTTAAATGATTCTTGGTAAGAGAGAGATTTTTGTTTAATTCGCTCTTTAGTGCCTACTCTCTACTGAGGGTCTTATTTTATGTGGCTCTCTTGGGTTAAAAGGAGAGGGGTAAACAAACACAAATGCTGAAGTTCTACCTGTGTAAAGTGTTAGTTACTTTCTCACACCTGCCTGCTCTGAACAGTTAGTGTGCATGTTGTGAACCTGCTGAGCCCCAGGTTGACTGGGGAGTCCTGGGCCTCTGGGACATGTTTAAACTGCAAGAGATGTTCTGGGCAGGAGACTGACCTGCCATGCCTGAAATGGCACAGGACTAAAGTGGTCATGTCTGAACTCATTGCTGGAAGGCTTCAAAAGACACAAGGATCATGTGGCTGCACAGAGGTTTGGTGAAAACTGAGTAAATCACAAACATAACACTAAATGCTTTCTACTTTCCTAACAGTACAAATTAAATGGGACTTATATTCCCTCATCATGTCTTGGAACACATACCCACTTTCTTTTTGTATAGTAATTTCCACTGGCTTGTGATTTTTCTTGTTTATTAATCTATTTATTGTTTGGAAGTACTTCAGAAGTAACATATGTTGAAGAACATCTCAGATCAGGAAGATTTTGGATTAAAACCTACAGGCAGAATCTCTGCTCATTTTGCTTTAGGCCTTAGGTGAAAGTGGAGCATGACCATAATAACAATTATGGGTGGTTGTTACTCTTGATTAAAATTAAATTAAATTGCAGATGTCAACTAAAAAGATTTAATTATCACATAAAAACTGTCAGCCTTTCATTTTAAACATCTGCTAGATAAGCATGCCAGTTGCAGGGATGTGGAACATTTGCCAGGTATCTCGTCAACAGCCCAATTTGTATCACCATGTAATTGAGACAATATGGTCTGAAATGCTTCATTTTTCACATCTGACTGCTTCTCTCACACTACATTGATCTTAGAAGTCTTTGTTCAGGTCAGATGTAAATAAATCCAATATTTTAGAATTATTCTTCAGATAAAGTGTTCTGTGCTGATACATGGAAAATACTGTTAGGTGGTATCAGTATCTAATGTATTGATGTTTGGGATCTAAAGAATTTATCTGACCATTCTTCTCTTTTCCTGGCCCAGCTTCACAATGTCTGTAAATCTCTGCAATCCTACTGACAGCAGTACATCAGACTAACTTCTCAGGCTGACATTTTCAAGGATATTTAGATGTTTACACATCCCCGAGGACCTCAGACTAACACAAGCCATTATCTGAACTTGGCCTGTGCCTCCTCTGTACAAGAGAGGAGGCTCATATTCTGATGTCAGGCATGAAAGGGAGATGTCAGAGTATCCAGATCCCTGCCTGGAGGAATCACTAGTTACAGAGACCTCATTTCTGTGACATGCTGTAAGAAGCAGTGGTCTGAATCTGAGTGAGCTCAGTAGGACTCAGTGTTAAGAGAAGAAAAAATCCACTTCTAAGCCACTGTAATATTTAGCTGTTGATTTTGGTCTCTTGAAGCTACTTGTAAAGATCACACATTTTCCTGAAGTGCAAAATTCAGAAACTTTTTCATGTACAAAAGCTGAAATTAAAAAATGCCCCATTTTAAGCAACACACACTGTTAATTTAAACCAGAGAAGTGGTCCTCAGTATTACTGCAAAATCTGTTTGTTTTTTTTAATGAAGACTAGAGATTTTTGAGGGCAATGCAGAAATTCTGTTTATGTTTAAATAGTGTTTGAACTCCCAGATGCTTCCTTCAGAGGACGTGAGAGTGATCCTTGCTGGTGGAAGGGCCCTGCAGGGCAGTGCCCATGTCACCAGGGCAGTACTGCTCCTACTGAATTGCTGGTGCTAATCCCTACACCAGGTGTTTCTTAAAATTACCTCTTTGCTCAGAAATATCTTACCTACCATCACTGGGCTACCAGCTGTGCTAAATTTGCAACTCAGCTGGGGCTTCTGAGTAAAAATATATTAATATCAGGACAATCGATAAGCTTGTGCATTTAGCATGAAAACTGTTGGTGCCTTAACATTAAGAAAGGAAAGAAACTTAATCAGCCTTTCAATAAAAGAGTTTCTAAGACTCAATAAAACATTGACTTCTTTGTTTATTACCAACATGCAAAGACAACAAAAAAGAAAATAATTCAAGGAGAAGTCATTGAGCAGTGATTAGAAGTCACAGCACTTCAGTATTGAACTCTTTTGTCAGTGCTCAGCAAGAACTGACTGTTCTCAGTCTGTGGAGTGGTGGTCAAGTGGAAATGGTGCTTTTGGATGTTTTCCTAAAGCAATTTGCTATTCCTACTGCTTCCAAAATTGTGTTTCACATTCTGTCCTCTATGATTTCCTTAAGGGATCAAATCTGTAACATCCAGTATTTAATATTAAGATTTTGAATTAAATAATTCAGGGGAGCAGAAGGAATAATTTTATTCAATAATTTGATTTAAAAATACATATATAGGAGAACCTTGGTTGCCTGATGCAACTCTATATTCCCTTTTTAAATATGGTAAGCTAGTTACCAATACTTAAGTGGGATTCTGCCACAAGGATATTTACTCATGGTGAAGAAATCTGTCAGCAAATGACTCTCCCTATTTTAGTGCTTGACAGTCAAGTTAATGCCTTTGATTAAGTAGGAAACATTGAGACAGAATGTGTAATGTGATAGATAATGCAACTATTTATTAATGCACAGAGTGTCTTTTGAAACTTCATGGTTATTATCTTTTATTTATTGAGTATTGTCAGTACACCTCACATTTAAAGACTTATAAATCTCTTCACTGAAAAGTTTGACTTAAAACAGCCCATATGGGCTACCAGTGGTCTACCTCCTCTCAGGGGAGACAGAGACTCTGTGATTCCAGAAACAAGGTGACTTAAACACCCAGATTAGTGAGGAAAAGTAATCTCAGTCCATAGCTTGTATTTTCTTAAACAGGTATTTCCTAGGATGCTGGAATTTGAGGATTTGCTTCCATAATCACACAAATAACTGAGGATGCTGAATTACTTCTTGAACTAGCAAACAGAAGCACTAAAAAGTGGGAGAGGGAAGTGCAGGCAAGACACTTTCCTCTGAAACTAATCTTGCAGATGATGAGTGGGTGCTGACCCTTCCATCTTCTGATATGGGATGATCATCATGTCCAATCTTGAGCTTCCTCCTGTAAGTTTCAGGGCTGTTCCTAGGCCAGATTTCCATCTTGTGCCATACCCTAGGCTTCACCCATGGTTGCTGTGTCATCCTTTCCATATTCAGAAAGAAATATTTCTAGTGGACTAGGAGTCCAGGGGACTTCCAGTGACACATTCTGAACTTTTCCCTGTCAACTCCTACTCTCTGGATTTCTGTGTGTCTCATACCTCTTGGCTATATGAAGCCTGTGATATGTACTTTGTGCAGTAGGGAATGTTCAACACTCCTGGTTTCATGCACAGCTCTGTGAAACCACAATGGCATAGTCTAAAGAACTCAGAATTATGCTTTAAAGTTCATTCTGCAGCTGAACTTCTCATCTCTCTATTTTCAATGCAGGCAGGCATTGCTTTCTATTATTTAACTTTTACAGCATCATTTAAAAGAGAAAATTAAGATCATTACTCTTTTCTCTTTACATGGAAATGTAGAGTGAAGTGCTGCCTTCTGTCTTAACTCCAAGTTTACATGACTCCATCTGCATCACCAAGTGGGGTTTTTTCATTTGAGTTCAAAGGTGGATGTTTTCCCTATTTTCTAATTGTCACTACTAGATTTCCTGTTACAGATCCTTACACATGGGGAAAAGAAAAATCCTGAACAAAGAGCTCCAAGATTGCTTCCTTATCTCCTAGTTCTTCTTGATGGAAAAATTTATTTCTTACACATATTCACCTAAAGTGGTGGTGTAGTACATTCCATATGTTTCATCCCAGCTTTCAGTCCTTCTTGGCAAGCATTTTGTTGGAATTTTGTTGCTGCTTTCCAAGGAAGGATATGATCTTGCTGAACATTTTGAAGCAATTCAGGCTTCCTATCTGTCCTGATAATGATATTAAATATGCTACTTAAAAAACTTATGGGCTTCACTAGGATAAGGCCAATATGTCTATTAAATTGTTCTTTGCAATATAAGAGCTGAAGAAATGAAGTCAGTTCAGAAATAAAATCATTATTACATCTGGGATGGAAGTGTAGTTCCAAAGCACAGGAAAAATGGTCAGAAAAGACACCATCTCTTAAACTGTTCAAAATTAACATATGGTGCTAAACCGAAATTAGGCATAATTGTAACAATTAATATAACCTGTCAAGAGATGCTTTTAATGAGCTCAGTTCAAATATTTCTGCCAAAGGATGGAAACTTTTTTCCTCTGGTTCAAAATGTCATTTCAAGGCTTAAGATACCATTTTTGAATGCTGATAATATGAAGTTGGAGGTTGATGTTTGTAAGGATAATATTAATCATATTAACCAGATTGCCTCTTCATGTATTTATCTGTATGGATACAGATTCTGACCCCAAATAAGATGTCTTTTGTAGGGCAGAAAAATTATTTTCACTTTTCTTAACCATTTGCTGTAAAAAAATGTGGTAAATTCATGCTTGAGACACTAAACCCAATATATTTTTAAATACTAATTTGTTAAAAGCTTTGCTTTTATCAGGACAGTAGGTACATAAAGTACTTTTCAGATCTAGATAAAAGTGCCTGGAGAAGAAATCTGTTGATTTATTTTTAGCCTGAAAGATTGATTAGTGCACAAAGCAAGCCAGTATCATCAATTACTCAAAACATGTTTTTCAGTTTGCAATTAAAATTGCTATGATTAACACAGACTGTTATTTTCTTATCTCACTGTTTTGTCTGATTATTTTTTCTTGATAAATATTTTAAACCCTTATATCTACCGTTAGTTCCCTTCTATATCTATGCATATAAATGTATCCTTTTTTCCTCTTACTGCTTTGTTTATATGCACTCATGATGAAACAATTATGGTTTTTTCTATAATTGAAATGTTTTATTAAAATAATTGGGGGGTGGGGGGAGCTCTTGACTGTTGAATTATTTTGCACAGTTGGATTTAATAGTCGATTTTTTCATGAGAATAACCTAAGAACACCTTTATCTTAAAATAAACTTGGTCTTGGGAAAAGCAGAAAAGAACCATATTGAGGTCTTTGTGAGAGATTAAATGCCATTTCTGTCTATTCTGTAGCAAGTTGCATGTCTGTAAAAATAAATCTGCAATACAGTGCAAAGAAAGCAGAAGCTATTGTGCAAATACCACCTTTCCCTGAAAAAACATCATAACGGAATAGAACAATATGAGATTCCAATTGAGTGGATTACTGGTACACTCCCTTGTGTAAACTAAGTCTGTGAAACTGGGTAAGGTCAAATAGAAGAATCCATTTAGGAGGTTATTTAATTAAAGTTTCAGCACTGAGGTCCACAAGTTTCAGTAAATAATAAGTAAAGTCGTGCACTCAGGAGTGCAACACACACCTTTAGCAGTCAGCTTTACAGTACAAATAATCTCCACACAAATTACTTTCTAGATATCATTAGTAGAATATTGGATGGTGCAATTATTATTCTGTGTGAGTCTGCGTATCTCCAAGGACAGGAGTTCTTTCTAAACAGTGGATACGTATGTGGAAGCAATCCAATATGTCTAATAGTCAGGAGGTTTTGTGCCACAGTTACAGAACACTTCTCTTTCTTAAAAACCAGTCTAATGCACAAACACTTTAGTAGGTTGTTTCTCAAATACAGGTAATCCCAACAAAATGGCAGGTATTTCTTGGCTGTAATCTTTAGGTATTTATTACAAAGACGAAGTTAAGAAATTATTAAAGATCTTTTATTTCAAGTTAGCAAGCCTTTAAATAAGTCGTCTGTCCTGTACTCTTATCATAGGTGTATTAAAAGGCTTTTTAGCATCAAAGAATACAGATACAGTAATTTTTTTTTACTGTGTTCTTTGATGTCTTTACTAGACTTTTGTATTTTCAATAACTGACACTTTCCATCATAAACCAGACTGATGGATTTCCAAAGGCCTTTCGTTGTCATTGTATCTTTGCAGATGGATACTCCTGCTGGAGTTTTCTCAAAATACATTATGACCATAGTCAGTAGCTTAATGTACCTGTGCTTAGGAATTCTGTGATCTTCAGCTGGTTAGATCATCATGGTTACTCTCTGCACAGTTAAAAGAATGTTTCTTTTATTTGTTATAGTTTTTAATATAGAAAAAATGGAAGTTTAGAGTTTGCTGTGTAATTCATTTGCTTTGTATGGTAGCCTCCTAATTTTATTTTTCTGAAGTGGCTAAAAATTTACAATATTATGACAATTTTGATACCTACCAGAGAGAAGCTCAGGGGCCCTGTGCTGAGGTCTAACAGGTGTCTACAGAGGGCAGAGAGGCAGGTGTCCCATCTCACCAGACTGGTGCACTTGATGGTGTGTACCTGGAGCTTATTCTCATGCAGCCTGTTGTGCATGTCCGTGCTTGTTGCGTGGCCTGGTGTGTGCTACTTGCCTCATGGACATCTGTCCATCATGGACTAGAAGAATCTTTCTAGTGAGCCATAGTCCAGCATATCAAAAGTTGGATGTATTAAGTGATCAGATGAATCTATATTAACAGAAATAGAGAAAGACATATTAGATTTATTCCGAATTCAGGGGGAATTATCTTCAGTTTGAGAGCATTTAGAAAGGTAGACTGGAATAAAAAGAAGGAAAGTAATAATACTTTCACCTTTGCACTTAGACATCAGCCACCAGACTCCTTAATATCCCTGAGAAAGGCTTTGACATTGACTAAAATAAACATTCAAAGTAAGTTTCCAGAAAGCAAAAAGGTGTTAACTGGTGATGAGAAGAAAGTGGACTGGCTGTTTTAAAGTCCTTACAAAAGAAGTAGCATGAGATCTGAGTAGCTGAAAGAAGCATTAGCAAGAAAGAGAACTCTGAACTTTGAAAATGTTTGAATATTATCACTGTTTGTTTGTTTTTTAGTATGTTGGGGGAGCGATCATGTGTTTGAAATACCATACTAAGCATGCAAGAAGGAAGACCAGACAGCATCCTATCAGAACACCTGAAATTCCTGTAACAGTGCATTACTTATTTTTCTTTTTTTAGCCAACTTTCTATAACTTAAGGTTATAAACCCAGTTCAAGATTGATGTGCTTGATCTCTCCACTTGCTACTTCTGTGGTTTCATATCTCCAAACACTTCTCCCCCATGCATTTTTTTCAGTAGAACTTTATGTAGGCACTGTTTCTTCTGTGACCTTTCCCCTATTTTTATGTAATGCAGTTTTAAATAATACAGTGGTATTTCAGGAGGCAGTTTCCAACAGTCTGCTCCTGTGTGCCATAAATTAGAATAACTCTATGCTCTGAATTTTTCCTGAGTGCTGCTCAGTTCATGGACTGTGCTAAGGTTTTTATTTTCCTTTTATTTCACTTCCTACACAGGCCTTCCAAGGGCAAAACACAGGGAGATTTCCTCTGAAATTCTGTACATAAACCTGAACTCTATTTTGTACTTCAAGCAAGGAATATTTATATTGCACTTGCCCCCAGCTGGAGGACACTTTCGTTTACCCGTATGCATAAGAAAAGTAGATTCTGGCATTCAGAACCTGAATATCCTACTGTCTTACAACACCACAGGTGCAGGTATGGACTCAGAAAAATACACCACAAAAGCACTTTGTTAGCAGAGAAGTTAGTGCTGAGTAGGCCAAAGGGCTGGGTTATTCTTCATCTGTTGTGACAAGAATAGGATGATGGAAATTGAAGGAAGATCCAAATTTGACCTCTCTGCTGGTGCTGTGCTGCAGAAATCTCTGCCAAGGAAAATGTGTAAAAGCATGGGGGAAATGATAGCTAACTTATTTTAGATCTGTGCCAGGGAATTAGATACCTGTGAGCAGGAGAAGTGTGATCTTCTCATGTCAGGAGGTCTGAGGTCACTATTACACCCACTGTGTTGAGACAATGTGAGCTTATAAATGCATAGCAAATTGTCTAATTTCATACAGAGTAGATTGAATTCTGCCCTGACTTTTCCACTGATGACGAAGGTTGATAATGATGGAAAGCAAGATGGTTGGAGCCATGTGGGGTTGTGCCAGTGCTAATAAGACAATATTATTTGCCATAATTTTTCATTGCTTGTCCCAGCTGAGAATAAGAACTTAAAGAGAAAAATTCATTTAAGTAGATTGAACCATATCTTTTGACAAGTAGCAGCCCAACAGATGTTGTGCTGGATCTTCATCAAACCTTATCAATGAAATCACAGGCAAAACACATATGGCAGCAGAAGACAATATAAATCAAAGCTAAACTTTGAACACAAATTTAATACAATAATGGATTTTTTTAAGGCTGGCTAATACTAGATGAGATTGGGAACAGGGACAGCTGCCACTTGATTGTTACAAACATTTCAGCTTCCACCCAAAAGCTAATAAACAGATCTGAGAGGCTCAAGTACCTGAAGCCCTTTCTGCTAGTCTCAGTAATGCTGTCTCCTCTTGTTAAAACTGCTCAAACCAGGGAAGTTCTGGAGCTAAAAACTGATTTTAATAAGGCTTCTTCATACTCAGATTTTTGCTGTATGAATGGTCAACATATCTATACTAAGAAATAAGATCAAGAGGAGCAGATAAAGTTAAGACTGTCTTTGTATACTCTTGTATTAGTGCTTTTTTTTTTAGAACTCAAGTCAAAATACTTGTTTCCTATAGATTCAAATGGTATTTAAAATTACTAATCCTAAGGGGCTTGATAGAGAAAGGTGATTTTAAAGTTAGTGACTACAGTATCTAATTTATGGGTTTTTTTGGATTTAAAATAAATAAGTTTAGTGAATAACTCACATAAATATTAATAGACTTCTTTTTCTCCAAGCAAACATGAAAACTTGTGTTACAGGTAAATTAGTTTAAAGACTCTAATATTTATGCATACCAATGAACATAGGCTACAATTGAATACTTATTTGTTGCTGGTGCCATATTCAGATTCGATACACTTTTCTACTGTTTGGTCAATCTTACGAAGCAAAATTTTGCACAATATTATAATTAAATTTGAGTGTGTATTTGAGACATGAGAGGTTTTAGTTTATGGATTGCAGTCTCTTCAGAGCATACAACCCTTTCATGATTTTTTTCTCAAAAATCACAAACTAATGTACAAAATTTTTTAGAAACACTTTTCTTAAACATAACCCCAGTCATTATAGTAAAAATGCAGTATGGTTGCAATATAGCAGAAAAATTACTTTGGTTTTAATTTAGCTACATATTTCATTGAAGACCTTGAGGTTTTGCCATGACAGCTTTGGCTTGTCTTTACCAAATCTTAATGTATTTTTTATTTACTTAGAAAATAATCACTGAACTGCTTTGTTTGGAAATACGTTTTTCTGTTTTCAGTAGCATCCACTGCCTGCTCTGATCCATTCTTAAATTTAAAACCACCCTTGGCTGCATTGTTCCTTACTGTTTGCCATTCTTTCCTAAATTACTGTCATTTGCCAAACTGCAATTTTTTCTCTAATTATCCTAATGAATACAAGCCCCTACCCTCCAAATGCTAAGTTTTGCTTATCTGTAATGTCTTTCTGTTTACTTCTCTCTACATTTTTCTCATTACATCTATTTATCCTGAAAGCCTCACTATGAGCTGTGCTTTAGCTGTATTCATAAAACATAGGATGTTAGTAGCATATGTCTCAGAAACCCATGTTTTTAAGGAAGTCATTAATATAAACACTTCCTAAACCCAGTATCTTCTCCTGAATCAGTAACATATTGGTTCAGATGCATTATCCATCTGATGCTTTCTATTCCCTGGATGCTGCAGTAGATAAGATTGCCTTCTTCAGTTCTGTTTTATACTTGAGTGTAAAAAAATCCTTGAAAACATTACCAGAATTTTCTGGGCTAACTACAGAAGAGATACAGCTTTCTTTCCACCAAAACTTCTAATAAAAATGCTCCTAATATCATGCTTATATATAACTTTCCTTGCTACTGGATGCCTTCACAGCACTAATTGCTACCTCCCTAAACTTCCCTAATTACTATTGGCATTGGTAGGAAGTGAAAGTTCTTGGTAATGTAGGTTGAGAGATTATAACTTAATAAACTCTGAAGTGTTTCTAACTTAAACAGGAAGAAAAAAGCACAAGGGAAAGGGCAAAACATGCAACCACAGCTGTCTGAAACAGCCTGATCCACAGTTTTTTAAATCTCACTTGTCTGAAATATCTTTCTTTTTTATTTATTTTTTTAAATTTAATTTTTTTAGGTCTCCTTTGTAAGGACTAAAGGGGAGAGGAAAAGTAAAGTTGATAATTGCAAAAGACAGAAATAAAGGTAGAGACAAACTGGACAAGAATGGGATCACAAGCAGCAGGTGGAGTTGAGACTTCACAGAAACAAACCTTCAAATAGGTGGAATATCAGGTGTGAGTTCCACTAAGTGTGATCCTCAGAGTCTGCTTATGCTCAGCTATAAGTGTGCATCACAGAGAAAGAGTTTAGATAACTGAAACTCAGAATTTCATGCATGCCTCTTACATTATTGCTACTGTTAAATACCCTGAACGTGCTTGGTAACCTTTTCATAATGTGACACAGTCTTTTGTCTGACCAGCTATTTGTTTTGTTCTCCAAAACGTACTTGTTTACCACATTTCCCTTTGCTTTTTCACATGAGCTGAGGTTTTATAGGTGTCTTCAATGATAAGATACTGAAATGGGTCTTAGAAAATTGAGGTTTTTAGAAATTCAGAAAAATGTGTTTGACTTTGAAAGGATTTTAACTTTTCCAAAAGGTGAGGCAAATAGCAATTTGCAGAAAATGAGACACAAATAGAAGTTTTGGGTTTTTTTTTACTGTTTTATAAGACTCCCAAATTAATGACTTTCATGAAGTAAATCCTTGACTGATGTAAACAATTTTTAATTTTCTTCATTATTTTTGTTGACCAGGACTGCTTCATCTTGCCTCTATTTAGCATATACCTCAGGTATAACTTGTAGTCTGCACAGGCCCCTTAGGACACCTTGCTCTTCAGGCAGAATACCCCTCTAGCTTCCTTTAAAGATGAAGGAGATATCAAAATCTGATCTTGTAGATTTTTCATTTTTCTTCATTTTGCATAAACAATAGCTTGATTTTTTAAAAATCCTGTCTAACTTAAAAGCTCATTGCATCCTCAAGGAAAAAAATACTATGCTGAGAAAGACAAAGAAAGGGAAATATTATCAAGACAAATGTCCAGAGTGCAGTTCGTTTCTTGAACTGGGAGAAAAATATGAGAAACTATTTATTTCAAAAGTAAAATTAATTTAAATTGACATGCTCTTGCCCAAATATACTAGTTAACTAAATGGAAAATATCTTTCTTTTTTATGAAAACTGCTGAGTCCAACCTACAGTTACTTTTCTGGGACAAGGATTACTCTGATCTGAATGAGGTTTTTTAATAAAAAATAATGTATTTCTGCACTAAAGTTTGATCTCACTGAATCAATTATTTCTTTTCTACCTTCTGGCACGCAGAGGCTTTTTTCCCCTCTACTTTAGTGAGACTGCAGCCCTGGCACAAAAGTGTATGGTCTTCAGAGGAAAGAAAGTATGAATTACTGCCACTGTTGCCCAGATGCAGGAAAGACAGGATACAAATTCTCCTTAGTACTTCATAGATGCCTGAAAGAGAAAGGGGAAAATGAAAGTGGGGATTTTAAATAAATTTCTTTGCCTTGATTTAGATTCAGACTTGGATACTTATATTGAGCCAGTGCTTTTCTACGTGAGAGGTACAAATAGTATGGCATCAATCTGGAGTGCAGGGACTGCTCTGCTTTTTGTAGATGCATATAAAGCTGGCTAGTAAAAGCTAAGAAGGGTTTATGGCTATTTTGCCCTTTGGTCTCAGCAGGACTGGCCTTTTAGGAAGCACCGTGCAGGCAGTACAGTCTGTCAGGGATGTTCCTGTCCCAGTGTGGGTCACTCAGGGCTGCAACCACAGAAGGACCCAAAGTGTGTTGCTTTATCCAGATATAGGCACCAAACCCCCAGGAGTACTGATGTATTTTTTTTTTTACAACCCCGCAAAAGGCATTATCTGTTGAAAAATGATTACTAGATACAGTCTTCTTCTGGTTTATGCTCATTTTGTGATAAAGCTGCTGGAAAAAATTAGATATCAATTGTCATCATGCCTCAGTGAAAAAGATTCTTAATTTGAACAACAGATCTCCACAGGCTGTCCCTGCTGACCCTTCCAGCTATCCAGCTGCAATATTTTGTAGCTCTTAAGTAGAATGTTATAAAAATAACACAGCTGATATGAAAACACTTTTCCCCCCGATGCCCCCAAGATAAGTTGCAGCTTTCTTTGTAAGCTTTGATTTTTAAAATCTTGTCAATGAAGGAATACAAGAGAGGGAGCATGGTAGGGAAAGAAACAAAGGACAATCAGCCTGTCAATACTTTTCAATTCAAGAAGCATCTTTGCATCAGATTTTCTAAGGTTTCAGAGCAGTAGGGCTTCACATTAGTTTACAACAGACAACTTCTCCAGAGGCATTTGCAAAGCTTCAGAGCTATGCTGAAAGTTTGGTCTCTTCCAAGTCCAGCAGCATTTTGGCATCTTCAGTGCCCACGGGGTTTCCTGGTGGGATTCCTCTGTAGGGGTGCCAGGAAACAACACCATTTCATTCATCTCCAGAGAGTCTTTTTAAGGGGTTCATTTTCCCAGTCTTCTCTGTGACTTCCATTTCCCTGCACTTCAGGAGGAGGCACTGGTTGTACAGAGCTTAATGTCTTCTACCACAGCTATCAATGCTTGAGAAATTATGCAGAATATTAGGAAACTTCTAAGGCCTATAAATAGCACAAGACCATTGTAACAGGGATTCTTAAGACTCTGATGGACTCCTTTAGTACTTTTGTTTCTGATGTCTGGTGTGTTGATTCACTCATCTGGTTTTGTTCGCACACAATAAAGAGATGGATATAGAATTTATAAATCCTTTCAGCTTACAGTTGTTCAAAGGAAATCTTCAGTATTCATTGACATTAATTCAGTAGCATTAGCAAGTGTTTTATTAAATTAAAATTTAGAAACAATGAAGTTTATACCACTTTATGGTAATGAAAGCTATGTGCACTTAATTAGTTGCTAATAGTAATATCAAGTATGACAGCAGAAATAGTGTATGCTTGGAAGTTGAAGAGCTTACTGTTTGTTTATTGACTAATGAGTTGATTCAGCTTCTCATTTTCCCTTATATTTAAGTACCTCTAATGCTCTGAAGTTCTCCATGAGAACAGCTGTGTCTTTAGTTGTCATCAAGTAAAACAGAAAACAAGAACCAGACTGACACAGATCCTTTGATAGCAATTTAAAAAATCCCTCTCCTTTCTCATTGTCTATAGAAAATTAACTCTCTCCTCTTTACAAGGAAATTCTAAGGGTCTAGGTAAAAGAGAATAGTTACTAAATAACAGTGATAACTACACATGTACCCTAATAAATTTCTTTCTTTTCCTAAGGGAAAACAATCATAATTCAGGTGCTTGTGTTTGAAATGCTGTTCCTCACATCCAGAAACATTTCAAAGCCCATGATGACTCACATCGATCCATGTAAATCAGTCAGATGTACTTGGGATAGACCTGCAGTGAGGAGGAAAACAACATAACCTTGTGGATTTGTAGGAACTAGACCCTGGGGTCACTGAGGAACTGGCCCATTTCTCATCGTGGCAAGAGTGGGGACACAAATTTAGAGCAGGCTAGATGTGATCCCATAAGCCTTATGTAACACAGATCCCTGGTCCTTCTTCCCAGATAACTTACTCTCACAATTCATTTGGATTCTAGCAGGACACTTGGAAAAGCACAAGTGGCAAAAATGCTGTTCCACAGGCATTGTTAAAAAACCCCAAACACACGTATCCTACATATTTTATACATTTTTCCCAGCTGAAAATTCTAGTTCTTGTTTTTGGTTGTGCTTTTTTTTTTTTTTTCTCCAATTATGTAGGAGAGTGAGGTAGTTTTTCTCTTGCAACCATGTTATAACATTCAAATAAGAAATTCGTCTTGTAAGGCTAATAGTTAGAAAACAGTTTAACTTGACGCTTTCTCTCCTTTTTTATTGACAGTATCAGTCATGACAAATTGGAGGAAAATAATGCAGTGCTTATGTTACTTTTACCAACATAAATCATTGTATTAATTAAAAAAAAATAAAATAAAATATTTGTTTTCTATTATACTGGGAACTCTCATTCAGAAAAACCCAAACAGATCTATGGATGAGGAATTAATAATGGATGTTAAAAAAGAAAAAATAAAAGAAAAAGAAAATAATAATTTATTTAACATATACTATCATAGGCAGCAACTTTGTGTTCCTTGAATATAAACTGGTAAAACATTTGGCATTTTCGTAACTTTAAACTTGGAATAAAAGTTTTCTGCAGAAATCAGTCTTTTAGAAAAATTCAGTCACAGACTTCATCCTGCCCTCCCAGCCCTCATGCTGATCCCAGCTCTGAAGCAGCACAGGGGAAATAAAATTCTCAGCCTTCTCAATCAGACGATCGTGGCCAGGAGAAGCACCTGCTATGAACTTTGATTATAGAGATTCAGGATATGTTTTCTCCTTTCTCATAGGTTTTCATTTGGCTTATTGAGGGATAAGTCAGGAGCAGGTATTTGTGTGGAACATTTTGGGGGAAAGTTTTAAGGCTGCATAGAAAGTTTTAATCTTTTTGGAGCTCTTCTTTGAAACAGGGGTGAATCTTATTTCCACCACTTAACAGTTGAAGACACATGTTAAGAACACATTTGAAAAAACATTTGTTACAAGCTCAAAACAGCATATGCAGCAAAGGAAATATTATGGTGATATTGGCTTAGCATCCCTAAATTGCTTTCCACGTTTTCCACAAGCAATGTAGTTATTTTTTTGGAAAATAATAATTTAATTTTTCATTTACAGCTTTCTCTGTGCTTATGTGCTATGATTATAATTTCTAGCATTTAATAATAATCTTTTAATCTGTTAACTTTGTAGCTTTTTCCCCCCTCTTTGTTTTTTTCAGGCTATGTTGTAAAATTCATAAACCTGGTAAATTAAAAATAGATTAATATGTTTTGCAGGTATTTTGCACTTGAGCTGAAGACTTTAGGTTTGACAATTTGCTTCATATGAAATATGTTAAATACTTTATTTTGCCTTAATGAGTGCCATCTTCCTCCCTCTTTGCTCCCTGTCTCTTTAGGCACGTAAAACAAGAGCACTCTTTTCTTAAGCTCACTTTAAATAAGTGAACCAGTATTTCTGTAGATACTAAAGCATGCAGATTATTTCACAAACACTTCTCTAGTTCATTCCCATTAGTTTAAGAGGAAAGACTGAATACCCTGCACACCTCCCACCCCCACTCAAAACCTAATCTTCAATCCCAATTTTGCTAGCTAGTAAAACCTCTGATGGTTCCAGGTCAAATCCCACATTTGTACACTTCATAAAACTGCCAATCAATCAGGAATGGGCAAATATTGATATTCCAGCAAAGCCCTTGTCAGAGCTGGACTGCACTGGGAAATGTGAAAGCTCCTTAGTCTACCCCTGGCATCTTTCCCCCTCCAACTCACTTCTCCTGGAGACTTCTGCAGGCTGTAACACCTCAATGGGCAAACCCACAAAGCGATTCCCTTATTTATGTGAATGTTAAATGCACTTGCACAGTGGTGAAGCAAACATGTTAAGAATTTAAAAAGAGATCTTGGGAGAGTGCTTTTGAAGAGCATTGTATTAAATGAAAAAGCTTTTCTTCTCTTTTCTCCACTGTATTTTTCTAGCTGTTTGCTTAGGCTATCCAACAGACAGAACAGGACATGTCAAGAGGTCCTAGGGGACAGCTGGGTGCTAGAATGCACTTTACCCTCCCTAGGACAGGGATATATCTCTGGGCCTCTGATGTTTGTGGTTGTAATGATAATTTTTTATAAGCACATTGTTTCATGAATGTTTCATATTATGCAAAACACTTGTCCTTCTGAAAGGAAAAGTACTTGTTTCACACTTTTAGCATTGGTTGCTAAAAGATGTCTTCAAATGATTCAGATACCTGACAGAACAATGCTAATTTTAGCTGACTTTTAGCTGTGGGACTGATCTGCAAACTTATTTCTTGATATAACTTTACTTTGTCTTTAAGTGTCAGAAATGTTTTCCTTACTTCTCCTTTCCACACTTCTGAATTTTAATGAGTAACTTCATCAATTATTGTGGGATTTCTACAACACCCTTATAGTGTGCAGAAGTTGGAAGAGATAAGTTAAAAATACCTGGGTGGTCCTTTTTTAGGGAATTTGATTACCTAAATTATATTTGTCATAGTTATTTCTCTTTTTATCTTTTTTTTTTTTTCCCCCCAAAAGAAAAAAACAAAACCAAAACTAAAATTGTTTATTTGTTTCTCTGATGTACTTGCACATCGAACTAAAGGAATAAATTAATGGAGTAAGTTACAAGGAATGAAATTCAGTTTTTAAACTAAGTGTTACCATAAAGTATAATTGAAACCTATTGTGTTGTCATAGAATTGTAGAACATCAGGTTGGAAGGGACCTCAAGGATCATCTGCTCCAACCTTTCTAGGTACTGTTATAGTTCATATGAGATGGCTCAGCACCCTGTCAAGCTGAGACCAATGTGGGGGAATCTACCACTTCCTTTGAGAGACTATTCCTGTGTTTGACTGTCCTCATGGTGAAAATTTTGCCTCTTGTGTCCAATCAGAATCTGCAGGAACAACTTGTGCCCGTTACCCCTTGTTTTTTCCATGTGACTCCATGTGACTCCATCTTCTTGGCAGCCACCCTCTAAGTACTGGAACATTGTAATGACATCTACCCAAAGCCTTCTCTTCTCAAGGCTGAACAAACCCAGTTTTCTCAGCCTCTCCTCCTATGGCAGGTCATCCAGTCCTCTGATCATCCTTGCGGCCCTTCTCTGGACCCTCTCCAGTCTGTCCCATCCTTTCTGTAGAGCAGGGACCAAAACTGAACACAATACTCCAGGTGTGGTCTCTAACACAATGTTGAGAGGGTACCCTGTCTTGCAAAGCGCTAATTGCTGTTGGAAATGGTTGCAACACCTCTCAAAATAGTATTTCCACAGCGTGACACATCAGTTAGGTCATGCTGTGTTTGCTTTATGCACCATCAATAATTTCAGAGCAGATATTCTCCAAAATCACATGAGACCTTGATTATGAAAGCAGTTCTCTGAACTCTTCCAGTAGTCTGGGCAGGTACTGATGGGAACAAGGAAAATGTTAGGGAAGGACTCATATTTGCAATGCAGATTAAAAGTCTGATACTGAATAAATCCTTGCAGTTATATGTTTAATAGTCCTAAAAGTAGAGTTCTTCATTCTTCCCAAAATGGAGTTGTCTCTTTGTCTCTTGTGAAAGTTGCAACTTGAAGCCCAGAACTGAATAAGAGATGAAAAGATGTTGCAAATGTGATGTGCTGAGGAAGAAGAGTGATCCTTGACTGGGGGTTTATTTCTGGTGGTGGGGGGTTGAGGTTCGGAGTGAATTTATTCTAGACCCATTATCAGCATAAATAAAAACAGGTTCTCTTCCTCTGGGATTTGAAAACTTCAGAGATTGTTCTGACAGTGGTGATTTCTGGCTCACATTCACTAAGGGAAGGAGAAGAAAGATAAAAAGACAAAGAGTAAAGAAGCTTATTTCCATTCCTGTCACATGCAGACAATGGGGATCTTTAATCTATTTGTTTAACAGTTCAATCTGCATAAATTAGCCAGGGTGTCTGCTGTGCTTGTCTTAAGAAATAAACTTTTTTCTTCTTATCTTTCTCTTTAAATTTCTTCCTTGCACTGTCAGTGCTTAAATTGTAATGTAGACTAAATACTTAAAAGAAAATAGGGATCCAAATCCTTTTCTGAAGTATATTTTCTGATTTGTGCTACATTTACCAAAGGCAGTCCTATATACCGACCTTTTTTTGGCAACAGACAAGTCCTTTTAAGTTTTCTTTTGTTGCAAGTCATCTTCTGCTGAATCCTGAATAGGATCAATACATGTATTTTTAATGTACAGGAGGTTTCTTTTTATTTAAGCAGCAGATTCTTAAAATATGTAGCATTCTTTCCATTCTCTGGTGAAGTACTCTTTTGTTTCTTTGCAGTACATTCTGACCTTGGGAGTATTGCAGACCATATTTCTGTGCTGTTTCATAGCAAGAACACTCTGAAGAGGTATGATGCTTATTAAACATATCTGTTGTGGGCACATAAGCAGATAGTACAGTGTTAATATATTGCTGGTTCTACAGGCCAGATCTTTACAGGGAAGGCCTTTGAGAATAGCTACAATCAAGAATGCTCTTTTGAATTGCATCAGCTGAGAGTCTGACCCACCCTCTTAAGTGAAATTACTCAGCACTTGCAAAAAGCCCTCTCTGAAGATTTCACTGAAGACTTCCAAGGAACCCCAGAGAGGTGGGCTTTCTAAGCTTTTGTTCTGCAATGCCTCATTTGTGCAAATAATCCCATTAAAGTAGATAATTTTTTATTATTGGGTTTGGCCTGATTGCCTGATCACATGAATGAAGCAGCCAAGATTGTGCTCTTGGATCTGAAGAGTGAAAAATTATCACAGTATAAATCCATTTAAAAGCTCCTCTAATTTTTCCTCTACCCTTCCAGTGATGATTTTATTTAGCAGGATTTGATGAGTTTTGCACTTTTTTATAGTTTGCTCTTCTTTGTTATTGAGCAGAAAGTATCTGATCTAATTCATCATTAGATTAGTGTGATCGAAGGAACAGTGCTCCTTCCTCCGTTCTGTTCCTGCCATCTGCTAGTTGATAGTTTCTCTTTAGATTAATATAATTAGTTAAACAAAATCTTTGTTTGTTGTCTGAGATGAGAAAGAAGATGTAATAGAGGAAGCAAAGTGTATTTATAGGTATTAAATGCAGCCAAACAGTTGCTAACTGCCAAAGTTTTCAGAGATGATGTGGAGAGCTTTGTAGCTACAGGGTCTGCTGAATCTCAGAAACTGCCTCTTCCTCATGAAAATCTCTGCAGAAATTTGAAAAAAAGAGAAATGTTTCAGAAGTCTGAACATACCTACTGTATCCATATAGCCTGACCTTCAAAACTTCTAATTATGCCAAAAATTATACTTCCAAAATTGACTTTGTTAGGAGTTTGTCTGCAAAAAGCTACAACTCACTTCTTTCAAATTATTATAATAAATGAGCTAACAAGACAGCAGGGTCCTCCTGGGACTTGACCTAAGACCTCTCTAACTGAATAGGTATTTTTCAGACTGAAGCCAGGAGGAAACATTACATCACCTAAACTTTGTGTGCAGACCAGCCAAGGTACTTCATTCTTTTAGTTCTCTCCCAAAATAGTGAGGTGCATTTTTACTAAAACACAGCTTTTGGAGAGAAGCTGCAGATATGCCTTTCTTTGTTTTTTTGTCTTGACCATTTTAGTTTTCAGCTTCAGTATTCAAGGCAGCTGTGGACTAGGTGACGTTCTACCATTTTGTACTGTTATGAGGCTTTATTATCTGCAGAAATCAACATGCATTTTAATGAATTCCTTATTTATGCCTGGTGTAATAGGAACCATCCACAATGGGATCTCCATACAGCAGGTATCATTCTGCTGAGGTCTTTTGACCTCAGAACTACAGTGATTTTACACATAAATATCTCTTCTGTGCTCTTTATGTAACAGCAGGGAAGCTGTGACTGCCCCACCCCTGGAAGAGTTCAAGGCCAGGTTGGATGGGGCTTGGAGCTACCTGGTCTAGTGCAAGGTGTCCCTGCCTATGGCAGATGGGTTGGAACTAGAAGATCTTTTTGGTTTTATCCATCCCAAACCATTCTGTGATTCTGTGATTCAGACAGATTGAATTCATAACAAATTCCAGTGATGTTAAAACAGTTTTCAAGCAATTAAATTATTTTTGTGGAAAAGTTGTTAACAGCTCTCATGGTCTGCTTCACATGGCAGGTCTGTGGGGAGAGAGGTGCTTGTCCTGAGTAAAGGCAGTTAATCTTGGCTGGTGCCTGAAAGAATGATGTGAATGTAATGGAAATAATAAATGCCCATATCCACACTGACTTGATTACACAGCACACCTGTAAAGGGTGTTTCCCAACCCCATGGCAGTGGGTGCTGCCCCTACCTGCCCTGCACCCACACCCTCTCCTGCTGCCAGGCCTGGAGCACTCAGGGAGTACCCTGATTGCCCTCCCCTTAAGAAGAAAATGAATCCAGTGATACAGTGAGTCTTTCTGAGGACTGACTCCTCTGACATAGACATGCCCCTCTGCTTCTGAGGTACTGCTCATTACCATATGCCGTTAGAAGGACAGATGTGCTACTTAATTACTGGCAGGGGCACAACTAGGTCAGTCGTGCTTTGTTGTTCATTGTGCCAGTCTGAGGCAGGGCTTCCTCTCCAGGCTTGGCCCTGTCATGTCTGTCATATCAATGAAAAATTGATATTTATTTTTCTTTTTTAAACTTTACAAGATAGTTTAAAATAATATGATCCTGCATTTAGTGTTGCTTAGTGAATGCTTTATAATTTAATTTTAATGTATTGCCTCTAACTGCAATTGAAGTTGCCTTCAAGCCCAAATATCTGACTTGAAGGCAATTTGTTAAAAATTCAGATCTTCAAAATGTCTTTCCCCTCTTTCCAGGCTCTCTCCATAGAAATTAGAAATTCAGAATTAAAGATGGTTTTTGTATATTTTTTCAGCAAGCAGGTGGTACAGGGCCAGAAAATGTACACACTCCAGCTCTCTTCTGAAGTGTCTTTTAAAGGTTTTCTCATACTAATTAACTGAGGTAACACAGAATTAACCTTGTAACCTGTCAAGACCTCCTAGACTACCCTCTCAGCATTTATCTGTGGTGATGTTTAATATTTATGCCAAAGCCTGGTGCATATTGATCAGGTTTGGGCTTGACTCACAGCCTCAGCAGATTTAGTCCTGACATTCACCAATGCCCGTGATCTTGGAACCCAAGCACAAGGGTTCATGAGGATTTGTTTTTAAAATTAAAGATAATTGTAAAAGTGCACACATACCTGCAGAAGCTGTGCCCATGGGGTATATAGGTACCTGTGTGGCTGTGCCATACCCACTTGCATTGGCACTGGGTAAAATCCTGATGATGAGTGGTTGGTTTGATAAATGTAAAAAATTAATTGCAGAGAACACTTGAGAAAAAAAACCAACAAAACATTAGCAGCTGATGAAGCAGCAGGTAATGAAGCTGTTGTGTCCTCTGTTTCTTGCACTGTCTCTAAGTTTAAAAGAATTTTCCAGACCCAGATGCAAAGGATTATCTGATGAGCACATACATGTTTGTTTCTCCTGCAGATCCATAAATTAAAATCTCTGTCCACCAAAAGAAGATCCACATGGAAAGATGGGAGAACAAAGAATTTGTAGTACAGCATTTAAAAGCTTGCGGGGTTTTTGGTTAAATGATTGATTTTGTGGTTGTTTTCACACCTGGCAGTGCCAGTAATGTCAGTGCCAAATGCTCTGGTGTCTATTGTGTTTGAGCTGCTGAGAGAAATTGCTTTCCCTTACAAAAGAAACTCTGTCAAGTTGCTGTTATGTTTAACAATGGGTGTAGGTGAAAGCTTTTGAGCCACCACTTTAAATTCCGACTTGATGCTAAGAATACTGTCTAGTATTTGAAAGAAACACTCCAAAAATAATAATCACCTTAAACACACATTACAGTATCCTTCTTTTCAGATAATGTTCCTAGGCACCAGAGCAGGAGCCTTCTCTGTCTTCAGTTGATCATAAAAACATCTTCCAGAAACATGAATGTGTTCTTCCCATGAGTGATGGGGAGGGTGCCCTTCAGCCTGTGCTGAGAGTGAAATTGGTTCCATCTCAAAATCTTGTATCAAGGTCCAGCCTTCAGAACTCAAATCCAACCCTGAATTTCTTGAGTCCCCTCTAAAATGGGGACAAAGTTTCAGGCCTGAGTAATCATCTGAAAATATAACTAATTATTTGGATATAGTCCTAATCATAGAGCATTTAAAATCAAAATTGTCTGCTTAGAAAAATCATACCAGGAATAGTTTATCTTCCATATTGTCTTGACATTCATTAAAGCTTCAATTTATTACTATGACTTCAGCTCTCTGCTCACTGCTGCAAAGCAAACAGAAACATCTGAACAGAAAATCTTCTCTATTCCTATAACATCACTGACCCTTAGTTCTGTCAAGTCTTTGTCTTCAAGGGAAACTGGCTATTCCTTAATGCATTTGTTTTACTGGATTTCTGCAGCTTCTTCTCTCTGTTCATGTTTTTTTGCTGAGTGTGGAAGTTTCCCACTAGTTGAAATTGATAAATTATTTCATTTGGATCCTTACATTGTTGTTTCAGTTCACCTCTGTGCCCTATTTTTACTGCACGTACTCATAAGCTGCACAGATGATAACATTCTTGAAATCTTGCAATGTCTCTTATTTCCCTTTGTTGAATGACATGGAATATTTTCCAGTGTTGAATTTCATCTGAGCTCACATCCTAATGCCAACTTTATTTTGCTTACAAGTGCTCTATGGAAACTTCTTCCCCAAACCAAGGGGACCTGCATAAGGCAGAGAGGGTCTCTAGCACTGCTTCCATCTCAAAATCTTGTATCAAGGTCCAGCCTTCAGAACTCAAATCCAACCCTGAATTTCTTGAGTCCCCTCTAAAATGGGGACAAAGTTTCAGGCCTGAGTAATCATCTGAAAATATAACTAATTATTTGGATATAGTCCTAATCATAGAGCATTTAAAATCAAAATTGTCTGCTTAGAAAAATCATACCAGGAATAGTTTATCTTCCATATTGTCTTGACATTCATTAAAGCTTCAATTTATTACTATGACTTCAGCTCTCTGCTCACTGCTGCAAAGCAAACAGAAACATCTGAACAGAAAATCTTCTCTATTCCTATAACATCACTGACCCTTAGTTCTGTCAAGTCTTTGTCTTCAAGGGAAACTGGCTATTCCTTAATGCATTTGTTTTAGCAAATTCAACTGTGCCATAACTTCTGAGCATAAAAATTAGGCTAGTTCCCCATAAATCCTTTACTGAATTTATTCCCTGTTGTTTGCCCCGTTTACACTAAATAATAACCAGTGGATTGTCATCTGATTTCTCCAGAGCTCCAATAAATATTCCAATATATTCTTATCATTCTTAGCATATATTCTATATTCTCAGACTATCAAGCTATGATTAATTGCAACATAAGCATAAAATCTCTATGTTTTCAGAATACTACTTAGGGGCTTCATATTTATATGTTTAAACATTTATGTGTTAATAGAAATGCTTAGCATTACTTACAGAATTCAGCTAATTTAAAAGAATTTTAATCCTAGAAAGGGTGTGATAAAAATTGTGGAAACTGGACTAGCAAATGGAAATGACTGGCATGGGGTTGTCTGTGAGCAGAGGGTCATTTTGGATTAGTCCCTCCTTCCTCTGGGCTTTGATTACACAAGATTTTCTTACCTTGGCAGTTGTGTCTCTCCCTTCTCCCATACTCTGAAGCTGTTGCCTTCCAGCAGAAGCATCTGAACTGCTCACCTGCTAACTGTTCAACCATTGCAGTTAACTGTGCTGTAGATGAAGGTAAAATGGTGATTCATTCCAGCTAAAGCCTCAAAGGATGGTCCCAGTCATATTCAACTTTGGAGAGATTTGCTTTTGGTTTTTTTTGCTGTTGTTTTGTTTTTTTAAAATCCTGTAAACGGGGTCTAGTGTGCAAGGGGAGAGTTCATTTGTTCACACACCCATCTTCACAAAAGATAAACTATTGCCCAGAGTGGCAATAAATGCTGCAAAGCAGGAAAGTTGCCCCAGTAGAAGAGAGTCCATTGGTACTTTGTACTGGGCTGTATTGTGCCTTAACACAATGTTCTACAATGACAGTTGAGCTGTCATTGTAGAACAGGAAAATGGCTTTAATAGCTGTCAGTGCATCAGAATTAATTCACTGCATATTAGTGTTTAATTTGTGTCCCTAGAATTCAGGAACCTGGAGGTTTATACTGACACATCTGAAATAGCACAGTATCTTACTTGGTTTGTAAAGTTTGAGGACAGCACAATAGAAAATATTTAATTTGAGCATACTACAGTGCTTTAAAAATAATGTACTGATAGCTTTGGTTTCTTTTATTATTCAGGTCACGTGACTGTTTAAAAGAACCAAATCTAACCTTAGCATTAGGTAATTTTGCACTGACAGAGCTTGCAGCCAAAAATTGCTCTGCAACTGACGAAAGGAATAATGAAACGTCAAGTATCATGCTGACATGTTCCCTCTTTAGAAGTCCTCAGGTTACTCCTAACACTTAGAAAATTAAAAGGCAGGAAAAGATACTTCCTTTTTCGTTCTGCTTCTAATTGGTTCCTATACTGGGGAGTTACTTTCTGGGCTGTGACAAATTTATTTGGATGAAGAGCAGTAAATATCTGTCTGGTATTTGAAATACTGTAACCTGAGAGAACAACGTGTTACATTGCAAAGAGGCCAATTTTAATGACCCTTTATGACCTTTTCCATGTTTTCCCAAAACTGCTGTGATCAGAAGCAGAAAAAAAATCCATTAAAACATAAAATTTACTGATGAAAGGTAATACCATGTTGTGAATCTTCACTTTGTTAAATGACTCCTGCAAAGCTGCAAATGTCAGTTTGCCAGTTTCCCTCAATACCTTGA
The DNA here is from genome assembly GCF_000747805.2 of Chaetura pelagica. NCBI lineage: Eukaryota > Metazoa > Chordata > Aves > Apodiformes > Apodidae > Chaetura > Chaetura pelagica. Next base: position 269,284 of record NW_009951981.1, on the reverse strand, counting down.
GGTGAAGCAAAGGGTTTCTGCCAGGGCCTGCCAAGCCCAGCTGAAAAATAATAAAACAAGGTACAGCAGGAGCTGGAATAGTCCTCCTGCCCCACTGCACAGGTAGCTCAGCTCTGGTTGCTGCTTTAGGCATTGCAGCTTTTGAGTGGAACAGGACACATATGCTTTATTCAGAAAGCATGTAACATCAAAGAGAAGAGGGATTTTGTTTATTCTCACCTGGGAATGAAGTGTAAATTGAGATTCTGAGAGCACAAATTTGTGCCAGTGTCCAAGTGCCTTTTCACTGGAAGAATATTAAATAATACCATGTCTGTTTCTGTTTCTCCCAAAGTTTTAATGTAAGGCTTCTGTTTTAGTGTAGGCAAAAATTAATTATCTCTTTTTCTTTTTCTTTTCTTTCTTTTTATTTTTATTCCATAACCTGAAGTCAACCTGACAACATGCTTAGATCAAAATGTCTTTAGATAAAATTTTAGTGCTTCCTATTTGCTCATTGCAGATTTATGTCGGTAAATATCAGTTGTTACATATGTTCCTCATGCAGCCAACATATCTCTTGCCAGAATCTATACAATTGTAGGCTGATGATAACTCAGCATGATGGCTTATGTGCAGCAGGACACTGATATTCTAGAAAATATCCAGCAAAAGGAGAGGGCAAGTCTGTAGGACTTGAATGAAATATGAATTATTGAATTATTGAAATGTGCAGCTGAAGGTTTCAAGGTTTGTCAGCCAAAGCTTTCTACTTTGTTTTACAAAAGCCATTACTGGACCTATTTCCAAATCTAATATAAATAGTAACGCAGCTGGGAGATATTGGAATGACAAGGGTTGGGTAGGGGTGAACAGGGGAAAGGAATTAATCTCATGAAATGAATATATTTCGGGAGGGAAAAAAAGAAAATATACTTTCAGGGAGCTCTGCTCCAAAACAGAGAAAGCTGAGCATTGAAGATGAATCTGTGGTTGGTGCTGTCTCCTCCTAACTTTGTCGCAAACTTGCATGCAAGTGTTTCTCAAAATGTTAGTTAAATTCTATTTCAAATTATCTCATTTATTAAGCTGGGTCTTCAGTTGTATGTTGTAGAACTTGAGTTCCATGATCAAAGGTTTTCAGGCATCCACATGTAAAAAGTCTGTGCTGACAGAACTCAAATCTGTGCTGATGCAGTAACACCCTATTCCCAATCCGCAATAGAGCACCAGATTTCAGGAGGCATATGGCTGGTGGCATTAAGCCAGAGGAAACAGCTTTGATTTTTTGTCATTCAAGTCCAGCAGGAGGAGGTGGTCTTTCACACAACACACAGTCAAGCCACAGCCCTTGCCACAGGAGCCTGGAGATGCTGAGAGTTTTGCTTAAAAAGCAAGTGGACCCATCCACAGAAGAGAACCCCATCCAGCATGCTGACCCTGGCCCAGGAGATGCCTGAACCAGAATTTGCTGGAGGTGCTCTGGGTATTGGCCACAGGAGTCTTGCCATGTTCCTACAGTTCTCCCTGAACTCCAGTTGTTTACCATTCCTAGAAATCTCCTGGGTGGACCTTTGGTCTGGTTTGGTGATGACAGGTGCCCCATATTTGTGGAAAAGTATTTCTTGCAAGGACTAATGCACACCAAATATCCTTTCCTCAACTGGACCAAGATGAACACACATTTGCATGCGGAGGTGGTGACCCCCTTCCGTCCCCACATTGGCCCTGCACTGATGGGAGATTGAGGAGCTCTAGAGGGATGCACACTGGTCCCTGTTCACACCATCCTGAACTCTACCGAAACTTTCATCTTACTTCTGGCAGACAGGAAGAGTAGAGTACCTAATTGTGAGATCAAATGGGATGAGCTGAAAAGAGCTTTCTTCTTTTTTACAATACTGCCTGGTAATTTGGGCTCAAACTCCCTTTAAGCCTCTTTGTCTTATGTGTAATCATGCCCCTAGTAAGGGAATAAGGACAATAACAATGAATTACTGATAACAAGATGTTCTGTGTTACTATGAATGAAGTGTTTCTCTCTAGTTTATCTCTGCCATGAGGGCACAGATTTGTGTACTTGTAACATCTCCTCTCCAGATAATTTCACATATTCATATTCTGCCAAAGTGTTTGTGATTTGAATTTGTGTTATTAATCATTTCACTCAAGTAGTATCTGCTGTGATTTGTCCTTTTTGATATATAATCAGATCAGCATTTATTATTCATCACTTGCTTCTCTTTTATCTTGTAGCTTAAATTTAATCCAGTGTTTTGCTGTGCTTTTTTTTCCTTTTCATTATTTTCCCTGTCCTTATTTTATTTTTCTTTCCCATTTAGGATCTAGCAAATGCCCTTTGTAAATTGAAATATATTTTCAGTATAATTTAATTATATATAGTAAGTATCCATTTTACCTAATGCATTTTTTAATTTGTATGTTCATTTTAATTATCGTGTCCATATAGCTTAATGGTATAAAACAATAGATTCTGAATCAAAGCTCTCTGCACTTTTTCCTACTTTTAACATTTGAAGCAAGACACAGAACTTACTAATGTTTTACCTGACTTAAGTGTCTTTAAATTAAACCAGTAGTGGAAGGAATTTTTTCAAGATCTAGTTGTGATATACCATGAAAACCTCCTTCATATTCTACACAGAACACAGAAATGGTATTTCAATCATCTCTGCTCAAAGCAAAGATTAGGAGTTGAAGTTCACCACTGACTGTGCAACCTCTTTCAGAGCTAAAATAAGTTTTCAGTTAACAATTATAATGGACACAGCGGAAAATTAACCAGTGGAGTTGTATTCAAGGCAGATGTCGTCCATTTATCATGTTTCTAAACTGTTTCTGATATTTGTTTTTTAAGGTCTTAAAACTACTGTGGTATCTTGTCAGAGTTTGGAATTGCCAGGATTAAAGTGGCTTTGGGCTTGTTGCATGTGCTCTACATTCTGTATGTTTTATCCTGGAAAAGTCTGACCAGGTTCCACCCAAGTGAGAAGCAGTTGTGCTGTGGAGAGGCAGTTCTGGAGAGGGATGAGGGGGAAGGACTGGGTGCAAGGAGATGTTTAGGAACATACTCACTTAGACATGTCACTAAAGATAAGTAAATTTATGGCTGAGTCTGATGCGTTACAGGCAATATGCACTAATACAGATATGTCTCCATAAAAACGTAAGTATAGAAATTTCATTCAAAATAACATAAGCATGAAAAAATACTCAAGGCTGTGAGAAATAGGATATTTAAGATGGAAATGATGTGACTCTTAAAACATTTGCTCTACCTTTGCTTGTCAGAGCACATGGCTTCAGAAGCTATTCACAAAGGTTTACTCTATCTTTTAAGAAGTCCCAATAATTAGTAAACTTTAATCTTTAAATTATGTCTATACTTTTATAAATCACAGAAACATGAAAATTCTGAAATGGTCACCTGGCACAAGATTTTCTTCTTGGAAATATTTTTCCCAATATAGCTATTTTAACTAAATTCTTATGTTACCTGTTTGGATAATTTTACTTGTAAGGCCTACATATAGGCCAAAAAGAGCTTGAGTGCCATCTTTTTAAAACTGTCAGTAACTTATCAGGTAGAAACTCTTACGCCTATGGTTCTGACTGTCAGTATTTTTTCCTTGCACATAAAGGTTAGTTACCTTTTTATAGGTAAAATAGAGCTGCCTCAACAGAAAAAACCCCACAGTCATTTGTACAGCCTGCAATTTTGACTGCAACAGAGGTGACCTGAGGGGCAGGTTTTTAGATATAGCTGCTGATACCTTCCTCATATTTTTTAATGATAAAAGGTACATTCCTACTCTGATGCCTGCCATTCTCTAGAGAAAAAAACAACACTAAATAAGAGTGTCTGAAGATTAAATTTATGATACTGTTCTTCCAAACAAAAGATTTCACTCAATATTTTGAACTGGCAAAGAATACAGTCTTTCTACGTGGAGAGCTATAAGATGACAGCTTATGCATTTGCAAGAGCAGTTCAGACTGCTGAGCTATGCAGCCTTTTTAATGCCATTTGTCTTTTCAGATCTTCACCACCCTCATATTATCTGCCAAAGGTAAGACTAAATTCCAATCCTGAAATTCAGTACAGGCATAGAAATTATGACTAAATGAAACTTTTCCTTCCACGGATTTTGATCCAAAGTGATTGGGTAAAGGGAGGAAAGCAGAAAACATCTGCAAATTTTGCTGTCTCTTATTTTCTCCCTTTTGTCCAAGATATTCAGATCTGTATGAAAGAGTGATGGATGCATTAACAAGCCTTCATCAGTTAACTGTTCACTTTTGCTATAATGAAACTAAACATTTACTCCTAATAACTGGTCCCTATCTCTCATCCTGATTTTCAGCTCCAGTGGGAGCTGACCTCCTTTTCATGAACTATTTGTTATGAGCTCTTCATGGTAGTCTTTTATGGCTGCTAGAATCTGTTCCTCCTTTCTTCTTCTGTACTGTCCTTTGTGAACTCCTACCAAGACCTATATCTGTATATATATATTTATCTATATTCATTCTGTATCTATGCCCCTTTGCCACCACTTGCAGAAAGGCAGTCCCACTCCTCCCTGGCTGCCTGGGATGAACAAGCTCCCTCAGCCTGCACTCACAAACCCCATGGAGTAGCTCTATCTCAGGGTGTTACTTTGAACCACTCCTCTCTGCTCAGCTCCGCTTTACATAGAACTTGTCAGGATGTAACATCTTTAAGACTTTAAACCCTGTCAAATGTAGTTGAGTGATTCCCAACTGGACCATATAACACAATTACATAAGTCTCACATAGGTACTGTGTTAAATTCTATTTTAAAACCCACATTTAAAATATGAATCAGTGGATTAAGGTTAGTCTCACTGCTTCTCTTACTTGCAGTTATAACTTCTATCTGTATGCACAGCACAATACCAAGCAGCTTTAAAGTGGAAGCTTCCTTTGTACAAGATATCAAAAAAATCTTTTCTCTGGGAAGCTATTTAAAATTTAAGAGAGAAATGGAGTCCTCTGAGGCAAGGCTTGGAGATGTACAGCAAGTTACTAGCTCAGAGGTTTTAAGTAAGCCCAGGCAATAAATATGAAAAACTATCTTATGTCTGTGGAGAAGAGTAGGGAGTTACCACAAAAGTTGTAAATGCAGGAGGAAATGGAAGGAGAAGGGGTGAAAATGTCTTAGGCACCATGCAGAAAAATAAATGACATGTTCTGGATGTGTAGAAATGTCATGAGAAGGTGAAATCTACTCTCAGACTCTTTGTCTAAATTTTCTAATCTGTGGATTAGAATCAGAATCTCAGTCCAAACTGCCTAAAGACTCTTCTATGGCTTGCTAGTCATTAATATAATCCTACCTACCCTTCATACCATCATATCCTACCTGTGCAGGATCCTTGTTCCAAGGATGAAGACAATGGACAAGCACAGTTGTAAGGCTACCTCTCCTATGAGCATCCTTTCCATGTCCTGCAGCACTTGGATGACTGTGGGGCATCCTTGCCTGGCCATCTGATTTACTCAGGTTTTGAATGAATTCATGAAGAACTGAGAAGACAGTGAGGGTCACAGAAGACTTTCTAAGAAAAAATCCATAACTTGTTTATTGTGGAGCTCCTGTTCACATGTGAGGACATAGATTTCCATAATTTATGCTGAAAAGCAGAGTGCATAATGGCCAAGTTATGCTTGCTTTTCTTTTGGGTGCAATTTATTCAGGTCATTAATTTAGAGTCTTATCTCTACTAATCTGACAATTTCCATGAAATGTGTAAAAACTGGTTAGCTTGACACCTTTATTTTTTCCCATATATGCTCTATAATTAGCAAATAGATTCAGAATTACTTGGAAGGAGAAGGACTGGTGAGCAAATAGACAGGTAAAATACCAGACATTATAACCACAGACATTGTATTCCCTTAGGTAATCAAGTTAGGTAAGAACTTGTTGAGAAAGTGGGTATTTCATTTTTGTGCATGCATATATATGGTTTTATGTGGGTCAGTACTAGAATGGATTATTTCAGAGTTATAAAATGAGGCCTTTATTTTTTGCCAAGTCTACAGCTGGTTGCCTGTGTTACCTACCCACATTTCCACAGTGTTTGAATACCTATAGCTAAATGAATACCAGGTCATTAAGAGTAAAATAAGTTTTTCATGATTCATGTATACCTATAACTAAGTAAAAAGAGCCAAACTGAAAATTGCTGTGCTAAAAGAGTGTTAAGGTTACAAAGTCAAACACAGAAAAGTTAGTAAATGCAATGCTGATGGCTCTGTGCATGTTTAATTTGGTTCCCTTGTGTGCACACATTATGATCCAGTCTTTAATTACCTGATCACATGCTGCTTCCTCCACAGGGCTCCTACCTCGTTCAGTGCAGTGGATGAATGTGTCTCACTAAATGAGAAGCTATTCAGTGTTTCCTTTTATTCTCATTATTCTGTGTGTACCGCCATGACTTATTTACGGATCTTCTAATTCTCTTTGTAAATTTAGACTTTTTTATTTCCTCATGGCCTTTTCAGTGCTGTGCTTCATTAAATTACCCATGTGCTTCTCATATATCAAAACTTTTATCTTCTCAAGGCAGCTGTAAGGTGACATGGAGCTCATACAGTCTTTCTGGGGAAATGGAGGCTGCTAATTTTACTAGTATTCATTAATTCTGAGTATCTGCTTAAAGTCTTATAATCTGTGTGTCCCTTAAAACTATTAAATCAATGGATTTATTCTTCAACTTCAGTAATCCTCAATATGTTGTTTTGTATGAGACCTCATACCAAATAAATTAGTTAGCATTGTAGTTTTAACCAAGGTTTTAATCACCTGCGGTTATTTAACTACTGAAATCAATTGAATTTATGTGCCAGCATGGATTTTGCTCTCAGAATTTACCCTTTCCTCTTGTTCTTTTAATATTTAAATCAATGGGTTATATGTTTGTACATATCAGAACCCACATGTGATTTGGAGGGTGCATCACCAGTGCCAGTGGAATGCCCCATGTCATTAGTGGGTCAAGAGGGGTGATTGAAGGGCAGACTGTACCCTGTGATCATTGTTTGCATCGTTGTAGGTCCCCACCTGCAACAGGGAGCTCTGTCTGGTGTAGCAAACAGCACCTCTTGATGGAATCTTAAGATGCCTGTTCCCCTTTAAGCCATTTATGCAGTCTTGCCTTAGTCTTGAGATCTCAATGCTGTAGCTGAGCACTATCCCATTTGCAGCAACGTTAATTTGATTGTTTTTATATTGCAAAAAATATATTACGTATGGATAGTCTCATAAGTATCATCCATCTCAATCTGAGCTGGCATTCTTTTTATTTTCTAAATGCCTATAAGAAATATTCTTCCAGTGGGTAGTTATAGGAAAAGAATTCACAATATAGTTAAACCAAAACATATAAACTGTTTACTTTAAGAGAGTTTAGGGGTGGTCATTTAACACAATGCACACAATAGTTTATGTATTTAGTATTTATTTTGTGTGACTCATTTCCCTACTGCACTGTACATTATTTAAAATGGCAGAGAATAACAAAATAAAGGAACCTCAGTCATTCCAGATCTATGTAAAAACGTGAGATATGCAAGCTTTGTCTCTGGCAAAATATCAACTTTGAAACTACTTGGTGCAGACTTCTCATTGAGCAAGTTCATCTAATACTTCAGTTTATTTAAACTACATTTATCACTGCCTCTATTTTTGGTGAAACTGTGAAATTGACTTATTTTGGTACATCCCATCACACCTTATGGACCTTCCTAAGGCAATTGTTGAATGGAGACACTCAGAATAAGTTTTCTCTAGGATTTCCCAAGCTGCTCTGTGTTGGCTGTTCTGCAGTAATGGCTTTTGTGCTGTGTGTGCATCTGAAGTGCAGCAACTTGTACAGACACCCCTGGTTTCTCTTCTCTCCTTCTATTTGCCCAAACAGCTTAGAATACAAGAGAGTCCAAGGCACAGTTTCCTTCAATGAAGGCAAAGGACATAACAAACCCCTAAACTCAGAGCTATATTTGGAAAAGCAAACTGTGATCCTCACATTCATGAGTGGTTCTAACTCAGAGTCCTGTCAAATCATCCAGACTTTGCAGATTTAAAGTCTTGAACCTATAAGAGCCCTTATCCTTGAGCTTTACTGGAAGATATGAAACCAAATTTGTGTGTTTCACTGAAAAATCATTTTGTTTATGTTTGCTGGTTCTCTATCTGCTTAGTGAAATGGTACATGAGTATTTTATAGGAAATATTTCCCTTATGATAAGGAATTCTGATATTTTAAATATATTTCCAAAGCAAATCAAAGCTTAAAACCTTTTTTTTTTTCAACATTTCCACGCTGTAGAGATATAGAAAATGATCAAACCTGGAAAAATCAAACTATTTTTTAACAGTTGTGAAATAGCTTTTTTAAATCTTTTATCTTTTTTACATTTTCCTTAACTTTTTTGAGAATACAGCATCTAGGAGGTATTTGAACCTTTTAAATAAAAAAAATATTTCAAACAAAAATTAAACAGTTCTTTTAAAAGCTGAAAAAAAAGTGGGAATCTGGACCTTTTTTTTTAAATGGGTCCTTTTTTGCTACACTGTTTTCAAGAAATTGAATAGTAGTTTTAATTTTTAGTCGATATAAATTTTCTTGTAAAATGTAACCTTAAAATTTCTGACCATCTCTCACACACTTGTCTTGCAGAGGTGGTAGTTGGATTTATTTAACATGTCTGCACCTTTGTGGAGATGTAGAGCATGGTAAAAATGTTAAGTACTGGTGAAGAGGGGAGTGACTGTGATGCTGCAGCAGCTGAGGGGAAGGGTAGATGCAAACATTTCTGTATTGCCTTCAGTTTTGTGTTTATATAATAATTCTTCAGTGAGTGAATCTCCAGTGTGGGGAATAAAGGTGAGAAAAGCTTCTGCCGAGATATTCTAGCTGCTATAAATTGTCAGCTGCATCAGGAAGACTTGGTTCTTTGTCAGGCAATAAACAAGAAACCTTATAAAGGATAAATTACTCACTCAGAGAGAACTCTGAGATGTTAAGCCTAAAGGATCAGCTTTCAAGTTAGCTCCTATGCATTTGTGAAATAATCAGAATCACTACATAATATTCCTACTGGGATCATTGTGAGACCAAGAAGGAAAAACTGGATTTTGCCTTAAACTATGCTTAAGCTACAATCTGGGTTATATAAAATAAAATTAGGGGAAAGACAAAGACCCTATTGTCTTGTCTGGCTCCTCTATTTTGATTTGCAGCTGCAAGATTTGGGTAGTAACAGCAGTGAATGACACAGAGATCCTCGGGATTGGCAGCATGTGAGTTTACGAAACAGGACTGTGGCACAAACCTCCAACACCTTTAGAGCACGGCAGAGCATCTGGGTTCATCCACAGGCTGTATACTGCAATGTATCAGGTACAAATACCTTTTCTTTGCCAACAACTTTCCAAATCTTGAAACAACTTACTCTTTTTTTTCAGACCCTTTAGGACATTTTTCAGGTTAAACAGTGTGTTCTGCAAGAAACTTATCCAGCTGAAATAATCTCACTAGAATGAGATCAACACCACCAGATTAATGCCATTTTCAGTGACCTATTAATGGTTGGCATTTGTACCCTTTATCTGTAAAGATCTGACATGGTTACAGCAAGGATGATCTCACAACCAGTGTCCCATCTAATCCTCATTATTAAGAAGTAGTCTCATGATGTTTCTGAGCATCTCCTGGGAGGAATTCAGATTATCTTCAATGACTGCAGAAAGCCCCAGGAGATGGTTGCTTCTCAGTATCTGACATCAAAGCTTTTAAGTATTGGCTACCAAGTGCCAAGGATTTTTCAGTGAATTCATCTTTCCTTCCTTTGCTTAAAAGGCACATTTAAATACAAACTCCTTACTAAGAATAGCTCTTAAGCACATGTTTAACGTTTAGTAGATGTGCAAGTTCAGCATCTGACAATGAGGAAGACGAATACTCAAAAAGGAAAGCTGGGAGCCCAGAGTCCACAATGGAGATACTTAGCAAATTTACAGGGAAATTATTAGAAGGAAAAATGGAGAAAGATTAATTGCCTTGTTGAAATGAAACAGGCAACCAGTTCTCTGTGTTTTGACATCATGAGACTGTCACAACTCAAGTTTCTGTTTAAACAAACAAAGCCTCTCCTGATCTTCACAGTTCTTAGGCAAACCTAAAAGCCAATCTCTACATAATTGGTGCACTAGAACTTGCCTGAGTCTAAAATTCTGTCTTTAGGCTGTCTTTAGGCTGTCTTTACAGCCTAAAATTCTCTGAAAGTCACAACCAGCCACAAAGAAGACTTTCTAAATCATACTGTCCTTTGCATCTACCACCATTTGCCTCCTCAACAGAAGAATAGGTGGCAGGAGAAAAAATGAGAAAGGGTATTTCTTGCTGGGCAAAGGAGAAGTTTAAATATCCAGTACAGGAGTATGAAGCAAAGATGGTGGCTTGTCTTAGTGCTGGAGAAATTTCCTGTAGCTTCTCTGCCAGGCTGGGAATGGAGGTCCGGATGCTGCCATGGAGGGGAGGCTGTTCTCCTGCTGCACCAAGGGGTTTCCTTTCATGCATGAAAATCAGTCTCACTTCAAAGGCCTGTATTTCAGCATCGTGCACAAGAGAGTAAATAACCAGGAGAACTCACAGGAATGTGTACAGCTGGCAATATGGCAGTAGTTAATTAAATTGCAAGGTCTGGGGCTTACATATCCCAACACTTAAAAAAAATCTCTTGATTACCATCAACTCATAGAATCATAGAATGTTTTGAGTTGGAAGGGACCTTAAAGATCACCTAGTTCCAACCTTGCTGCATGCAAAATGTAATGCTGAAACAGAGTGAATGGTCACACCAGTGACATGTTGGTGGATGTCACTGATCTAAGGCTGATTTTCAGGGATAGTGAATCTAACCACCTCTTTCAGGTCAAGCCTGTAGCAAACATTGATATTTTTCCTGTCATGTTACCCATTTCTTTGATCTCTAAACTCTCTATATGCAGACAATATGATATAAAATTCAAAATTTCATTTTAGTTTAAAGGATGCAATAAACATAATTTTATTTCCTAGTAGAAAATGAAACATACATAAAAGAAAGGTTTCTTTTTTAGCCATTTTCTCAGTTTTCTTTTGAAAGTGATGGATGCAAAGCAGCTGCTGGCCTCCTTTTACCATTCTGCCAAAACCAGTACAACTCTTCAGATCTTGACTTGAAGTGACTTGAAGCACAATCAAATGAAATATGTAGGGGTCAGCTCCTCCCTTGTTAGAGGGAGATCAGTACACTAAACCTAAGACAAGGTGGTAACACCCTTCTAAACTTGTTTTGCAGCGGGAAAAAGTCAAGTTCTCCATCTGGGGAGGAGTAACCCTGTGTAACCAGTACAGCTGACAGGCTGGAAAGCAGCTTGTAGAGAAGAACCTGGAGATCCAGATGAACAGCAAGTTGACTGTGAGCATCAAAGCACCCCTGCAGTAAAGAAGGCCAGTGGCACTAGGCAGAGCACTGCCAGCAGCTCAAGAGAGATGGTCCTTCCTTTCCACTCAGCACTGGTGAGACAACTCTGGAGTGCTGTGTTCAGTTCTGGACTCCCAAGTATGAGAGATATATGGACATACTGAAGCAAGTCCAGCTATTATGATAACTGGGCACTTGGGGTGTCTCACATACAAGGAGAAGCTGAGAAAGCTGGGACTGTTCAGCCTGAAGAAAGGAAGGTTCAGATGTTATCAAGGGGTATCAATGTATGATGGGAGGAGTAAAAAAGATAGAGTCAAACTCTTCTCAGTGGAGTTCAGTGAAAGAACAAGAGGCAATTGCTGCAAGATGGAATACAGAAAATTCCATGTAATTATAAGGAAAAACTTCACCGTGAGGGTAATTAAACAGTGACACAAGTTGCCCAGAGAGGTTGAAGAGTCTCCAGCTTTGCAGATAGTCAAAACCCAGCTGGGCACAGCCCTGAGCAACCTACTCCAGCTGACCCTGCTCTGAGCAGCAGGTTTGACTAGATAATCTGCAGGGGTGCCTTCCAGCTACAGCAATGCTGTCATTTGATGTTCTGCCTTTAGGAAGAGGTTAAAACATTGTTCCAGAAAGCAAACCAATTATTTCTTCTGAATTCCATGAGTACTTCAGTCTCACTCCTTGTTTATCCCACTCCTTAAATCTTTCCTATTGCCCACAGAAATTACATGTCTATCATGTTCTTTGATAATTAGTCACTAGCACAACATAACATCTGGTGGCTGTTGCATTTTTTGTTGGTTAAATGATCTGGATCTAATGCTGAAACAGAAAAATGCATCTCAATAAATAAAACCATACAAGCACCTTGCAGGCACTATTAGCTGCTCGATGCTGCTGAACTTCCTGAGCAGACCCAGGTAGAATGGAGCTGGGATAATGGATTGGAGCAGCACAACAGCCACAGAGGAAGACCAGGGGCAATCAGGGTACTGAAAGGAGACTGAAATTTATTTGCATGCCTGTGCTTTTCTGCAAAAGACAGACACAGGCCACTGCAAAGCCGATTGAAACCACAGCCTCCTCTGCAGTGCCCTGGTAAGCACAACATTTGAATTTTTGCACCATGTTGCCACCTTTCATCTAGTTCATGGTTTGCATTTACTGAGGTTTGCTGAAACTCATTAGGCTTCTGCTGCTCAAAAAGCACAGCTCTTCCACAGGCAGCTCTCATTTCAGAGCTTGCTGTGGAAGAGAAAGCTCTGGGAAAGAATTTTCTGAGCCACATTGATAGGTGGCACTAGCTCTGATATTATAGCAACCTGACATAAATAATCATAAAATGTTGGTATTTGTGCATCCAGGAGATTAAGTTGCAAGGCTGTTTTGTGCAAAATTAGTAAATGGAAAGCACAGAGTAGTTAGAAACTACCTAAAAGATGGTTTCTTCGTTATCTTCTACCTTCCAGTCCAAAACATTATGGTTAGAATACATCTCGTTATGAATGTATTGTTACCGTTGCTTTGTAAAGCAGCAACACCTCTTTCTAAAGCCTGCCCTCTCTCTTGCTGACCTCTGCAGCTACAAAGATGAATGTTGTGTCATTTAGTGCAGGCCATGCCTTATTTTTGTAACCAGCACATTTTCAGAACAAAGCTTCTTATTGCTTGTGGAAAAGTTTATTTACAACAGAAAGAAATCTGATCACTGCAGTGTCTGGTACGGTTACAGTACTGTTCACTCTCTGTATTTAAGGGAATTGTTTCAGACATAAAACACTTGCATAGGGCTAAATCCACAGCTTGTTTTCAGTTTTTACAATCTACAAGCTCCCTGTGATTAGAAAACAATCTTGATTTTTGTTTAAATGTAGCTTAATCTGATAATTGCCAATACAATTGGAGTAATATGTGCTCCTGTGATGACTTTGTTTACATGCAAATATCTGAGAGATATATACATCTATGTGTTTATTAAGTAAATTTCTCATACATTAAACAGGATCTCCTCTATCAGTTTGAGTATATTCCTCTTTTCACAGGGCCCATTAAGCATTAGTCCCTGAAGGTTTACTTTTTTAGAGTGCCTGTTTTATTGGATACAATTTCCTCATGAATGACTGTTACGCTGAAGGAAACATCATGTACAAGAACTAGATGTTTATATACTACAGTAAGCCTTGAGCTAGGTAATAAGATTTACATAATTACAAATGTGGGAAAACAGATCAATTAAAATGCAAAGTGTCGTTACTTAGATTTGTGTTGTGCTGCCAGGCATGGCTTGAAGGTCCTCAATCTGTCTAGGTGAAGAGTTTGGGACCAGTCTTCAGACTCTCTAGTAATAGAGACAGGTTAATAATTTAATTAAAAAAACACAAACCACTATTCATTTGCCTGTTTGATCACATTGAACCAAACCAAATGTAATTTCTTGACAAAAGTTTCTCATTAGTCTATATGTTAAACTACTGGTTACATTCAAGAATTTAAAGACCAGTTATGAGCTTCAGATACTTAGTTCTGGATTTTACTCGAAGGAGCTCAAAGTCCCTGAGAGTAACCTTACAGAAATCAAACTCCTTTTATTTATTCTTTACCATGGTCCCAAATTAAAAGGGTGAACACTGGAAAGGGCATGTTTAAATGAGAATTTATCAAATGAACAGATTGTCAGTTTAAAAAGAAGGAGGCTGGTTAAGAGGCAAATATTTGCCAGTATGAGGAAGTTCAAGCTTCTTGAATAGAAAGAAGTATATTTTTCAAAATCCAGAGAGACTATCAGATAAAAGGCAGGTGTAACACTTGAGCATGTTGTGAGCCTGTGGCCACAGCTTGTCCTTCCACAGGAGTGTGTGTATCCAGTTCTAGTATCTATCATTAGATGTGCGTTGCAAATTAAAAAAAAAACCAACACAAAATATTTTTGGAGGATGGATCTGAATCTAAGAGGGAAATGTTTTATTGGAATTAATATTTTTGCACAATTTTATGTGCCAACATGCAGTTTTTCTGCATCCTTGTCCTGCTGTAGAGGAGAGGAACAGTAGACCAAAATTAAGATAATTTGTCATGATTTTTCTATCAAGTACCTTGTTGGTTTTATTTATATATTATAATACTACTAAGATTTTTATTTCTTTAATAAGCTTAATGGATCTATATTAATGAATGTCTTTGGTTAAGTTAGAAGATAAAATATTTTTGTGAGACAAAATATGTATGAAAACTTTTCAAATTGTAATAATTAAGATTTTTTTTCTTCCGCTTTTGAGGCCTCTTTCCATTGGTCTGACTGCTGCCTAACACTTTATAGGATGTAACAAAATAATCTCATTTTCCCCCCCTTTGTTTAAGTATTGAAAATGAGCATTATTTGTCGAAAAGCAACATGCAGAAAAATCTACTTTGGAAACTCAATGAGTTACAATTGATTTTTCCATTTCTCTGAGCTACGTTTGCATGCTTTAAATGATTTATGGTTCATTAGTCCAGGTTGGAGAAAACTTTTACTCTGTTGTTGTGAAGTACAGAATCCAATAAAAGAAAGGAAAATGTTTCACTCGCAGAGATCCTGAAAGGAAAATCAGGGTGCTCCAGAGTTTAAATTGGGATATGGTAGCAAGCTGCTTCCTTTTTTAATCCTTACTAATAAGAGCATGATTCTCATAGAAACATAATGGATTTACAGTCTGAAATCTCCCCAGATGAGCCTGTCAGGGGATAATAGGAAATAAGCCTGACCATTACATCTCTGCTTGGCTTCTACATCCTTTTAGTGATGTCAAAGAGACAATCTGAATTACATTCAGCTTATCCTGGAGTGATCCCTATTAGAAAAAGAGTTAACTACGACAGTTCAATCCAGTCCCAGAACAAAAGGAATTTATATATATCCTTTCTTGGACTCCATTTAGCAAAGTAGATAGCACTGCTGCTTTGTGGTGAAATGTGTTTTGTTTTTTTCTTCTGCTGGGGCAGCAAAAGGGACACAGAAATAATGGGGGGAAAAACAGCATATCTGTCCTGCCATAAGGGCAGAGGAGATGCACCAGTTGTTAAGACTTGTGAGCAAAACAAACCTTGTGTGTCACTATCTGTTTTGTTAAGTGCATGGCAAGGAAACTCATTACATACTAATTATTTATAACAAGACGAAGTTTTTCTGTTTTCAGCAAACTCCTCAATAGTGGCCATAATTTCATTGGACCTTTCAATTCATGCATTTGTTTTTGCTGCATTTCCTTATGATAAAAGAACCTTATTTTGCAAAGAAGCACTTCTAGGCCAGGTCTTCAGCAGATATAAGCTGACTCAGTTTTCATTTGATGTGAGAAGAGCAACCTCCTGTTTCCTCCTCTTCTCCTGAGTATTTGTGCTACTATTTTTTTCTCCTATAGGATGAAATATTTAAGGCAAGTGATGGTGCTCTCAGGACAGCAGCTGCCAGCTTTATTAAGTAATTGGAGTGCAGGAGTCATGGTTACAGTTCAACCTTTGTTGATGGGAATTCAGCAGGGAGGGCAAGACTTTATTCCAAAGTACAGCACAGTGCTTCTCCAGAGGGGCTGGTGAAGGTAAGAGAAATGTATGAACAGGCAAGTGACCCAGCAAGAATCATTACTTATTAATGTTTGAAAGATAAGAGCAGTACATTATAAGCCTGCCTCTAGTTTCTAAAAGCCTGTTTACAACTGCTTTGGTTATATCAGCTACATTTTCTTTACAATTTTCTGGATAATGTGGAAAAGAGGGTGGAAGGAATTCCTTTCATGTCAATCACAATTATCTCCTCCTGGTGTTTAGTAATTTCCTTCCTTCCTTCCTTCCTTCCTTCCTTCCTTCCTTCCTTCCTTCCTTCCTTCCTTCCTTCCTTCCTTCCTTCCTTCCTTCCTTCCTTCCTTCCTTCCTTCCT
>NW_009951981.1:252164-252777 GCF_000747805.2 Chaetura pelagica | reverse complement strand
TCCCTCCTTCCTTCCCTCCTTCCTTCCCTCCTTCCTTCCTTCCACTGTTTTTAAAATGCTTCATATTTTTTGTAATTAAATCTATAATTTATAGCAACAAGTTGTAGCACTAGTTTGGAAAATATTGAAACTTTTCTGTTTATTCCCCTCCCTTCATTGTTCATCCCTTTCTCTTCCCAAAAATCCTGTTAATCAAATTTAGCACAGACTTACTGACAATTTTCTTGCCCTGAAACTGTTTTTTGTTTTCCTTTAAAAAACTGACTTTTGTTGAAAACCAGCTTTTCCTAAGCTCTCTTTATTAAGCAATTATTTAATAGTCTGATCACAAGGGGTGTGTGTATTGGTACTTTCATTAAGCCTCCTCTGTGTCACCTTATCTCCAAATACGTAAAAATTTTCCCCTTCTGATGCTAGTATTACTAGTATTACTAGTGTTCAAGCATCTTTGCAAGACAGATTTTGTCCTGGTGCTCACCTGAGTGTGAAAGTCATGTACTGACAATTGGAATTTGCAAAGCAAAAGCAGAGTGATCTACTTGTCATTGTTTGCAGGATGCATTGGTCCCTGGGGACCTCATGTTCCACTCATCCTTTATTAAAAATTCCTGCT
>NW_009951981.1:230749-251914 GCF_000747805.2 Chaetura pelagica | reverse complement strand
CTGCTGAAAACAAAGGGCCTTCCAAGTATGAGACAACTGCCAGAGCATCTCTACATCTGCATAAGTAATTGCTGTTAATTATACACTAGGCTTCATGAAGAGCTTCTTTACTCAAATGGTTTCCAGTGGAGGTCGTATTACAAACATACTTCTTTGTCATGCCATCAGTATTTTGGAATATCAACAAATATTGAGATGTTATGAAATACCAAATGGTGAAAAGAGTAGCTCAGCTTCCTATAGTCAAGGGATGTGCTGTCACAGAGATTTTAGGATGTGCCTTCACCTTGTCCCACCTCTGAAGCTCTAGGTTGCTAACAGTTGCACAGGTAAATTACTTAAAGTTGGTGGGAACATGCATCTAAAGTAGAAGTACCTTGCATGTTGGGAATCAGCACAGCCTAAATATTAACTCTTGTTCATTAATGGCCAGTTTTCCATTCAACATGAAAACTAAATAGTAAGTCTTTAGCTGAACTGCCTCAGTTCAAGCCAGTTTCTGTTACGACAGTTTGTCCCTATTTAATCAAAATACAAAATTAATGGTATTTATCTAGTTAGGGGGGAAAAGCAACAATGTAACCAACCTGCTCCTGTTTGATTCTCTGTTTTCCTACCATAACACTGGATTGGAGCTATATTGTTTTGTAGATGTTCAGTTTATTATTTTTTTTTACAATTACTTAAAATGTACTTTTTGTGTATAAAGGAGTACATGTACTGTAGATTGATATCTATCAGGATGCACAGTCTACAATAAAAGGGTAGAGCAATAACAATACAAACATATGGTAACCAGATGTCAACCAAGCGTGAAGTCAGGAAAAGGTCACACGTGGCAGCTCACAGCAGCTCAGCAAGAAACACGAGAACACAAAACCACTGACATTTTCTGGATGCTTTCTTCTGAACTCTTTGAAAATGCATACGTGGCACAATGTCAGCTCATGAATTTAATTTTCCTGCGCTTTCACAGGAAAAAGCCTTCTGAACTTTCAGGAGGAACTGGAGACAGTGGCCCTGGTGTCTAATGGTAAATTCCCTTGGCAGGGTGGCTCCCTGTCCTCCCAGAGCCCACCACATACCATGCAGTAGCACTAAAGATACCAAAGGTCAGAAAAACTATCAGTCAAATTGCCCCAAAAGACCTCTCCCTTCTTTCTGATAGGAATTTAGTGAATTTTCTCCCTAATATACTACAAGGCCACCCCTGGAACATTGCAGATCTCCATTCAGTTTTAAGAGGTGCACTGCAGCTGGAGGGACACTCATGTACTGGGGGAGCAAAGGTCTGCTTCTATATTACATGCCACCAACTGAACATCCCATTGCAAACTTTGACTTTCACCTCTGTTTAATGCCCTTGAAATCTCTGTGCTTCCTCCTCTCAGGGTGACACTGACTGCCAATCTGGTTTCTAGCCCGTGTCTTGCTCACTTGCTTTGTTGACCTAAGATGTCTGCACTTTGTACGTGCAGAACAGATGACAATCAAGCCTTGAAACTGGATATTTAGATTTTGTGCACACAAACATTTCTAAGTATTAATGAACACGACATCAATGTAAGGCATGATCCTATGCAGCAGAAGGGACTTTGCTAACCAGTATCTTTTCACAAATCCAAATTACCATAGTACTTCCCTGATACTTGGCAAGTTAATAGTGCTTAGTGAACAATTATACCGTGTTTATTCTTTGGAAGGAGAGGTTTCAGGTAGGAGTGTTTATCCCATTCTGTCCACAGGGTGGACAAAAGGAGCTGCATGTTTGAATCTTGTTCACCAGCAAGTTGAAGTGGTTTTCTTTAACTGATATGGAGAAGCAGGAGCTCTGTACCTCTGTCAGTATGGTGCTGTGTACATCACCACCCAGGTTCGTGCTAGCTCAGGTATTTCTGAAATGTTCTGCAAGGCACAACACAAACATCATTAACATTGTGACAGATCTTTGTCTAGTTTTGACCCCTACAAAGGAACTACTGAGTCTTAAGCAAGCTTGTAGAAGTTTTTTATTAACTTACACTGATTATTAAAACATCTTTTTTTTCCATTTCCCTATTATTTCTTCACTATGAGGGTGGTGAGACACTGGAACAGGTTTCCCAGGGAGGCGGTGGCTGCCCAATCCCTGGAAGTGTTCAAGGACAGGTTGGATGTGCCTCTGAGCAACCTGATCTAGTGGGAAGTGTCCCTGCCCATGCAGAGGGTTTAGATCTAGACGATTTTTAAGGTCCCTTCCAACCCAAACCATTCTGTGATTCTATGATTATTATAGTTTATCATTAGTAGTAGTAATAATAGTAATGCCCCTTCTTATGCACATTTCCTGCAGTCTCCCAGGCTGTTGTTCACATTTTGGAAAGTATAAGGCAGGAGACAACACTGAATAATTTGTTTCTCCTGCACTAAGATTATCTTGCTGCTACACTCTCCTTTTCATAAAACAAATAAGAAAATATTTCTAAAAGTCTGAGAACAGTGTGAGCAACAAAGTGCCAGAAAGTTATGAGGGATCACTGGAGAAGAATTTAGAGGCATTCAGACAGGATGAACCATGAGATGATTTAAGCAGAAAAATGAGGGAAAAAAAGGATAAGTGAAAGAATTCTAGAAGCATTACAGGTTTACAGTCAGGAAAGATAATACACGCTCATTAATATATATTGTTTTGCATTTGTAGAAATGGAAAGGAGTAAAATCCTAATTATGCTGATGTTGATAACTGTTTTCCTAGATAATTGGTGCAAAGAAGATTGAAGGTTGTTATTTCCTTTTTGCATGTAACAATATTGTTTTAATAATGAAATTGAATAAAGTTTTAAGCTCTTCATTTCAAAGCCCACCAAGAACTGCCAGAAACTTTTTAGGAAAGCAGAGAGGAAAAGTAAACTGTTGGCATTAGGATATGACCTGCCAGCTGGTTCAGTAGGATTGAAGGTTGGAAATCAAATTAAGTCAATCTGAGTTTGTGCTCAGTCTTTCAAAGGCATCTTTGTAGAGGTTACCAGTATGTAGGCTTTATGGTCTTCCAAATACACTTGTATTTCTCATTCTGTTAATGACCAATACATATAGTTACATGTGTAAGTGTCGGTCACTTGTAATTTATGCTTCAAAAATAATGCACTATCATTCAGTTAATGGGACAGTATGTTGACTCAGCACTTCAAACCTCTTCTTAATCTTCAACCTCCATTGTTAGTCCAAGCTACACATATATATTTCACTGCTAATGAAAAGTGTATCTGGAGCCAGATAGTCCACTGATGTCTAGTCCTGCTGATTTAATGTCAGCTGAGAATCTGGCTCGTGATTCATATTTTTCATTCCTAAACCTTTTGTACTCAAACTAAGCTCAGTGATGGCATTTTTAACTTACATGATTTGTAATAATCAAATCTGAATAATGAAATGATGAATCCTCATCTACCATAGCAGGAAAGGCTAAGAGAGCTGGGTATGTTTAGTCCGGAGAAAAGGAGACTGAGGGGGGATCTCATTAATATAAATAATATAAATATTTAAAGTGGTGTAAAGAGGATGGGTTCAGACTCTTCTCAGTGGTGTCCAGTGACAGAACAAGGGATAATGTTCACCAACTGATACACAGGAGATTTAACCTAAATATAAGAAAATACTTCTTTAGTCTGAGTGTAACAAAGCCCTGGGACAGGCTGCCCAGAGAGGCTGGTGAGTCCCCATCCCTGGAGACATTCAAAACCCGCCTGGACACGTTCCTGTGTGATGTGCTCTGGGTGACCCTGCTCTGGCAGGGGGGCTGGACTAGGTGATCTCCAGAGGTCCCTTAAAACCCCCTGCCATTCTGTATTTCTGTCACTGTTTAAAATGCAGTTGCTTTGCACGTGATCACTGAATGAACTGTGACTAGTATTATCTGTTGGTCTATTTAATTTTTTTGAGATTAAGGAAATTTACATATTTTTCTTATGCAAATGAGACTGGGCTTGTTATTCCCCTGTGGTTGCATTCAAATATCATGTTGTGATAACTCATTACTAGTTGTATAGAACTGCTCATCCATGTGTGCTGCACAGGGCAGAGATACAACTTAGGGCACAGAGGACATATAGGTGTGTTTACTGACTGTAAATGGCACAGCAGGCTTTATTGGCCACCACAAGGCATGCTTTGCATATTGCATTAGTTTTGCTTGCTATTCCCCTCAAGTTCCAGTTAGATGTACTTTAGCTAGGTATGACACCAGGGTCAATAGAAAGATGAGAGAGACCCTAAAAATCATCTTCAGAGAATAGAATAGTGACATTAATTAAATCAATAAATTATACATTCTAAATATCTATATATCTATATATTTATCTCTATTTGTTATAGAAATGAGGGACTAGTCTGCAATTCTACTTGAGTGAACTTACTAGATGTTGAAATAGTTATCTCTTGATCAGAAAGTGCTGGCAACACAAAGGCCATGTGATGAGGCTTTTGTTCAGTTGCAGAAAATAAGAGTTTGAAACCAACAAATAGTTGTGCTCACTTTATATGCTGATTTGTTTTGGTTTGGTTTTAATTTAAATAGGCTACCACTGGAGCAGCTGAAAACTGCCTGTTACTTTTAATTCATTTTTTACACATGCAGATACCAGTTTTCATGGTTTTAATTGTATAAATCTGGTTTAATTTCAGAGGAGCTCCTCCAGACTTGATCCACAATAACACCCAGGTTTTGCACCATTTACCTGTGTATAATTGCAAGTCTTTCACAATTAAGTCATCCTGCTAAATGATGTGGCCAATCAACAAAGTGCAAGCAGCTGGAATCTAATTTTAAGGGCTGCATTACCAAATTATCAGCAGATTAAAGTCATTATCAATTCAGCCTAAAGTAATGTGCAAAAAGACATGCAGCAGCCTTGGAGGAATGAACAAGGATATTGAAACTGGCAAGGAAACCCATCAGTAAAATAGGTGATAATCAATCTTGAAGGAGTTAACAAATGGCCACATCATGAAATGGATGCTGTCATGAGCTGTGAACTTTTTTTTGTGATGATTGCAGAAGGGTAGGAGAAAGAAAGTTTAAAACACAATTATGACATAAAAATCTTAGAAAGGAAAAGGTAAACAAAAAATAGCTTTTGTACATTTTATGTTGGTCAGTACTTTTAAAGAATGCCTCAGTAAGCAAATGTTATTGAGAAATACAAACTATTCTGACCATTCTGTAAGAGGATTTTAGGGTGAAAAGAACGAATTCTTCAGCTCTTCCAAGATAACTGCATTTTCATTTTAAAATCTAAAATTGTTTTGGTTAATTTTTTTCAACAGTTTTAACATATTGTATTTCCCAGGGTGCAGTAAAACCCCAGCTGTACTGATTGTCAGGGAGTAGGAGGAACAGGAACAAACCACCATCTAGTCAAGATGAATTTCTTGAGGATGTTCACTTTTGTGGTCATGTTCTTCATCTTCAGGGTTGGCAAGTTGTCATCATGATTAATTCTCTTTTGGCCTTACCAATTTACAGAGGGGTTTTTTTTGTTTTCTTTCCATATGTGGAAACTTTCATTGTTTTAATTAAATTCAGCTTGGCATGCCATTAATACAGAAGATTAAGTACATTCTAGTAATTTGCTTTTTGTATCTGGTCTCTGATTTATGAATGTATTAGTATTATGTAATGCCTCTCTTGTTATAGAAGCTTATTAGTGTCATCTCACCATGGCTGTGTTATCATTTTAATTATGTATCAGGGGCAAAAAGTAAAAGATAAAAAGAAAAAATCACAACAGCCTAACAGATCAAGTATTCTGCAAACCCATGAGAAATAGCTAACTCATGGGACTTAAACCAAGATATCAATAACTTTATATATCAAAACTCTTTTGAATCCCA
Source organism: Chaetura pelagica (assembly GCF_000747805.2). Lineage (NCBI taxonomy): Eukaryota > Metazoa > Chordata > Aves > Apodiformes > Apodidae > Chaetura > Chaetura pelagica. The sequence goes on along the minus strand of NW_009951981.1, from coordinate 246,043 downwards.
TAGCTTAACTCCAGTGAAGCCATTGGACTTACTGAAGACTTATGCAAACTTAACCATTAATATATATATAGTGGCTTAGTTTTTGTTAGAAAGTACCAGTGTGCCTCATCTACTACCTCCATGCACTCAAATGCAAACTGAGGTATTTCAGAATGAAACAGTTAATTCAAATTGTTTCTATTTCTTCCTCTTTTTTTAACGTTTTCACAAAGAAAAGGTAATATACCTGGATGAATGAACACATTTTTTTCCTGTTATCTTCAATTAAAGAAAAGTACAGTCACGCAGACTGTTCTGCACTTGTGCACATAACATTCAGTACAGAAAATCCTGTTACACTAACATTTTTAAATTTTAACAGGTTTTAACAGGTTTTGGCTTCATGTAATCAGGTGCTACAGGGCATAAGGAACTGAAGAAAACAGAAAAGAATTGGGTAGAGACTGACAAATGAGAGTGTGTTGAGTTTTTTTATGGACTTTAAAAAAACCCAAACAAACCCACCTCATTCTGAAGGAAAGTTAACAAAGCTCTTCACAGGAATAGATTGGTCTGTACCAAAGATGTTGCAGTATAAAGACAGAGCATGGTCACAGTCTTACTGAATGTTTTACCTATTTACATCATTCAGGAAAGCCCTATCATAGAGATGGTGATGAAGAAAGGATGTGTTATGCAGTATTGGTAAAGACAAAGATGAAAGAAGTAATGGTGGCCGTGTGATTTTCTTTTTTGTGACCCAATCTGACAGTGGGAGAAGAAAGAAAAATGCTGGGAGTGAGCTGAGACTGGAAGTGGGCCAGGCTGAACTGTGGCCACTGTGAGGAACAAAGGATCAATCGTAAAGGATCAAGGAGGCTGACAGCAAAGTGAGAAGAGGCAATGGTTTCAAAGTACAACAGAAGGTACTCCAACTGGATAAAAGGAAAAAAAATGCAGTGTGAGTAATTAAACCCCAGAATGGCTTGCCCAAAGAGGGTGTAGAAAATGGCTGTGGTGTTATGCTTGTGCTTCTAACATTTCCCACCTCTCTGCTGGTCTGTCTTTTAGGAAGTTTTTTAAAGGACTGTCCTCTTGTGTGGTGAATTACCAATGTTAATGAGTATTGATTGCAGCTAAATTACCCAAGGAGAGCAATGATGCTCTAGATTAGCCTTCTGTATTGCTTAGCAGTCTAAGAAAAGGATCTGTCATGGGCAATAACAAACATTGCAGAGGAAACAAAGAGGACCAGCTGCCTAAAAGGCACTGAACACTTGCTGGATTAGAAACGGGCAGTTTAAGTACAAAACAAGCAGATAAACTGAAATTCATGGAATACTTGGTAAAAGATAAGCAAACCCCACATTTTCTTAAGAGAGGAAGATTTTTTTTTTCCAGGAAAACAGGCTGAATATTATTTTAAAGCAATGATCATTTTATTACCAACTTCCCAGCTAAGATCGCTAAGATCCTGTAAAGCAGCAGCCAGCTGCAATGTAGAATTACACCAGTGTGAATTATTGAATTGCATCTGTATCTCCGAAGCTACATGTACTGATGTTTTCCATGCCTTCCAGTTATAATTAAATGACAAAATGGTACTCAGCATGGCACTGATCTACTAGCTGCAAAGTCCTGCTCTGAGAAAAAGTCCAAGTGTCTTGGTGTAGCTGCAGATAAAGAACACTGCGTATTTAGTTATTATTTTCAAAATCTCTTCCCATGATTTTCATGCCCCAGTTTGTGGATCATTCTAAGATTCCTGAATTTCTGCAATTGTCTTATCAAAACTTCCTGAAAATCAGACCTATAAATTAAGTTTTAGTTTCTGTCTCTTTCAAAATGCTCATCTCTGATTGTGCCCACTTTATGTGTTTGTAGGTGAGTACAAAGCATATGTGTACTGCATACTATACATTTTGTAACATAATTTTGCATATACTCTACATTTTGTAAACTAGACTGTTGCTGAGGACTATATGCTGCAAATCAGTTAGTTCATATTTTCTGTACATAATTCCGGATAGCTAGACTCATAAAATCATGCCATGGTTGAATTACTTTATTTCTCTGAGTGACTGAAGGGACAGTTTTTTACCGTATTTTTTAAGAGATCATCTTGAGATACCCAAAACAGTGAAGGGGTGTTTACTTACTAACCTTGTAAATATTTTCATGATATTATTCTTCCTAACCTAAGTAGTTTTTTAAAAGTAGATATAGGGCATAAAAAGTTACTTGATATTAAACAAAAAAAAAAAAAAGGAAAATTACGTACAGGTCTATATTCAGAAATTAGTGCTTAAAATATTGTCATAATTCCATCTTACATCCAGACTCTCAGGTTACAAAAACTGGGGGTCAGTTTTTACTGCTGAGTGTAAAAGAATTACATGGAGTGACACCAACTGAGACACAGAACTGCTTCAGCTGGAGAGGATTTCTTAGATCATTGAGTCCAACCATTAACCCATCACTGCCAAGTCCACCACTAAACCACATCCCTAAATGCCACATCTACAAATCTTTTAAATGCCTCTAGATTGAAACAGAACTCTTCCATCACTTATTGTGAAACTGTGAATTCTTCAGTTGCCTATTATTCTGGACACTTTGCTTAGCCACAGATGGCCTATGGGAATATTTAGGGATCCTCTCTTGAGGTTCTGACTGAAAAAAACTACACAGATGGGGAAAAAAGCAGCTAATCCTTTCTTGATCTTCACCTTGGATGGCTGAGTATTGCTGATCTAACCTTGAATCTCAAATATACCACTAAGATAATCATAGTGGGGCACATTATCAAGTCATTATAGATGAAAACAGTGAAAAGGAAGTAAATTAAATTAAAATACTTTTACACTCTCCAGAGATTTGCAAATGACTTTAGCATCAGTGAATGTATGTCCAAAGGAGCGTTTGTTCAGACTGGAACCATTTCAACAGAAACTATTCTGCTTCTTGCCTTTGTGTAGCCATAAATCTGGAAATGTTCTGTAGGAACAGAAAGTCATAGAGCTGTAGACACCTGTCAAAATCTTTGCAGACGTATTTAACGCGCACAGTTTGGCACTGCCAGTAACTGTTTACATTGTTCTAATGTACAGAAGCTCCCTAGGAAACCAGATCTCTGAGACCTGCTTTTGTAATCTCTTCACCTGTACTTTGAGGTTATTTCTTTTATAACATAGTGTCTCAAATCTGCAGTTTCTAGATTAAAATGCTACTTTGCATAAATTATTTTTTTTATATTCTTCCCAGGAAGATTTTCAGCAAAACCAGGAGCTACATTATGTGTATTGTTGCTTGAGAATTCACCAGAGGCAAAATGTAAGGGTAAGCCTCATAAACTACACTTGGAACATATTTTCCTGCAGCACTGGCCCAGGGTGGGCAGCCCCCAAGCACTGTTAGTCATTGAAAAATATTGTCACACATCTGTAAAGGTGATTAAGAATTTGACTGTTTTGATGGGCACCTCTCGAATTTTGAAGATCATCTATTAGGAACTTGTTTCTGCTTCCACCTAAGTTAAGTATAATTCAGGCTTTTGATACCCCTGAAGTTAGGAGCTGTGAAAGACTAGTGAAATGAGTATGTTTTATTTTGGAGCTGTGGCTAGATTTCTTTTTGTGTTGGCTGTAATTGATTGTTGTAATTTCTGCTGATCATCTGAGGCAATTACACTAGAAGATAGATACTTCTCTGGCCTTATAAATTCAAATAGTGTTTTTTTCATTTCTCTAATGCCTCTCCTCCTGCCTACTTCCATTGACTTATACAGAGAATCAGCTTTTTGTGCCAGATTGTCTTTTACAGGGAGGCACTGGTAACTCAAATGCTATTTAACATAACAATTTTGAAGAATCAATACTTCAATTAAATTAAAACAGAAGCAGCTTATGACTTTTTCTGCTGATAAATGCAGGTAAAACTCAGCTGAAATGAATGGACTGACATCATTTACATTAGGAGAGATTTTGGCCCTGATTTGCAGTCCTGGAAACAAATGTGTCATTTTACTGCTCTCCCTCCTTGTAGTGACAGAAGCTTTCACAATAAAGATCTCTTTTAATTTATGACTTGCCATAAAAGACATTGCATGACGGGGTTCTCCGGTGCCACAATCTCCTGCCAGGGCCAGAGCAACTACTCATTCTGCCTTACCCTGTGCAGTCACTTATCATGTTTCTTACCCCACTGGTCTATCTCATTATTCTCCAGAAAAGCTGTTTTAGGAACTGCCAGCAACTTCCTTAAATTATAAATGGGTTTTTGAACAAGGAGACAGACTTCTGTGAATTAGGAACAGGGGGCTGTGCCACTGGATAATGCAATGTGACATAGTGACTCATCTAAACAACAAAATATCCCTTCTGACTCAAAATCTGAAGTGGCATTTTTATATGTATCTGTTTCCCCAGGTGAATTAATGCAGCCAGAAACACACAACCACATAATCTGGATCTATAGGATCTATAAGCTGTTGTCACTTAACATTTAGTTAAAAATGTTTCCTTTGTATTAAAATCAAGCTTGGAAAGTCCTATGAATGCTAGTTTAGCAGAGAATGAAAATGAGATTGACTAATTCCCTAACAAAATGAAACTGGAGCAATGCACTGCAGTGAGTGGCATTACTCTGAATTTAAACCGCATAAGTAAGTCCCAAGGCTGAGTAGTCTGACACTTGCTCTTGGCTTGTCTTGGTACCAATACACAGAGGGGTGTTATTATCCTGCCTATCTGAGGAGCATCTAGAAATTATTTTAAAGGAGAAAGTTTAAAAGTTAAAGTAGCACAATGCAGTGAAACCTGCCTGTGTACCATGAAATCCAAACCAGGGTGTATTGTATCCAAGTTGGGTGTATTGCTGACCAGAGGAGTGTCACTCTAATTGCAGTGGCACAGCAGGAAGGTGGCTTCACGTTCTATGGTCTACTTATTAAGGGCCTCTGGGCTGTGCTTCAATGAGAATTCATTGCAGGAGAATCATACAGAGTCATAGAACCATTTTGGTTGGAAAAGACCTTTAAAATCATCAGGTCCAACCATTAACCCATCACTGCCACCTCCATGTCCCTGAGTGCCACGTCTACACAGCTTTTAAATACCTCCAGGGATGGTGACCCCACCACTTCCCTGGGCAGCCTGTTCCATTAGGTTGAATGCTTGGTTATTTTTTTATGATCTGCTTTGCAGAAATGATACTGAAGTTGTAGAGTTCCCTTGGGCTTGTTGAATAGCTAATACTGGCACTTATGATAAGGGATATGCTCGACTCATTCACAACTATGAGGAAAAAAAACATTTGTAGTCTGCTAATAATTTTAAAAATATGTTTAAATATGGTTTGGATGGAAAAGAGAATGTTTAGTTTAGCACAAGGTATGTTTCTTACATGGTGTCTTGAAAATATTTTTAATATAGTTAGATTTTAAAGTACAATATAATCTCAAAAGAAAAAAGAAAGTGTCTTAAATTGGGTTTATTTTAAGCATCAGTCAAAATAATTCAGTCAATTTAAGATATATTTATCAAAAGCTCTGTATTACATAAATCTGCACTTTCTGTTTTTGCCAGAAAAATTGCCTCCTCTAGTTACTTCTAAATTGAAAGCAATGTCTGAGTACAAACTGATATATTTAGCAGCCTCTGTATTTTGCAGGTCAACTCCTGTAACATTAGGGCATCAAAATGTTGCTGCAGTGACAGGATGCTGTCCTTCCAATCTAGCATCAGTTTCGGTAACAAACTGTTTTCATACATAACAGTGACATCAGAATTTTAAATTCAAATGCAGTCTTATTTTTACACTGTTGGTTTTATAATGTAAAAATATAATTCAGTCTCTCAAATAGTAAAAAACCATTTCTGTTCCTCTGCATTGAGGGTCAGGTAAAAAAAGCTTCAGTTACCACATTTTTTTGGAGCTGAGCTGCTCTAAACTAGTTTCCTACAAATTTCTTCACAGTGAAATCACAAACCAATTATCATTTTGGAAAACTTTTTTGATGTCTCTTATATTAGGAGTCTCATTGCACTGTTCTGGTGCTGATTTTCCTGAAATGTGTTAGAAACTAGAGTTCATTCCAGCATCATCAGCCAGTTTGTTCATAGACTCCAGTAAAAACCATGATGAGAATTTGGATAATATTTCTTCTAGATCCCAGTATAGGTCTCTCCATCCTCAAGCTCCTCCACCATGACACTGTGGCAGTGGGGCTGCTGTTGTACTCCATGCAGGTGAATTTAAATCATAGAATCACAGGATGGTTTGGGTTGGAAGGGACCTTAAAGATCATCGAGTTCTAACCCTCCTGCATGGGCAGGGACACTTCCCACTAGATCAGGTTGCTCACAGCCCCATCCAACCTGGCTTTGAACACTGCTAGGGATGGGGCACCCACAACTTCCCTGGGCAACCTGTTCCAGGGTCTCATCACCTTCACACTAAAGAATTTCCTCCTAATGTCTAACCTACGTCTCCCCTCTTCCAGTTTTGATCCATTACCACATGACTTCCTACTACAAGGCCTTGTATAAAGCCCCTCCCCAGCTTTCCTGCAGCCCCTTCAGGCACTGGAAGGTGCTATAAGGTCTCCCTGGAGCCTTCTCTTCTCCAGGCTGAACAGCCCCAGCTCTCTCCGCCCATCCTCATAGGAGAGGTGCTCCAGCCCTCGGATCAACTTCTTATGTGAAAGATGATATCAAGATGAGATAAAAAACATTCTTACTGATATACACTGGTAACCTACAGGGTGCCACATCTTCCCCTAGGTGTCTTAGCAGCTGTCCCACTGATTATTGCATTTTTTTCATCCATGGAGAGGGCCCATCTACAGAGAGAAGAGTGACCCAATTAACTTTCTGGTGCTGCAGCAGCTGCCTTATTGTGTTTTTGCATGATGTATTTCTAGGGGAAAAAAGTAAGGAAAAAAAGAGAAACAAATAGCAGTTGAGTGGAGGCAGGAAAAAGGGTAAAAGTTGTAAGTGTGGCTCAGCTGGACAATGCGTGAAGTGTATAAATCCATTTTAACTGTGTACTGCAAAAGGAAAGACAAACCCATTTTTCCTGCTTTTATGTACTGTTTGCTCTGGTCATTATGTCCATGAAAACTGGGGACAGAAATGACTTTTTCACTTTTATCTTTTCACTTTGTATGTGTCTCTGTTTGCTGGTTTGTGAATGCTTGCCTGATAGCCCTGATTGCAACATCAGTGGCTTTGTGGTCCACTGAAAATCAGGAAAAATGAAATGTACCTTAAAAGTGAGTGCTGTAACTATGCTAATTTCTCTTTGAAATGACTTTGAACTTGTTAATCTCTTTCATCTGAAATTTAGAAACATTAACTAATTAAACAATCCAATTCCTCTATGAGTTAGAAACTTTACAGTAATCACTATGTTTATTTGACACCTCTACTGTTAGAGTTATTCACTGTGAGTTTAAGAAGGCTTTATACTAACTACTTAATAGTGCATGACATTACAGAGTAAATTGGGCTAGAAAGTGAAGGATACAGGAATAAAGCTTTTCCATGGGAGTGAACCCAGGAAATTTGAACTGAATGTACTCAAGTCAATTAGTCAAACTTCACCAAAACCCTGTGTGGAAAATTAATATTAAATAGTACCAGAACCACAACTGGAGCAGGAGTGAATACGAGCATTGTGCAAAAAATTTCCAGTGCAGCTTTTTCTAATTCACTTTCCTGACTGCCACCATACAAACCATGTGATGATGGAAATGACTGGCAAATATGACACATTTCAAGCAAAAAGAAAGTATTTTGCACAGTTCAGCATATGACATGAAAATTTTGAATTTTTTAAACCAAAATTGGATTATACTTAAGCAGATAGGGAAAAACTTGTATGACACGAGAGAATCTGATTTTGTTTCACTACTGCAATGAAACTTCTTGAATTTTCTAAAGGCTTTTGAATTTTTAATTTAAAGAAGAAGTATGATCAAAGAAATAAATGTCATTGAAATTTTTCATTTTGGTAGAAAAAGCATTTTCTATAAATTGTATATTTTTATGGAAAAGAATGATGAGCTGTTCCCAGTCAAGAAAGCCCACATATTAAGAAATATAGGTGACAATAACATTTACAAATTGTATTTATTTTTTTTTAAATTATTCTCACAACTTAATAGTCCTTGTCTTCTGGTCTGTATCAAATTTGAAGCACTGATCAATTGCCTTTTTTTCCTAAGAGCTAAAAACAACACTGATAGAAATTTATTGAGGAAAAAAAAAACAACTGTCCATAGAAAAAAATCTTTTTACAAAACCCAGTAATTAGATTTTGGCTTTTTTCCTCAGGCTTGCTTGTTTCCAAAACTCTTTAGTGTCTGCTCTTACAAATTACATACACTGTTGCTGCTTATGTGCAAACCCAATAACTGAGCTAGACGTTTGTCCTCTGAAAAGAACTGCCCCAAGTTTTTGGTAATGAGATGAAATAACTAGTTCCTACTGAAAAATCTCAGACCCATTGCTCTCATTGGCACCTTTGCTGCACTGTGTCCCATAAGCTGGTTGTGTCAAGAATTATTGCTTTTGCCAGTTTCCCCTGCAAAGCTTTTTAGCCAAATCCAGGCAATCTTCCTCTTCTGAGGAAGAACATGGTTTTCAGTAGCCTATAAAGGGTTTCTTTCAAACAAGATGATTCAACTTAAAGTTTGTGGTCAATTAGCCTCAAAACGCAATGCAAGCAATATCTATCTTCATTTCATCTGGAACTAGGTCATGTGAGAAATCATTGTGTTTAAGAAACAAGGCATCACACTATTCTAAAATAGGGAAATGATTTTGTTGCAGTTGGTAGAATAGCACAGCAGAAGAGAAATCCAGATAAAGACACTGATTTTCCTCTCTACAGGGAAAATAATGGGGAAGATAGCTAGAAAATTTTGCTTAAGATTTTTAAATACTACTTTTTTAATCAACTTGCATAATTAGTTACTTCATATTGTTGTTGGTTTGGGGCATTTTCTGCAATGTTTTCTGTTAGAGGCAGAAAGGCACAGTCCCAAGAGCTGCACAAATTGCATTTTGGATCTGAAGGAACAAATGAGTAATCTTCAAGTAGTGACTGGCAAGAGATGTTATGAGCAAGGAAGGGCCATTTTCACTGGGACTTGAACAGAAATGGTTGTGGTGCAAATGGGAGAAATGTGAACAGGGTGCAACAGAGTGTGATGTGACATCTTGAGGATATACACCGGGGCAGCCCCCTGAGGCATCACAGCCCCCTGGTGCTGCTGCTCCCTCCTGCCCAAGCAAAGCTGTTTCCCTCAAGCCTCCTCCTTTCCTTCAGGGGGAGAGTGATGTGTTGGAGGAGAAACGGTCCTTCAGAGCAACCTCAGGCAGCAGTGATAAGAATGGTCCAGTCTGGCTGTGAGACAGGCCCCGACAGGCTGGACTGCACACTGACATTTCAGGGAGCTGTGAAGTGCTGTATCTGCAGGGGCTGGGGAGAGAGCAGATCATGAATTTTTTGCTGGGTTGTCAAGAGGTAGCTGAACAAGCATCCTTATGCTGGGAGGGGGCAGGAAACTCTCTGGATAGAAGAGAAGTGGAAGTACACTGTCTAACCAGTGTTCTGGAAGGAACATGGGGATCATTACTGCACTTTGTCATGTCTGACTGGGGAGATCCTGAGAGTCTGACTACATTTTGATTTCAGCTTTCAAGATTTCAGCCTAGAAAAAATGTCAGTGTACTCACTTTTTATAGTAAGGGAACTGCAGGCATTTGCCTTCCTGTTCTCTTAGTAATTTAATGAGCAGCAGGATTGTTCTCTATACTGGGATCTGTAATCTTTCTAATCTACCAGGTGCTCAGACTCATTGAGGTGGTACAACTGAAGCAGTGCCTCAAGCACCATGAGCAGCAAGCACCAGGGAAATTACACTGGGGCTCTGGATTTTCGTAAGTGAAGTGTCTGACTACTCTCCTTGATCTCGGCTTCAAGGAAGCAGACAGTGTCAGCTTTGCTTTCCTTTTCTTTTGGCCTGGTGTTCTGCTTCTGTTCTAAAGTCTCAGGAGACCAGAACTTCCCAGCAGTGAAATGTAGATAGCTGGTCTAGGAAGTAAACCCATAGTCTGCTCCCTGGGAGTTCCTCCCCATGCATCACATGCTTCATTCTTTGTTCCATGCTTTTCCACAGAAATTTGGGTGCAATCTCAAATATTTCCATCAATAACTGCTTATAGTATATTCACTTTTCTTCCAGTAGATACAAATGACAGTCATGAAGAACTGCCTAGAGCTCAAAGGAAAGTGCACCAGCTTCCTTGTCCTTGAGATGTCTGGTTGAAAAGCCCAAATGGTCATTCTTCTGATTTTGCAGGGCTTTGAAGAGAATAAGTGACCTTTAAAGAGAAGAAGGGTAAGTCCATAGAAGGCATTCCTAAGCCCATAAGTAAATGTTAGTGGCCTGGCTAAAAAAGGGAGCAGATTATTGCACAGTGTCCTATAAATCTTGACTACAGACAGCATGGCTGAAGGGCTGTGTCAAGGAAGCATTCCTATTGGCTTTTATTCTTCCTTACTTGTCTGATTTTGACTGCTGACGGACTTTACTGAGCCAGGAAATACACTGGGCTGTCCTGATACATCCATTCCTACTAGCAGTCTCTTCACAAATTCACCTCTGAAATCCATCGGGCAACTGTGCAAACAAAGTAGAGAAGCTACTAATATTCATGGATATAAGAAAAAAAGGAGGATAGTAGGTCATCTTCTACATGCTTCCTGAAGTGCTTGTGATACCTCTGTTAGCTAGAAAACTTCCTGCCTGCAATGTCAACCATCTGCACTGTGGTAGAAGACATGTTTCGAGGCATGAACTTGGGTTATGGCTCAGAAATCTTTCTTAGCTTGACCTTCCTCCTGCTGCAAATTCATGGAGCTCTGGTGAAGACAGCATGGCTGTGGTGCTAAAGACACTTGAAAAGCTTTTAACAGCTTGAATTCTACAGCCAATTTATTGCTGAATAAAGCTTCAAGTTAGTCAAAGAGAAAAAAACAAGGTTGATTGACTGAGTATATTGGGCTGTACAAGTGACTTAATTTTCATCAGACTTCACTAATGGCAAAATTGTATGTTAGAGGTACAAATAGCCTAGGGAAAAAGGAGCAATTTTTTTTGCTAATGCTAATGTTAGAAAGTTATTCTGAGACTCTCTGCACATTGAAAACTGATTACATTTCAACATGGTACTGCAGGCTGTCCTGATTGCAAAGTCATACATTTCCCTAACTCAAAAGAAATGAAGACTCCTACTTCTGCAGTTGTTGAGAATCCAGGCACACTGCCCACCCCTGCTGCACACCACAGAATTAAGTGCTCTGACTGTTTCAATAGTGAAAGATGCCAGGCCAGTCTGGGTGTTTCAGTGGAGTTTTTTACATATTTTTTTTTTACTTACACCTGGTAGGTGATACTGGGCAAGTTGGCAAATTTATTTCCTCTATACATTTTTGTTGCACTTTCTAATTTAGAGAGAAAATGTTTATTCAGTATTTTTTTCTCAGTGCCCTGCTAAATGGGACCAGGGCTTGAGATGTTAAGGTAATATATACATATGTATGTGTATATACATACATACATATATCCTTGTAACATGCACTGTATGATATTTGAGTAACTTGAACTGACAACTAGAAGAACCCTACCTACCCATATGCAGATTTTCTCTCTAATGATAGCAAGTCTTGCATATCCTACCTTTCTTCTACTGGATACCAACTGCTACAGAACATTAATTGGAACTTTCTTAATCCCAGCAGATTGAATCAGGGATCAAATTTTTACATCACAGTGCTGGCTGCCACCTTAGAGTAAACATTTAAAGAAAACAGACACACCTCTACCCTTTTTTTCCATCACTGTTAAGCTGTATCACACACTATTTTCTTTAAAAGAGAAACTCATATAAATTCTTAATGTGGAGAATGTAAGCAGCAAAGTCAATATTTGCTGTCAGATTTATACAAAATATTGTAACAGAAAAGTTGTGAAGGGCTTTGAATTGCCTGTAAACTGAGAGGTTTTTCTGTACCTTGGATCAGTGCTTGCTCAATAATAATGAAAGCCAAGACACCTGATATGCCACCAGATGTCTGGCAATAAGATCTAAAATTTCAGGCTTAAGGGCAAAAAATCCAGATTCATCCCTTTTTCCTTAAAAATATTAAATATAATCATGTGAGTTAAACTGTATTTTCAGTTCTAAAATAATGAATGATTAAATTTATTTTCATTGGTGTCTTTTTAGAAGTTCAGGTTCTCTGAGTCTTTCAGCTGGTATTTTGGAATACTTCAGTGAAAACACCTCAGGATACCCACACAGTTTAAGGCAAGCTGAGGGCACCACTAAGAATATGAAAATATTCTGATAATTTTTAAGAAAGAGGTATTAAAAATCCCCAAGAATGAGCAACAGTAATGATAAATAGGCATTTGAATAATAAATTAATATCTAATTTAATTAATTGAATATCAAAAACCTGCAGGAAAGATTTGGAAGGATAAAAGGGATCACTAAAAGGGAAATATAATCACATAGTATTAAACCAAACAAATAACTTAGTAGAGCAGTAATTAATTAGAAACCTTATATGTTCTTGTAAATCTCTAAGCATGTCTCATTTATACTTGTGCCAGATATGTTCTAGATAGCTCCTGGTCTCCATTGGCACTTGTCTCCAAGGTGAATGCATGGAAACTCCATCATTTAGTTACTAAACAAGGAGAGATCTTTTCAGCTGAATATGGTCCATTTTACATGGCAAGCACAGCATCATGCTGTCTAGTTCATTTTTAATTTCTGAAATATCTACAGGGGAGACACCATTTCTGTTTTCCAGATCAGCCTTCTGGATTATCATTTTTTGAACAGTTTTCCAGAAATGTGTTCAGTCTCCCTTGGAAGTCTTTCACGGACAAGGAGAAAAGCTACAGAGAAGTCTTTTTCCTGGGAACGTGTTTGGGGTGAGAGTAGAAAGCTGACACATGTCTTAAACAACATCACACAACAGGGCTTTTGATCCTGACTTTAAAGGGCTACTTTAAGACAAAAAAACCTTAAATAATGCATGAATAATTTAGTCCTGGATGCTTTAAATGATAGTTATGAAATTTGGCATTTGGATACTCACCACAGAGGCAAGTAGTGAGCCCCTTATTTAACCTGAGTAGCTGACCAGCTGCTCCCCTGATCCTGCCTGCTACCCTCCAACTATTATATTTTTGCTTTAGTTCCTTTTCTGCTAAACTTCTCCAATTTGAAGTGTTTTGGTTAAAATGTAATTCTCTGAATGTCAAAACACATCAGAAAGAAAAAAAAGAACATACGAAGCTGTGACATAATTTCACACAAAATCAATCAAGAGAAATATACAGTAAATGTTTTAGCTACATCTCAGAAATTGCACAAGGCCACAAGGGACATCAGGGTTTGATGAAAATATATACAATTAAAGTAAAGAGCCTGAGGCAGTAGTTGCTTCAGTACCATGAGGCTTAATGTTGAGATAGTTCAGAGGTTTAGGGCATGTTTTTCATTAGAAAATGTCAGTTCATTGGGACTAAAACTTTTCACAAAAATGTATTCATCTTGATGAAACTTCTACTGGGAAAAGTATCTAATCTGAAATACAGAACTTTTGTAAAAAGGATTCTACGCCAGCTGCCTTAAGCCTTTTAATATTAGGGGAGTCTTGCCCAGTTTCAGATAATTCAAATGCAACTGTACATGCTTTTAGAGCTTGGACAAACACACACTTAAGTAACTTGTTCTTATAACATTTTTCATTCCCTCAATTCTTAATGTCTCTGACAACATCCAGATATTCCATCTGCAAAAGTGCAATTTAGCAAGAAGACCTGAAGTGCTGAAAGCTGCTGAATGTTAGGTAGCTGTGAAAATTGGCTGGAATAGGAAAAAAAATGATCTGCAGAGTTAAAAACTGGCCAAAACTGCTGGTTCCTCCTCTACAAGAAAATAATACAAAGGAACCTCAGAGAAGATGAAGAATTTTGTTAACAGAGGTTTTTTCATGGTAGCTAAAAATGATGATTTGGAGGAGTAGAGGGGGAGGTGAAGAGAATTGAAAGCAGGGAACAGAGGTTAGATTTCAATTTAAATAAATCCAGAGTGGAACTGGGAAGTGCAAGGGCAGGCAGGCCAGTCCCAATAGGAGAAGTACCAAAAGTGGGTATCACTGCATATTTGTCATAGATGCATATACTGCCATCATCTTGGGTGGTCTTGCTAGGGTTTCATTTTCATTTTAAGTGGCTTTAGAAATGAATAGGAAATGGGTAAAAAAGACTATACATCTAGATATTATTTAAAATAAAAAAGTATTCTTCTACATATTTGTTAATAGAGCTGTGTTCTTCAATAGTACTTTGGCAAATAGAAAGCCATCCTTTCTCTTCAACCTTGCATACTTTCAAGGTTACTATGTGTATCTGTATTTGACTGACTTGATGATTGCAAGTAAGATTGGGCATGTGGTGCTGCAAAATAGATCTATTACAGGTTACTTGTCCCCTGAGACTTACATCTTCTTTTTAGCACTTTTTATTACATTTCTGCATTCTTCCCACATGATGCAATTTTCTGTCACTACGGTAGATGTAACATATTTTTAATAGACTGTGTTCACTGACAGTTGTTTATTGTTCTGCACCTTGCATGTCTGAACCCTTGGCTTTGCTAGAGAATTGCCTAGTCAAGCTCCATGTTGTTTGGGGAAAACACCAGCTACAATCTAAGCTGCCTTCCATTATGTCAAGGCAGTAGCCACCTGGCAGGAGACATTCTGAAGGTTTAATTAAAACTAATTGTGGCTTTCCTGTCCTCTTGTCAACCTCATCTCTTGATACATGTCAGTGGATGTTTATGAGATAACAAATATAGTTCATCTCTCTAGTGATTTATGTCAATAATAATAACAAAGAATCAAAGTTAATTAACTGGTAATGGTGACATTTGCCTCTTTGTAACTGACTCACAGTATTACAACAAAATCACCCAATTTAGATATTCCTGTGAATAAAGATGACCTCTGCACATATACTGTCCAATGAGACATTTGATAATAGTTATCAGTTATATGTCTCACCAGAGTATGCTTTGTTCACCTCATGGCAGGAGAAAATAGTCTTTTTTGGACATTCCATCACTGAAGCAGAGCTCCAGGGGGGAGGGTGGTGTAGCAGCCTCCTGAGCCAGGTGCCAGTGGGTTTGTGCTACTCACAAATCTTCAGGCCACCTTCAGCAG
>NW_009951981.1:151343-230672 GCF_000747805.2 Chaetura pelagica | reverse complement strand
CTCTTAAATTCTTGCCATCACAAATTTCCCACAGGGTGTTGCCTGAGTGATCTGACTTCAAAATCTACAATTTATTTAAAAGATGACCTTTTTTTTTTTTTTCTTTAAAAAAACAACTCTGGCATAGGGTGGTACATTCAGAATGTTTAACAGTTGTGCTGCTGATTTTTGCATGTCAGGGATGTTCTTTGCTCCCTTGATTTTTTTGAGTCATTTTTCCAATTATCTCAACCTTTGGGAGTTTTTTCTTTGATTTGGTTTTCCTCCAGTTTCTGTTTGAATTTTTTACAGGAAAAGATGATGGCTGTTAACTTTAAGTACTTCTATCTTGTCTTTTGGACAAGGTGTGCTTCATTTAGGTATTTATGTCAATAGCCTTGTGAAGCCCTAGCCTTCCCATTTGCTACTAGTTAGTTGCATCCAGAAGGTTCTCCCAGGGCTCTGCATTGACAGTCTGTGTTCAGCTGTGGGCAAAGGGCAGCATGTGCTGCTTTTCCCCAGAAGCAGAGCAGAAATCAAATTATAGCCAGCTCTCAGTTATTCCCTGGGGAAACCCAGCAGAGTTCCCCTTTCCCAGCAAAGCTCTACCTTCTCCCTGCCCCTGCACACAGGAGGCAATGCTTCAGACCAGTTTACCTCTTTTAGCACTTTCTGTTTCTTTGCTCCCCTATTTACCTACTTAGGTAGATTCACAACTGGCCTGTTAATATTTCATACTCAGTGTTTTAAGTTTTATTTCTTAAAAACCCTGACACAAGGAGGGAGTTGAAAGGCTGGTTTGGAGATCTGTGGGAGTCACTGCAGTACTGCAGCTCAGTTTCATACAACATCCATGAAGGAAGTTCATTGCCAGCCCCCAGGAGGCAAGAAAATTTTCTGGCACCTGGACCCTGCAGTTCCTATGCAGCAATATTGGGGTGTGTGCTTTGAGAAGGATTTTTACTCTAATATCCATTCAATGAGCAAATATCAACTTAAATGAAGTCTCCCTTCCAGCCTGCTGCTCACACCTGATTGTGGCTGGTCTCTTCCATTTTCTTAACTTGCTTCTGGCTTGCTCAGATCTTTTGAAGTTTGATGATATGCAAATAGTGAAATTAATTCTCTTTGAAGACCAGGGCTGCTTGCTTTACCTTTGTTTTACATGCAGACAGAAATCTTGTTAATCTCATTTTTAATATTATGTCTGTGCTGCCTGTCATATGATTTTTCTCCTTTTTTTTTTTTTTTTTTTTTTCTATTGAAGGATAAGGAAACTGGAAAAAATTATTTCTCTTCCTTTATTAACTTCAAAACATGTTTGTAAGTGATTATTTGTGAACAGTCTTTGAAAAAGTGCATCCACAATCTGTTCTTTAATGCAATTTCTTTTCCTCTATTCTTGATGTGAACAGTTTTATCATGCTCAAGTTTCTGTACATAGCAGGTCAGCTGTTGTTTGTTAGAAAACCAAATTTTATTCCTTTTGGGGAAAAACATAGATACACGTAATTTCAGGGGCTTAAAAAAAACTGGAGAAGCATGTTCCATACTTTGTTCTGACCAAGATAAAAAAGTCCATCAACTAATGCCTTCCTTAGCTGAGCTTCTTTTAAGCATATATTTTAAACTACAATGAATTCTGGCATGTAACCTTATTGAAAGTGGGGTAGCATAGCTTGTGTTTAAATCCTTCAAGCTCTGAAGACCTGTTGTCTGGGCTCAACTTCCTCTTGAAGGAATTGGAACAGATACATGGCCATGGGCTTTTCTTTGCTCACATTTAATATTCTGGCAAAAACCTGCACGTAGGGAAGAACTGGAACCAACAGCCTGCAAAAAAAATGTTTTGTGTTTTTTCCTCCCACTTATTTAAGATATAACAATTTCTATCAGCTAAAAGTAGTTTACCCTAATTATTTAAGATTTGACAAATACTGTAAGGAACAAAACTATCTGGATAAAATTATGAGGTATATACATGTTTGTGTTCCCTGTTGATGGGACCTGAGCCTTTGCAAGCTGAAGTGTACTAATCCCAACCAAAGATTCATCTTCCCAATTAGCAGCCCCTTAGATATACTGTCTGGTTGATCTATGGCTGCCTTGTGGGAAATGTCCAGGTTATGCAAGTTTTATGATTCTCACCCCCTAGGCCAGTTACAAAGTTATTTCAAGGAGAGGAGCTGATCTACTTTGCAGAGAGTAATAACTACTTGCAGAACTTACAGGCAAAACCCCACCAGGCATCCCCAACAGAAGGCTGGAGGCAGCATCCACAGTAAGAGAGGAAATGTGCCCTCAGCCTGGCATGCTGCAGATTTCTGAATCTCACAAAGTCCCTCTCATAATGTCTGCATTTCTGGAAACCTGGGAAAAGGTGCTTATCTTCCTCTGATTGTCAGAGAAAGCATTTCTGTAGCTGTCTTAAAACCCGTCTGTCATTGAAGCTATAACCTATGTTTGCATTTAAACATGTTATGATTACTTTGTAGACACTGCTCATGCACAGCATGAGTCAGTCCTGAAGAGTTTTAGTAACCCTGTTGGTACATATTTTCTAACATAGAATCATGAAAATCATGGAATCATAGAACAGTGTGGGTTGGAAGGGACCTTAAAGATCAGCCACTGGCAGGGACATCTTCCACCAGACCAGGTGTCATGTTGAGTTTCTCATCAACCAATACCCCCAGCCCTGCTCTTCAGGACTGCTCTCAATCCGTTCTCCTTCCAGCCTGTATTTGTGCTTGGGATTGCCCCAACCCAGGTGCAGAACCTTGCACTTGGCCTTGTTGAACTGCATGCAGTTTACACAGGCCCACATCTCAAGCCTGTCAGGATGCCCCTGGGTGGCCTCCCTTCCTTCCAGCATGTTGACCACATCACATAACTAGGTGTCGAAGGCAAACTTGCTGAGGGTGCACTCAGTGCCACCATCCACATTGCCAACAAAATATTAGAGCTGGTCCCAGTGCAAAAAAGGTACAACACACCTGATCTGCGCATGAATTATCACAACTTGCCAGTGGGGTGATCAAAAGGGCACATACATTGTCTGAGAGGGGCTCAGGATACTAAACTGGAATAGGGTTTACTTGTGTCAGTCTGCCCATCCATTTTCAGATTCAGTTTTCTGGTATTTCTTCTAGGCATCATTACTACCCTTCATTTCTAGGAGTGGCTTCACTGAGTTTACTCATAAGGGTGAATTTATGCCTGTCATACAAGACACAGAACAGCCCATCTCCCCTCTTTATCCAAGACTAGAAGCCAGATCTAGTGCCTACTAAACTAATCCTTTAGAAATGGAAGATATTAAAGTGAAATTGGAGCGATGGGGTGAAAGATGTTGCTCTGAAACCTCAGTTGTGACTCCAAGAAAGGAGGTCATCCCTCCTCAGCATTCACAAATGGAGCCTGAGCTTATTGCTCCTCCCTTGCTCCAAGCCCCGGCTGCCACCAAGAGACCAAGGCATAAGAGCACGGGGATTAAACTCTGTGCTTTAATACTTTAATACCATCCTATTAGCACGGTGCTTAACTATGCTGGGGTTTAAGGATGATTTAAATTACACACTTAATGACTTTTTAGCACTTGGGAAGAAAATAGAATTTTTGACTGATGGAGCCCAATTCTTTTCCCAGCTGTACCTCTGCGACCCACACAGGCTGCTAATGTGATGGTGCGAGCTGCAGAGCCTCCAAGGGGGTTTTAATTTCAAAATGGATGGTTAATATCATTCACTAATAAATCATCTATAGCAGTTCTGTAAGGGGAATAAAAAAAAGAAAAGGAAAAAAAAAGGCTCAAGGCATCTCATTTTGATCTTGTGTGCTTTTGCCCACTCTCTGGGTTTCTAGAGTTAATGGCTGGTTGAGGGAGGTGTGGACAGATGGCCAGCCACATTAATAGCTGGGGCTTGTTTATATAAATTTCATTTTAATTGACTGCATAGTGAGGGATGTATCAGTCAGTGTGATTTTCCCTAGAACTTTTTTCTTGCGCTTCTGTTTCATGGCAGGAGTTTCTTCTGGGCAAGAAAACCCATACAGATTTATTGCCTTTCTCTTTCCTGTGCAACCTTGCCTAGTAAGACTGTTGCAGACTGTGAAATTAACCTGTGAACTCTTTGTATCCTTGTCTGTCCATCTCAGTCTCCCCCATATCAGCCTAGTAAGAAGACTTAACTGTGGTCGTATCTATCTATCTTTTTTGTTCTAGACAGGCAGACTAAGTGGCAGACTGATGACATGCAGCAGGGGTTTCTGCTTCCCATTCAAATTGCAGTGCATTTCTTTTTTCCCTTTCTGTTCAGTGCCATATCCACTAATATCCCTAAAATCAGCAATTCTAATGACATCTGCAGCTAATAACTATGATGTGCCTATGACTTTTTTGGATGGCACTGCCACAGTAATATTAATTGTCTCATGGCTATAATAACCATTTGCACAAATTTCCATTTTATATCTACAGTTTTGTTGTGGCATTAGAAATAAAAAAGAATTAATGGGTTTAGATCCAATGCAGTGATAAATATTGGCAGTAAAGTGATTTACTGGTTATCTAATGAGGTTTTTAATTGATCTACAGGTCATTTATGTACTTACAGTTTGCTTCTCAGCTTAGACACTGAAACTAAGTTCATGGCCTCACCCTGTTATATATCACCCTCTCAGTTGCTATATGGTGGATAAAATAAAGTTGACAGCGCTGAAAAAATGGGTGGAATCTCAAGGCTTTATTTAATATTCAGATGTCTGGACTCTACATATGCATATCAGTTTATGCCTTATTTAGTTCAAACAAACCCCCAAGGTCTCCTTTCATATGCACCTAAGTGCTACAAGATCTTTCTATCTCCTAGTTTGCATACATGATTTGCACCAGACTGAAGAGAACTAACATATGCTCATGGGCAAGTAAAATCAATCCATTTTTAAATTATTTAGCCGGTTATTTTCTTCATTTATAGAGTGAGTCCTGTGGCTTTTTTACCCCTGACTACAGTATTTTGGATAGTTACTCCTAAATTTCATATGGTACCTAAGGCCCATAAAGGGAACTTGCTTTTTTAAATGCCTTAATCCTGCCTGTGTTAGCCAGACTGCTGCTGAGCAAGATGATATCCAGAATAACTTTTTGTTTCTGACTGACAGGATGAGGATGGATGATGGTGCTGCAGGCACTGGCCTGGTGTTGAAAAAATTGGAGCTCAGCTCCTGGCTGTGTCACACAGTGCCTGATGGTAAGACAGTCTTCTAGGGCACATTTTTTCATAATGCGTGACATACCAAGTGAATATCTACTGGCATTTTCAAGAGGAAAATTTCTCCATACACAGTACAGACAGAATTCCTGTGCTCTTGCTTCCAGCCACGCTTGCAGTGACTGGGAATTCATCGTGGTTGAGTTGCCACAGCCCGTGTTCCGGTGATGTGTTTCACATCTGACAATGCTGCCAGTTGCACTCAAGTGGTTGCTGAAATAAGATGCCTGAGAACTCACTCAGCCAAGCTGTGCCATCTGCTTCCCCATGACTGACAACAGGGAAAGGCTCTTGTGCCACTGCCAGCCCTGTTCTCCCTTTCAAGGAACACTGTGCAGTGCCAGAGTCATTCCATGCTGTGTCATTACAGCCGGGAGGGACTCAGGCTTCCTGTTTCTCTAGCAATTTTGTAGTTTCTGTTCTTATTCCTTTGGTCCACAAAAAAGCTGGACAACCTAAGTGCTTCTTTCTCATTTACTACATCTAAGCTTCTTGCAGGTTTGGTTGGTTTTTTTTTTTAGTGCCTTACTATGCAAAGTGCTTAAATGAAAATATTCACTCAGTTCTGAGTTGGGTGTTGCCATGTGTGTCTCTGCTTCAGTGCAATGGAGATGCACACTGCAGATTGTTTACATCTCAAGTGTCAGTGGCTCAAAAAAGTAGGTGAAAATTGTACTAGAGTCTATGGATTTTTAACAGAAAATAGGGAAGAGAGAACAACCTTCTGCTTGCAGAAATCATGGAACTTCAGTCAGTCTCCAGCAGCCCAGGAAAGGGACTAGCCTAGTGGAACTCACATCAACTTCCTATTGGATTTCTGAAAAACATAATATGTCAGTGGTCCTAAATTGGGAGCTTAGGAGGGAAACCACAGAAACACCTTGTTTCCTGGACCAGCACTTGCTTAACAAATTGATGACATTCATTGAAATGAATACCAAATGGGACATTTTGTAGCTGTGGCTGAGGAATATCAAATCGCAAGAAGGTACCAAAAAAGATGGTGTCAATCCCTCTATCCCCTTTCTGCTCTCCATACCTGTTTGTGTGCTCACATCTCTTCCCTTGAACAGGGACTGGGGCTTTTTTCACCTGTTGACCTGGTTTCAATCTCTAAATAAGCAAAGCCAATGGTTGGGGGTTTTTGTTTGTTTGCTTTGGGATTTTTTGGTTTGTTTTTCTCTTAGTTGGGTGTAAATTGCTGAATTTATTTAGCAAGGTGAGAAGCTGATCACAAATGCTGCCTGCCTTCTATTCCTTCATCTCCTCAGCTCTTCTAGAACAGGTATTTTTTGCATCCATGTCCTGAACCACCTCAAGGGTTTGGTAGAGGTTTAAAATAACCTAGTCAAAAATGGCTACTATTATCACTGTTCTGATCAGTTCTCCCCACAGTGTCACAAACAATTGAACCAGGTTGTCTTAAGGGTAGATGTTGGAAGAAGCTGAGTGGGCAGGAGAGGAGAAGGGCATAGGCTGCTAAAACAAATGGGTGCCAAATTGACCCTTAGTGTGCACTTGGGTATCCACACAGAAACAGAGCATGGCTGGTATGATCCAAATTCACACCCTAGCTGGGCATGTGCTTTTCCCCCAATGCAGATGAAGCCTTAGCTACTGTGGCAATAAAAAGTTGCACTGATGAAGCTGCTGCAAAACACCTGAAAGGGTTTGCTGTTCTTTAGTGCATCTGGAGTAAAAAGCACAAAGGAGGGTATGTTGATACACTGTTCTGTGTTCAGTTCTTCAGGATTTCTTTGTTTATTTTTATTTGTTGTTTATTTTAGTTATTTTTATTCTTCCATCTTGCAGCTGCAAGGAGCTGAAGTGCAGACTTAAAAATAGAAAGAGATTAAGTATATTACATTAAATAATCTCCAAGTAGACTACCATGTTTGGCTTGTTTCTTTGCAGTACATGGTATGTCTAGTAAAATATCATCTATTTTGAACTCTACATTGTTTTTAACCTAAAACTTCTATTTATGCCTGATTATGGACCATGACAGGGAATTTTGCACAAGTTCTGAGTTTTACGAATGCATAATAATGTATACAGAAAATGACTGCAAGTAATGAGGCTTTATAGATACAGAGATCATATTACTAAGAGTCTCTGAGCACTGGCAACAGATTTTAAGTTGCTTACCAGAATCTCTTGTATCATATAAGACTGTTTGATTTAAAGTAAAGTTGGTTTGGATTCTGTGAGCAGCAGATGCAGGCAAGGCACTTTATTCAGCTCCATCAGTGAGATGCAGGGAAGCTGACAGAGTCATGCCTAAGGTTTCTCTTCCACTACCTGCTAAGTGGATTAACTATTTTACCACACTTAAAAAAAAAATATCTTCATAGTTTTTGTTGGTTTTTTTTTGGTTGGTTTGGGGTTTTTTTGGTTGCATATTTGATCCTTCTGCTCCCTGACACTTGCTCACAGTTATCTGCTGATAGTATTAAGTGCTTTCCACACTGTGTGGTCATACCACTCATTGCTCTACTGGTACAGTTACACAAGCATCTGTCCCTCCAACACAAAGTACCAGGAGCTGAAATGTACATCATCTGCATATCTGCAAGTTTATCATAATGAAATTTGGGTAGAGTGGTCAAAGTTCTCTAGACTAATGAAACTGCCTCATATTTTTGACAGCTGAGATGACAGTCTAAAGCATCTCTCATAGCTCAGAGTGGCATGCACCATTAGATTTACAAAATGTGAAGGAGAAGGATATGCCAGAAGCTCCTGTCCTTCAGGCTTTCACATTCTTTTTCCACTTTTCTTGAAATTCAAACAAAGCAGAAGCCTTGAAAGATCAGCCATGCACAGCTGTGGTTTGTCAGCTAATTTAAAAATAAAAAAGAAAAAAAGAAATCCAACATGTAACTGATGATATTTTGCTGTTTCAAGAAAATCCTGTTGTATTTAGTTTCAGGGGAGTGGAAGGAACTGCAAAGGGGGGGGGGGTGGAAAATGGTCTAATTGAATATCCTGGATTATATTTGATAGGAGAAATTCTTCCAAAACACCAACTCAGCCAGGCATCACCCAGCATCAACTTCAGTCCAGGATCACATTGAAATAATGGAGTGAGAAGACTACAAATGTAAGTCTTTAATATATCTTCTGTGCTTTGCAAGTCTCCTTCTAGGCTCCAGATCTGGCAAGTCTGTCATCTTGCAATCAGCAAGTATAAGAATAAGATTAAGAAAGACATGTGCTACCACATGGGGATTTTCTCCTCAAGGCAGCAGTGACCTTGCATTCAGCAGAGCAGTATGTCAGATAGGACTCATTTTAGAAGTCACCTTTAACAGTAGCACTCTGCATATCTGCCATCACTCCCAGCACCTTCGTATTTTTAAGAAATATTTACAAATCTTAACCTCTCCTATTTTTCTTTGAGATGACAGGTGCATTCAAACAGAAATGTGGCAATAAGCTCTTCACTTCTGCTAGGTAAGTTATTGTCCAAAGAACACACAAAAACTAGAGACGTGTATTTTTCATGGTTTTAAGAAAAGGATGTTTGGAGAAATGAGTAATAAAGTAGACACACATCTCTCTCAGCTTGAGGTGACAGTGTGAAGACTGAGGTGGAGTGAAGAGCCTGTCTCCACTCATGCCAAAGGAATTGGGGTGATTGACAGCACTGGAGGTGGGAAAGACCTGGGGATGGACACCAAGTATGTTCTACAACAAAAATGGAGAAGGAAACGAGAATCAACCTCTGAAAAATTCCCTCCTGGTTAGAAATGTTCACTGGGGAAAGTATCTATAAATAGTAATTCTTTAGCTGTAAGAATGGTGTTTTTCACTTATTTTTCTGTAAAGTGAAATATTTAATTTTATTTCTTTAAAACTTTATTTCCCCTCCCCATGTGCTTTGCCCTTGAGGAAAGCTCATAAATATTTCCTTCTTATTTCACTCTTTCTTAAGTTGGTCCTTGTGAAAAGCTGGGATGAATTTGTTTATTCACTGTGAATTCTTTCTCTCATCTGTTTTGTTCTTTTGGTTATGAATGTGAAGCAGCAACAAAGGGCTTTTTTATTCTGTTTGTTCTTTAATTTCCTTTCTCTTTCTTGTTCCTTCATTGTGTGCAGTACTTCACCCTTGAGCTGTCTGTTCAAACTGCATCCTCAGCACACTGGCCATATAGATATAGCATGTCATCTCTCCTGAAATCATTACATATTTATTTGCATTCTGATATTAATTTACATGGCCTTTTTTTTAACCCTGACTGTTACTGTAGAAGAACTTTTTAACCTACAATCTGTTTATCCAATTTATGTTTAGGATGCTACTGAGTTCTTTGAGAAGCAGTTGTACTTCCTTGTGCATTACCTCTCTGGCATTTGGCAGTGAGAAGAACCCTGACCAAAATGCTTTTCTTCCTTTTTTACCTTTTTTTTTTTTTTTTTTTTCTAAATTCTGTAAAATTCTGGTTAGTTTGAGTTATAAAACCATTTAAAATGTTAATTGTCTCTTTATTACCTGTTCTACCTGCTTCTTCAGGAACTCAGAAAAACTCCTATCAGTTGTGGATGCTCCACACTACCATCAAATTCTTGGGCCAAGGCTGAGGGCAAGGACCATGTCCTGCTGCTGCCTATTTTTATATGAGACTCTGGCTGGAAGCTCAGGCTCCAGCCCAGCAACACCAACCAGCTCAGCACTATTCTGTCCAAAGGCAGATGGAAACAGCAGGCTGGCCAAGAAATGGTTCTCCACAGTTATCCCATCTCAGCCAAAAAAAGGCACTGGATTGCAAACCTTCCAGCTCTGCTCCACTAGTGATGAAGGCTAAATTTTTGCAGATCAAGTATCACCTGTGAGGGAGGCACCCCACTGGGCTCAGCACTGCACTCAGGATGCTGATCTGCACCTCAGTAGCATGAAGAAATCAAGACCTCCTGGAGAGAAGCTCAGCTGTGGGGACTGACCATACCTGCTCCATCCCAACAGAAAGGACCTTCCATCTCTTGGCAAGCCCCTGGGGCACAGATGCCAGCAAGGTGAGGGAAACACACACTCAGCCTCTCATGGTCTCAGCAAGGAGAAAACAACTCATGCTTCTTCCTTGCAGAAGATTTGATTATAAAACCCAACACAGCTGTTAGAAATGCTCTTTCAGGATAACTTTTCTCTTGTTTCCAAGATAATTTAATGTGGAACTGGGCTTCATTGCAAGCTGCACAGCAAACTTCACACGGTTTCAGAGCTGCAAGTTTATCTGCTGAAGGATATTACTAAGGAACCAGATGAAAGATAGTTTTCCATAGCTAACCATCTGGGCCCTGCAATGGTACACTCTGCCCTAACCATTACCATGGGAACTGACTTCATGATGGGAAAAAGCAAAGAAAAAAGATAAGCAGAGAAAGAAGAAGCACAACATTTTATATTGCAAAATGTGCAGCCAAAAAGTCATCATTTTGTCACATACAGCAGCTTCCTCATCTCTGTTTGTATTTATACTCTATGTGACAAAAGGTAGTGAAAATGAGAGTTTAATGGTTAATATAGCATCACAGCCAGCTGTGGAGGGAATCAGAGCTGGTGTATTGTTTTTAGTGGAGCTTTTCATGGCTTATTGGAGTTCAAAGTGTGAAGAAGTAGGGCAATGCTTTCTGATCGAGCTACTAGTTGTTTGAACAGATATGTAATTTGAGGTCTGCTGGGTTCTTTTTTAGCAGTTCTGCTCTTCAGGGCTTCCAGCAAGTTTTGTGTCCACAGCTGAGAGCTGCAGCAGTTTGCAGAGACTAGAGAAATACAGGAGGCTCCATTAGGTCTGTATAAAACATCAAATACCTGGTAACTAATTGGAGTCAAAGCAAAACCTTGACTGTGTGGATTTTCTGAGTAGTCCTGCTGTACAGTCCTAATACAGAATCTATAGGTGAGAGGTGTTTAGGTGTTAGATGTACAACAGTCCTGGAACCAGAAGAACATAGGTCATTTCTCTCTGGTGTTAATGTGGGTCTATAATCTGCTTTGTTGACTGCAAACTTCAACTGACGTTTTCCATGCAGCTCAGGCATTTTGGGTTGTTTCCTGGTATGTTGATTCTGCAGCATTTAATATTGTGTCAGCTTTTGCTACGGGCTTTTCTCTGCCAGGGCAGTTAGAGGATCTTTTCCCTCTGGCTATTCACCTGCTTCTGCAAAGCCTGTTGGAATCTGTGGAAACCTCTTTTCCTCCTGTCACTTTCTGAATGAAATGGGGTTTTTTTGTTGTTTTTTTGGTTTTTTTCCATTAGTAGATTTGGCTAAAGAATTAAAAAAATTAAATAAATCTGATTCACCTTGAAGTTCTGCTGAGTTCTGAAATTCCCTGATAGTGGAAGTTTGCTCTAGTGGGCTCTTTCATACTCTTTCACACTGTGAACCTGGATAACAAGTTTCTGGAAGTCACTGAGCAAATGTCATCAAACTCCATTGAATATTAGGACCTTCCCCGGGGTTTTCAACCATTGCTTGCTTTTTTATGTGTATGACAAGTCAAGAGAAGTATTAAATAGTTACAAAAACACATTCCATTCAGCAAATTTCTATGTTAGTTCCTGGAAAAGAAATAAAAAGTTTAACATTTTCATGTGTTTTCCCCAGCTAGAATTTCAATTCTTCAGGATGTATTTATGTTACAGTTGTTTTGTAAAGAAAGACAAAATTCCTTGACATTATTTAAATCACTATAGTATGTTATACTTGAACAATGTCCCACCACACTCCAGCCTGGTGCTGAGTCTGTTTATCTGTGTTCAATGCATCCGGATATTCACAAGCAAATAACACAGGTAAACCTGGATATTAGGTAATATTCAGTTTGAAAACTGATTTGTTTTCCCAAAAGAAAATCCCCATGTGATAATCTGCAATGATACTTTCTTTTGTCAGTGTGTGTCACTGCTGTAGAACAGGCTGTGCACTTTGTTTAATGTTGAGATTAGCTTGAAGTATTAGAGGCAGGAAATAGTTTGTACAGGTATATGTCACAAAAGACAGCTGAAATTACTTTTATGTGAGAATGCAAGTAAGAAAAACAATAATTAAGAAAAAAGCCTTGCAGAACTTGCCTGCTTCCACCCATGATTCCTTTTCTTCATCACTGTTGCACTGCAGAACTGGAAAATGTAACTTGTATGAGAAGACTGGCTTGGCAATCGTAGCACTTGCAGGAGGTGGGGAATTCTTGTAGGTAAATAGATCCTTGGTAAATAGGTATTTGCTCCTTCTTATTAGTAGTATCTTTTCTTCTTCTGGAAATTATTGATTTATTGGAAGATTGTGCAGCTAAGATGTGCTAGAAAAGAGAGGGATTGCCCTCTTTGGGCAGATACTCTTCCCAGCCTCCTGGAGAGCAGAGCTGTCATTTGAACCTGGGGCTTTCCTTAGGAGTTGGTGATTGGTCTGTTGGTGATCAAGCAGTGAGCTCTGTTTCTTAATGAAGGAAAAATGTAGATCCTAATTTATATCTTAGAGCACAAAATAGCATAAATAATGTGAGGAAATACTATTCTGGCTATAAGAAGGAAAGCTGTTAGGTTGTAAAGAGAGACAAATCTACCCTAAAGAAGGAGGCATGTCAGCTCTTGCTTTCCTTATGTATAAGGCTTGAGCTAAAAAGGATGCAGCAGTGCAAACAGCTGCTTTGAGGCAGCTCAAAAGAAACACTAAGAAGTTGCTTTTGTGTCTGAAGGAGGTATTATTTTCAGTAGCTTTGCCCTAGAATTTTATTTGTCCAAAGACCCTTTTCTCTCCTGTAAATCTGCCCTATTCTACCCACATCACACACAAGATATAGCTCATAAAAAGCGTAACTGAGTGGCTAATGACATCATTCAGGAAATATCTTGTTCAAATACAGCTTTAAATACTTTTTGCTTTGTGCATTCAAACCATGCTTTGCTATTAGTCAGAATCTGCCAGATATATCTGTTCTGCAAGAGCTGATGTGCAGAGGCATGAACCTTGGGCTGAGGTTTCTCAGTCCTGCACTGGCCCTCTGGGAGCACAGCTAGGATCACAACCTCATTCAATAGAAAGGTGACACATAAATTTAAGTGGCAGTAAAAAAATCCAAACAACACAGTGCCACATTTTTCTAAAAGACCAAGAAAAGCACTGAAGAACTCCTCTCAAAACGTACCCTGTGGTTCTTTTGTTTGCCTACTCCTGAAAATGTGCTTCTCCTTGCACAAGTAACTCTGTGCAAGGGAGAGTTCATGGCTTCAAGCCTTAAGCAATACCTCACAGGTGGCACCTTAAGAGATGGCAATAGATTCTTGTTCTCTCTGGGCAACCCAGATGTACACTGAGCAAGAACAAGACAAAAGTCTGCCTGCTCTACACATCTCCTCATCCAGCAAGAAAATACATGGGAAGGTCCCAAAGGGCTAAACCCTGCACTAGAGATGTGAAGATATTGAATTCAAGAGTCAGCACAGGCTTTATTCTCTCTTAAAAAAAATAATAAATTAAACCCTGCAGTTCTCTAGCTGCAAGCAGACTCCAACTCTTCCATTTAAAAAATAAACTAATGTAGAGATTTTTGTGTGTGTGTGTGAGCAGAGGGGACAGATATTTCTGAAGAAGCACTTGGTATAAGTTGTCTTTTTGCCATGCATGAATTTTCAGAAATGGCTGCTGCCTGTGTGACACTGCAGTGAGGTCAGACCTGCATTAGATCAGCTTCAGACCAGGTTCAGAGCAGTGAGCAGGACCCTGGCCTGCCAGGCCTGTGAGGTGAGCTCAGTTTACTCAGAGGGTCCGTTTTCACTAATGGGAAGTGGCAGGAAATACTCAATCATCATTAAGTGATCAAAGATTTGAATCTGTTCATCGAGTTGCATCTAGAGGGATTCTGTTGCTGAATGTGAGGCTCTGCCTTATTGCAGCCTTCCCCTGGCTCTGAAAAATGAGAAAAGTAGTTTGGGGAAAAGACAGAACTTACAGTCCTTTGATTCTAGAAGCCTAAAATCTTCTCAGACTCAACAAGGCCTGCAGGTTCATTCTTTCTGATGTTTGTTTAAATGTACTCTGAATATATTAACCATTAAAAAAGGTAATGCTACTTCTAGATGTAGCCTGGTTTTAGTTCTACAAGCAGTGTAGGAAGCATGATCAGACCTTTTTTTTAACTTTAAAAAAAACGTGGTACTGAATACTCTAGAATTTGTAGATACTTGGAACAAGGTTTGATATCAGAGATGGTTTTAAAATCCTGACCCAAACACCCAGTGAAAACTGAGCTCCTGCATTTCATTGTCATTCCTGTTAATGAACTCTGGAAGCTAACCCAGGAAAGAGTCATTGCCATATGATGTTGTGTGAGCAAAAAAAGTTTACCTGGGTTGAACAGTGCTAAGACATGGGAGGGGAAATATTTAACAGTCAGCCAGGGCTTGGGTTTGAGTAACAAACCTCTGGAGCTGAGAGAGTGTCGGGGGGAAGCGTGGCTGTGTGACAGCAAAGCTCTGATCCATGTCCCTTGGCCTCCACCACTAGCTGCTCTTCAGGACATAAAACTGAGCTAAAAGCTACTTCCCCATGGGCTGGACACTGCTGGTAGAACTTGGTACCATTAAAACACCTGAAAGTCTTTTTATGCCATGTAGAATTCACTAATGAGATGTTTTACCTGTCTCAGTTCCCCTTAATGATGTTAGGCAAAATTTGTTCTCTTAGTTTCAATTTTCTGTAGTCCTCTGTTTTCTGTTATTTTTTTCCCCTGATCCTCCATATTGTGCTGTTGTCTCACTTTTTTTAATTTAAATTATTTTTTCTCTTCACATTCACCTTCTTCACCTCAGTTTGGCTGGTAAGATTCCTCCAACAGGAATGATCATATAAAAAGTACAGTGCGAACACTTCCCTTTTATTTGTGGACAAATTGCTCACTGCAAGGTAGAGTGTGCTACAGAACTGCTGTACATAAAACAATGGCATTTTTATTGTGTCATGATGAGAACAGGTCACCTTGCTGATGGCCTCAGGAAAGCAAGCTGTTTCATGCATGCAATTTTAGCTCATTGAGATTTCAAAGATCCCTTTCAAACATATATCACAAGAAACCTTCTTTTAGCACATTGACTCTTTGTTCTTCTCTTCTGTCATTGAGTTTTAACATTCTGATGAAGGCCTGCAGAGAAGGCAGTGATGCCAAGATATTGGGCTTGGAGAGGAGCAGCTTTTGAAGGAATACAAAATGAGTGAAGAGAAATTTGGCTGAAATTCAACAATACATAGAGAAAGTCAGAAAGGAGTTTCAGATATCAACAGCAAGGCCACAATTAAATTTCAGGCGTACCAAACCAAATAAATAAAAATCTCAGAGCCAGATTGCAGAATCCATATTTTTGTTTGTACATTCATATTGGTCACAGTGTAAGTGTCATTCAACTTGGTGAGTTTGCTCAGTTGTAGACATTAAAAATTCAATCTGTGCTGTCTACCTGGTTCTTTAGCAGAATCTCTTTCTCTGAAGAGAGGTCTACTGGATGTCAGCAACATAAGCAGGGGTTTACATTAGCTCTTGCAGAGCCCATGGAAGATTATTCACACAAGTGACTATTCAACAGCACAGGTGAGAACAGCAGCTTCAGAAGACAAGTTACTGAGGTCTATCCTCAGGATTAGAGACAAACATGACAAAACCTATACAAATCAGACTTGTAAGATCTTTTGATGCTCCAAGTCACAGCTGGGGAAAGCCTATGAGGTTGTCTAATCTGTGTTCAGCAATTCATTCCTTACAATGGAGCTTTGGTTTTTATTTTTCCTAGCTTTGTTTTGGAAGTCCCAGCTGAGAGGAAAAGCTTCGTTTCTACCTTAAGACACTCCATGACTAAATATCTCAACTTTGATTCTGCCTCTACTGCCCAAGAAAGGGAGAAGAAGGAATTAAATTCACTCACATGGCCAAAGAAATATATATGAAACTTGCCTTCGTATAAATGGACAACTGGTCTCATTGAAGTTTCAGGATAAAATGGATATGAATGTAGATTTGTTTTCTGTTTTCTTGCACTGGAGCCTCTTTAAAGGTTTCCACCCTTTTTTTTTTTTTTTTTTTTTTTCAGAAGCTGCTGGAAGCACAAAACTCGCAGGCTTACCAAGAAACTCCTAATATCCTCAGAAATCAGTTCTGTTCTCACAACGTCCAGGTTATCAATGGAGGGGAAAGAAAAAGAGAGGAAGGTATGTTGTTTATTAATAATTTATGTTGTTTATTAATTGTTTCTTTCTGTATTGTTGAGACCCTGCACAGATCATCTTTGCTCTGCTACATCTTAGGCTACTGCACTTGAAAAGACTGATATATGCAAATACCATTGGAAAAAGGGAAGACAAAGCACTGAAGGCAACCAAGAGGTTTTTAAGAACAAGTGGTAAAAGCAAGCAAATGACAAACTGAAATGATCAGTATAATCAGTTTCTTTTTTCTGATGAAGTCATGGGTAAATCTTTGAAAGGCAGCAGGGAAAGAACAGAAGGTAGTAGTACTGGACAGAAGTGGACAAAGGATTTGCTGATGAAGTGGCAGGATTAGCAAAAGCAACAAGCCCAGAGAGCACACACACACACACACTGGTTTTAGGAAATGAGCAAAGAAATCAGTGAACCTGTTAACTGACATTTAGAGAAGTTCACCATTTCAGAAGTAATTCTTGAGAACTGCAGTGCTCTTGCAGCAACACCAGCTCCCATGCACATCTTCATCAACTTGTCTTTGCAAAGACAGAAAGCAGAATTAACTTCTGCATCCAAGAGATAAAGGTGATGGAGATGGAATCCTAAAAGATAACTTCCATGTGCAGAGTCACAGCTCAACTATGTGCCTTTAATGACAGGAATATTTTCTTCCCTTCCCTCTGAAGTGATACCTTAGGGGACCTTTGGCCAGCACATCTTGCATGATGGAGGAGCTGACAGTTCACTGCCCTTTGGTGAGTGCTGTAGCAACTGGTACAACAACCAGGTCTTACTTGCCTGTGGTTTTTTTTTTGTGGTTTTTTTTTGTTGGGGTTTTTTTGGCACATAAATTAGACATTCCATGCAAAAATGGAGTGTGTTCAAGGGTTGTAAATAAGATCTTGAGTGATCTCTGATTTTGAGCTGTCCCCACACCGCTGTGCCCTGTGAAGCATTTCTCTATAGAGTAATTTTTAACCGTGACATTGGAATTTTCTTGAATAGCAACCATCATTTGGCAAAGAAATTGGGATTCTCTGGAGTGTGTGTTACCTCTGCTGGTGAAACAGCAACCTCTTTGCCTAGGATATACTGCTGAAGTGCTTAACAAAGTTTGTATTGCAATACGTATCTCGTTTCAGTTGTCAGAAGGATTTAGGTCTCTATGTGGTATTAAGAGAAAAAAGCAAGTCCAGCAGAATTGCCCTGACTCCTCTCAAGAGCCCATCAGTACCTCCTAAAGTAAATTAAACAATTTATGGAAGAAAGAGATGAAATTTGTATTTTAAAAGATGAACTTTATTGAATTAATAGAACCTTCTTAATTCTTGTTTAGTAACTGGCAGGTCTGGTCCTTTATCTATACTTCAAGCTGCAGAGTCAAGGGTTTACAGTGTACCCTGAACAGCATCAGGAATTCTGATTAGTTAGGTTTATTTGGAAGCCCATCTCTCTGCTAGACCTCTTTGCCTGATCATGCTTTGTCTCTGACTCCCACCTCTTTGTCCTGGGCTTTGTAAACTATATTATCCTGCAGAGGATAGAAACATTGGCAGTTCTCATTACATTCTATTGCTATTTCTGTAAAACAATTAAGCTCTAACAGCAAAATCAAGACCTTATGCCAGGTAGACATAAATGGAGGTGAGCACATGGCAAACAGAAGGGACCTTAATTGGTAAATATCACCCTTTTTTTTTTTTGTTGTTTGTTCATTTTGTTTGTTTGGTTTGGTTTTTGTGAACTCACAGTACTTGTGGGTGACTTTTCCTGATATACTTGACATTTGCCTTATTAATTGAATTATACCACAGATTGACCAGGAAGAATCAGATTTTTATCTAGATTGTTTAGTAACAATATGTAGTTTGTACTGCAGGATATACTATCTATTCTCCAAATTGATATATGCACAGCTGATAAATATGCATTTCTGATACATTTCCACATATCACACCAACCTATTTTTCTGCATAATGCTCCATTGCTCAGGCTTACTCAGCTTACACAATGAGCAAAATCCTGGTTTCAGCAAACATTTTAAAACAATATTGAAATAACTGCTTTGAAATTTTCACCCTGTTCCCAACCCGGTAAATGTTTGAGGCCTTCAGTGACAGATTGTACCACTTCCATGTTCCCAGTGACAGTATTTTACCCTTTTTCTTTTCAATTCTACACATTAGGATCAATTTCCAAAAAATATTATTTGCTCCCTTTGGGAAAGGCAGATGTTAGAATGTTTACAAACTCTTACAAACAAATGCAAGATCTCAGTTGAAGAGATTTTTGTCAGCCTTTACAGAAGTCTACTCATATGTGCCTAGTGAAAATCACGGACTAAATTGCATTTCACATGATGAAATCCATGCACAATAAAATCCAAGTGGTTTTGCATTGAAAGACGAAGTCAGGATTTCTCAAGATCAAAAAAATAATGGCCAGATTTTTCATTTTCTTCTCATTGTTATGCATCACTAGACTGTTGTGCAGAATCCTGATAGAGACAAGCTACAATTTATACGCTGAAGGCAGATTTTGAGATGCACATGGCATTCAGTTAACAGAGCTCCACATACACAATGTTATGAGGCTGTTGTGGTGCCTTTCATAGTCTTAATATAGCAGGTTAAAATTGACTTTAAAAATGCAATAAATACCTTTCCTTAACAAAGCCCATATGAATTCTGAATATGAAACAGGGAGGAAAGCACATCAAGAATAAGTAAGTAAATAAGAGAAATCTTGATTACATGTTGAACATAAATAGAGATTATAGGCATTTTATAACCTTAATAGAGTTCCAGAAAGTACTGTGTGTACCTATACACATACATCCTCTTTATGATCATGCAAATAAGTGAGCTTCTCAAATCAAACCTCCTATGCACACTCTGCTGGAGACACCATTCATTTGAGTTTCATGGGTTTTTTTTCAGAAAATCTACTTTTTTAAACTTTTAAAATGTCTCATTAAATTGAGTAAAAACTCCCTCACTTTTGCACATAGAAAGTGCTGATTTAGTTGCTGGTATTTCATTTTGCATAATGCCAACAGAGCATTTGTCCTTTCTCATACTTCTGTCTACTGCAGGGTAGAAAAAAGTGAGGGGAAAAATTGAGGCTTGATATGACTCTCCATTTTTGACACTTAGTGACAAGGTCAGTCAGAAACATCCGGCTCCCTGTGTTGTCATTCCAATCAGGAGCAGAAAGAGCCCTCCTCAAGAATCAGAGACACACCCTAAGAACCTTGCAGCCATGTCCCCTTCAAACTTCCCAGTTTGTTGTCCCTTAGGTTGGCACAAGAAACAGAAATGTAAAATCCATTCCTTTTTCTCTCCCTTCCACTGCTACATATGGCATACCAAGTTTTCCTGGCACATCTGCCCATGCAGAAGAACCAGAGCAGGCATTTGCAAATAAATTACAAATTTGTTTTCCTTTGTGCCAAAGGCACAGCTGTCACCAAGGTTTCTAAAGAGCTGACTTCTGGTAGCTTCCACACATATTGCTTCTATTGATTGCAAGACAGATTCTAATCAGAGGATATAAACACGGATTTAAAAAATATTAACTTGAAAATTTTGGTCAGCAGTAATTTAGGGACAGATATTCTGAAGACAGTAAGATCTTTCAGTGCACTCTATTGACAGGTACAACTAGTTTTCCTCACAAAACTTAATTCCATCTACTACATCTTTAAACATCTTTCATATTAAGTAATGGTAACAATGACTTGCTAAGGAGCAGGTGGTGGATTCAGTGGGCTCACATGGTAAGGACAGGGCCCACCTGTTCCAGCATGTTAATTCAGGTGTGGAGCACAGTCTTGAACCTCCAGCTTATTGAGTTTCCTTAGATCTCTGTGGACCCACTTTCATTCATGTTCCAGAGGAGTCTCCACACAGAGACTGGACACTCCGTGGACTAAACCAAACTGAAAGATCATCTCCACCTGTGCACCCAATGTGTTCCAGCTGTGCACCTAATGCCTTCCAGCTGTGGCCTTGATGTATTCCAGCCTGAGACAAATCCAGAGCAAAACCACACAAATACATGCAGTGTAGATATTGAGCTGTCTTCTTCTCTTCAAATGATGCAGTCAGAAGTGTCAGTGCCATCTAGGGAAGTTTTTCTAGGAAGAGCAATAAGTATTCTTGGAAGATCTGTCTTACAGGGCAAATTTAAAGAAATACAGTATTGCAGTTTTCAGCGGAAGAAACTTAGATTGTACTAGGAAGTGCCTTAAAGAGAAAAATACCAGGTAAGTGTTTTGAGCACACTGGCAAGTACATAATTTTTAATACATTTTCTCCTAGTATGTTGATATATATATGCCAACACTTTTCAATGGTATAATGGATAGGTAGACATCCTGATTGTTTGCTACGATGCTAAGTTTGGGAATCAGAAGCTCACACTTTGTAATTAATCTTCAATTACCAGTGTAAGTGGATGTAGAAACTATGTTCTGAAATTCAGCTGCTGCCTGCTATGTACCTTCTGTATATTAAAAAAAAAAAAAAGCATTAAAATGTGTCTGGGGAAGCAATAAAAAGTGCAGTATTCAGTAAGAAATAAAACAAGAAGATAACAAACAGATCATCAGAAATGAGATCAACAAGACTGCTGCCACAATAGACTCCCAGTCACCATTACCCATACACTTCATAAATATGCAATGGGGTATACAGCACAGATAACTTTTTACTGAGGAGAATGAACCACCTGTGCCCACACACTGTTATGTGTATTTCCCAAGTTTGTGGGTAATGGTTGCTGAGAATCTGGTCTGATGTCGTTCTCAATTTTTTCCTGAGGGGAATGAACTATGAATGAACTTCAGATGCAATTTAAACTCATACATCACATCTGTACTCCCCCCTCAGCTGTGCTCACAGCAGCCACTGACAAGAATAAAGGATGGTATCTAGCAGAAACCAACAAGGGGAAGACAGAAGAGCTGAAACATTTTTCAGTTTAGTAATTCACAGGCAAAACACATGCAGTGTACACTGAACTGAAAAGGAAAGATTTCTAGGGTATTATTAAAATAGAGAACCAGCTACAAAAATAATCATTTGAATCACCTCAAAATGCTGGTTTTGTCCAAAGCAATCTTCTTTCTCTTCAGCTGCTTAGTTCCCTGTTTTAATTTTTTTGTTTTCCTTCAGTTTTTGTCACTTCTGAATGAAAAAGCCTTTTCCAAAACTGAAATGCAGTTTCATTTAGAATTGTGAAAACGAAGTGCACTTTAACTAGGAAAATATTCACAGCAAATATTTTGATTCTTCTTCAGTACTTACTCCTTCTGTCTTGTTTTTCTCACCCAGAGTGCCAATCTGGGAACAAATTAATTATTCATCATAAGGACTCTCTTTTTTTAAGGATTAGGTTCCTCAGTTTCTCTGGAAGCAGCTAGGGCGCCTACATAGCTGTGATACTCAGAGCCACGTGTGTGTATGCAAGCCCCAGAGACAGGACCAGCTGGTACCTATCTATGCCCAGATGTATCCAAAATTATATTAGAAGCTTATATTGAGGCAGCTTTTTACTTCTGAGTCAGGTCAAAACAATTGCTCTTTACAAAGACTTTGAAATCATTTGGGAGGCTGGTGATCCAGTTCAGTTTTTCTTTTAAAGGCTAGTGGGGAAAAAAAATGAAATGCTTCCTGCTTGCTCTCCCCAGCTTGGTCTACACTCTATTTCTATCCTATCTACTCTGGGAAGAGAAAAGACAATGACAAGGCAATGTCTGCTTTAGTGTTGGGTGCTAATTCTTATGCTCTAAGGGGGATTTGTGAAAAATGTGGGTGTGGAGGTCACACAACAACACTAAAAAAATAAAAGGCAATAAGTGATCAAAAATATGTGTACCTAAGAGGAGAGGCCTGTGTTATTCCACTGATTCAACCAACTTTGAGTATTGTGAAGAGAAGTGATAAACAAGGGTTTGTTTCTAAAGGTCTATTTCTATTCATTCATCAACTGTTTTCTCAACTTATATCAAAATACGACTTAGTAATAGAAGAAGACTCTGTATGGAGTTTTTTATATTTATGCTGTGATTTAGAAGCAGTTACCTGGTCAAAGTTTGTGTCTCCGTCTCAGAACATTTCCTTGCAGAACTCGGCATGAATAGAGAAGGAGGTAAAGACAAGAAATAAGCAATGGAGAGATCTCCTACCTTTTCCACCCCTCCAGAGTTTTGTCAAGGTAAATAAAATTCAGTATAATTATTTGTGTGATGAGAGTTCTAACTTTCCATTCAACAAATTTGCTATGCAGAACATAAATTGTAGGCATTTTGATCACATTCCTACTTTTCAATATTAAGTTCTCCAAATGGATTCCTCATTTCTAAAGAACTGTTTGTTTCTGCACACCTATGTCACCTCAGGAAGAAGCTCTCAGAAAGGAATGGTGACACTGGGGCTGTAACTCAAACCCTTCTTTTGGAGAGTGGGAGAGAAGTTTCTTGCCTTTGAGTTACATTGATGACGTGAGGTGTCTGGGTATAACTGTATCCTGAAAATACACCAGGGTTTGTTTTTTTCCTTCATTTGCCTTCCAGAACCAGAGATTTATATTGTTTTTCCTTTCTAAGTAGGAAAACCCTGAATCCCCAAATGGGAGCTTTTGGGGCCTTGTGTCTTGCTAGTTTTGCTCTTTCTTTATTGCATATACTGTTGTAGTTTAACCTGAGACCATCCTTGCATTTCTGTTAAGGAGCCAGAGCTGGAGCCCTCAGCTGTTTTTCAGTTTGGCAGGCACTGAGTAACTTGTAGAGAAAGTGATGCGCTTTTTCTTGCTTACACGATTCATTACTACTTTTCCATCATCATGAATTGAAATAAGCCATCTATTATACTAACAGTGTGCCTTGCACTGAGAAGCGTGGCTTTAACTAGGAATAAAAACAAATGTCACATAAAAATTAGTCTGGGGACCCATATATACATCCAAATGAGATATCACAATAGCATCAGCAATGGAGAGCTACATAAAACTTGTTTTGTGAGAATATTTACTATTGCTTTCCAAGTGAGACACAGTAGGCTGATACCATTTAAAATTGATAAAAACAAACTATTCACTTGAGAAGAATAAATTTCATTCACTGCCTTTCAATTCCAAATCTCTGTATTGTTAGACTATTAATAAGGCAAGTAAATCAGAAATTGGTTACTAAGCATGATTTTTTTTATTATTTTAGATCAGTATTAATTTCCAAAACTGCTTAGAAAATCTGAAAAGCCCTAAAAATCTCTCAAGCCTTTTGACCTGGAAACGTGTTTTTTTTCAATTGCACATGAAAAGGAATATACAAAACAAATTTGTGTCTGTGAGAAGAGATCTTAACTCTCCTGCAGAGCACAGCTGGATGGTCTATTCTCTGGGTTTTTTGTCATACTTCCTTGTCTGTTGTTTGCAAGGTTTATATTTGACACTAAAATAGGGCTAAGAATTTTCTCACAGGTGTAGGTTCTCTCACTTTTTTAAAAAATATTTACATAATACTTTATAAGAAAAAAAATGTAAAGTGTGTTCTTAGGAGACAGTCTTCACAAGTACCATTTAGTGTTGCAATGCCTGACTTCCCAATCCCTGTTTTCCCATTGTTTCTTCATGTCTACCTGCACCTTTATTCTTCCAACTTAAGTATGATTACTTAAGGTCAGAATCAGCTTCTGGTTTCATGAAACATCTTCCATGGAGAGATCCCCAGTAGTCTGAAGGTCTATTTCAACACAGTAGCAGAGAAGTACTGTGAGATCTCATCCAGCAAACATCTGCAAAGCTTATAAATCAAGCTCCCTGCCAACAAACTCTTTGATTACATGACTTCTCAGGGTTATATTTTTTTGTAGCTCAGTGAGTAATCCACACACCCAGTAGGTGGAATGGATGGAATGGTGCAGCTGGGTCAAAACATGCACTATCACAGGCAGATAGTCCAATTCAACCCTGAAAGGTGTAACAGCAGGGACAAATGGGTACAACATGAATTGAAAGTCTTATACTTGAGATACTGTAGTCTGGTTCAAGAAGATGGAGTCCTACTGAAGACCTGAGGAATGCCTTTTTTATTTTCCTTCCTTTTAAACATGGTTTATAGAGCAGTAGAAAAGCAGATATGGGGTCAGTTCCTTCCTCTGGCTAAGGGAATTTAATCCATGACTTTCTTGCTCTTTTATTAAGTAAGATAAAGTCTGAAACTAAATTTCCAACTTCAGGTGTGCTATGAAATTTAAATATTCTCTATTTCATTACAAAATAATACAGTGAAATTCTGCAGCAGAGCCACTAAGTACAGAATGTTAAATACCAGATGTATTTTCTCTCTCATGTTTGGATCTGTCAATGGGAATTTTTGTCTTGAATTCACTGGAAAAAAAAGCCTCAGGTGTTCTCTTCCCTTTAGGTTTGGGGTTTTTCTGAGTAATGGTTTCTGTTAACAG
The DNA here is from genome assembly GCF_000747805.2 of Chaetura pelagica. Classification (NCBI taxonomy): domain Eukaryota; kingdom Metazoa; phylum Chordata; class Aves; order Apodiformes; family Apodidae; genus Chaetura; species Chaetura pelagica. The sequence goes on along the minus strand of NW_009951981.1, from coordinate 205,762 downwards.
TCCTGTTTTCATTCTTACCAAGCAATTTAGGACAAAACTATTTCAGTAGCAGAGATTGACTTTGTCTCAAGCTACAGCTGGCATCTGAACATTGTACTCTGGGAGAGACTGTGCTGCAAAATAAATAGCTTAGGATCTTTATCAAGACATTCTAGAACTTGTTGTAAACTTCTGAAAAAATATTAGTACTTATCTGTAAAGTGATACTGAGGTCTGAACTGGACCTGGTGAAACTCCACCAGTCATCAGCTTATTTTATTCAGAACACTCCCACAGGCAAGTGGACCACCCTGTCCCACCATCCCAGATGTGGGAGACCAATTTTTTGTCTTCTAGACTAGGAACAAAGTTTTCTGAGTAGAACGTAACACCCTTAATATCAGATGCTTTCTCTGATTCCTCTCCATCAGTTACTTTAAAGGAGAAATAGCCTCAGAGGTGTTTTGTGTGTTTTCAGGGCTCACAGGCTGAGGCACAGCCTGCTGTGAGAGCTCCCACTCTCAGCAGAGAGCATTCTTCTTTCCTGAACTTCTTTGGATCAAAGTATAGTTTTATACACATTCTGGCAGACGTAAAGATCCTTCTTCTCCAGTAACATCTTCCTTCCTCTCTGATCAGTCATATGGACTTTCAGAAAGGTGTGCAGGAACCTAAGATTTGATTTAACACAAATAAGTCTATCTTTTTCTTTTTTTTTCTTTTTTCTTTTTTTTTAAGTACTTAAGGTTTAGTAGCCAGATCATTGAACTGAAAGCTGTAATTCTGACCTGAAAAAGGTGGCCTACAATTTTAAGTGTGAAATGACCTAAAGAATAAAATTCAGTAAAGATGTGTTGGGACATTATCAGGTTGTTATTCCAGAATGCCACAGTTGGAAAATACATTTAATTCATTATACAATGTCTGCAAAGATTCACTTCACAATCCTCCTGATCTGCTGCTATTTCTTTCCAGCTACATTTTAGGTTGATAAATCAACTAACAGACTTCTTTCTAAATGTTCTACTTGGGAATGAGAAATGGCAGTTTATTGGTGTGGTAAAGGGGAAAAAAAGGATGAGAGACACACAGAGCTTGAGTATCTGCTGAAAAGAACTTATGACTACATAGATAAATAGATGACATTTTCCCTCAGAATCTACTTATTACACATATGTCCCATACCCACAGGTTAGTTCAGCACCACAGCCCCCCCCAACCTCCCCCCAGATATATGTATATATAAATCCAGAAGGGAGAACATGGGAACCACCTACAGGGAATAGGCACAAGACCCAAATGGCCTCAGACATGGTAACCCATCTCCTAAATGACAAGCCATTCTTCAGGACCCACAACCACATTCTGGTCCTGATTGTGAAAGGAGGCTATAGGGGTCATTGCCAATTGTGGGGCTTCTCTTTCAAAGCTCCAAAGATTTGGTTACCTCAAAATATGTCAGTCAGACTTCAAGTGTGCACAACTGTGTGCACATACACACATTCCCTCTCCTCCCGACCCACCTAAATTAATGGAAATCCTTGGAATGGAAAGAAGACCTGAACAGAGGATTGCTGTTGTGGCTCATTGTTGGCTATCACAGCAGACATTCATCTTTAATCCTTGTTCAGCTCCAGTAATAATGTGTCATCTAAGACTCCTGACTCTTAATTAGAAATCATACTGCTGTTCTTCACCTCGCTCTGTTGTGCCCTGCTGTGACTCTTCTGTCATTCTGCTCTTCCCTGTGATGTGATACAAGGTGGGGGAGCACAGGGGTTAATGCAGTTATTTACATATGGTAATACAGTGTATAGCAATGAATTAACAGAACAGCTTGCAGCATTTCAGAGCTAAAAAGCAATTAGATACCATCTCATCACTGATTTACCAACTGAAGGATGCTACATTTAACCTTTAAACTTTATGCTCCTTGCACACCTCCAATGTTACTTTTTGGGGGGGGAGACTGGATTTGGAGGGACTGGAAGATGGTGGAGAAAAAAATATTCCTTTAGTGCTTTCTCTGAAAATTTTATGGATTGTCCATTAAATCTGGCATGTAAAATTGTCTCCCCTTCATCCCATTTTATATTTTGCATTTCTCCAAAGTGTTCACACGATAAAAACAAAGAAACAATGATGCATGGTTACTCTTCTGAAAATAGACTGCAGGCAGTAAGAGGGAAAACTGACTTGCAGGAGGCCAGAATACCACCCACAGAGGTGCCTGATTGCCAGGCAGCTCTGGGTGCCCACAGCACAAAAATCCCTGTTGTCTCTGATTATCTTACACTGGTCACTCGAAAAGTGAGACACAGAAATACCCAGTGCAGACTGAAAAAGCCAGATCCTTAGCTCATGCAGAATGGGGTCACTCTGAAAGCAATTATAGAATGCTGATTTTTACCAGCTGAGGAACTAAATACTTGTGTTTGCACGTATAATACACATTGTTTTCTTTATACTTATGGCTACACCTTTGAGGAAATATTGATTAGGAAGATGAATATTTATGCATGGTAATGATGTTAATACTCATTTACATTAATTATTTAAATATTTTCTTAATTGCCTAGTTCATAAAACTGAGCATTAGAAAAGAACATCTGATAATATTATGCCATTATTCCTAATGACATCTCATCCACAGACCAATTAATGTTCTTTCTGATACTGTTAATTTAAAATCTATCAGCTTGTAACTGCAAACGTAAAGACAGCATCTCATTGAAAGTTGTAATGGAAGAAAATGAATCCCAGAGCTTATAGAATGTTCTTATCAGCTACAAGCACCAGGCAATATTGAAAGAAACATATAGGAGTGGGAGCCAGCAGTCTTTTATGGCTGTTTTTAAAACGTAAGAGAGTATGTGGATAGAAATATATTCTATGACACAAGGGTAATGCTTTAGTAGGTATTTAAGCAAAGAAAATGGAAAAAATATGTTCTGCTCATTTGTGAGTCTAAGTGACAATATCTCAGTATGGTAAACCTGATTCAAGTCAGAATGAAATTTACTCTAACTTAGAGATCATCAGAAAACATCAGGAGCAGTTCAATCTCCTGCTTCTGTCCCCCAGCTGGCTGAGTCAACTTCCAAGTAAGTAAGAATCCCAGACAGCTTGTCAAAGCAGAAGAAAATTCAGGATTGTAGTCTGAAGTCATCCTGGAGACTTCCCTGTCTCAGGCATGAGACAAAATGTGCCTCATCAGTTTGTTCAAGCTTGGGTTGGCACTGAGATCCTGGTGCCAGTAAAAGGAAGATGCATTAGAAAGCCTTGTCCCAGTTGCATTCGCCCTGCAGGGTTGAGCTGACTGGGGTCTGGCACTAGCCTAACGAAAGTGCAGGAACATCTGTTTTGCAGACTTAAGAACCTACCAAGAGTGCCCCAGCTGCCCACTTGGCAGCAAGTGGCTCTCTGCAGCAAGAAAAGCCCAAAGTGACACTGCATCTGGGGAACCAGGTGAGGGTGGCAGGAGTAGAGGGAGTGGTCTTTTACTTGGATATATATTAATGGTAATTTCCTCTTCTTAAGCTTGATTGTGCCATGTCTTACAGTAAAAAATATCAAACTGCAATGACAGAATTAACACTGCCAATTCAGAACAGAATTGATACTGCCCTGAAAAGAGTCCAAAGCAAACAAATTTATGCTGTGTTCAGAAACCTGTCAGAAAGAGGTTGGAATGTGCATTAGTCCTTAGCCAAAGTGACTACAGAGTTTATCCATCAAAGTCTAGTCCAGGGATGCTGAAGTTGTCAGGATTTATGGAAAGGGGAGAAAGGACCCATAGGCATCCAGGAGCAGAGGCAGAGATCCATTTTTCAGTGGAGGCAAAACAGTCACTTCAATTAAGAAAACAAGCAATAAACAAAAGCAGGCAGTGACAGCTATCAACGTCCTGAATCATTACTGCTCTGAATGTAGAATAAGTAAGTCGTATTATTTAGTATGTAGAATAAACAATAGGCAAGTATTTGTGAGTTTTATCAGGTGATGGTTGAGGAACAGTATCTTGGATCTGAGCCATGCAAGGTTCAACAAGAGACACTGGGTGAAATCACAACCCAAATGAATTAGTGAGTTGTCTACCATTTACTTCAGTTGGGCGAGGATTTAATGCCTTGTTCTTACCAAGTATCTTACACTGTAAATTAATTTCTTGGCAGTCTAATACAGTCTCTAGTTAGAGCACATCTTCTTACATTTGCACAGGATGGCCACTCTATACTCTCAGTAAAATGGCCTGAGTATTGAAAATGTGAGTCATCCTTATACATTAAACAGCTCCTTGGGACTAGAGAGCTAAGGCTGGGCAGGGGAATTTATCTACACTCTGGCTACACTGAAGAGTTCCAGTCATCTGCTCTAGATGTGGGTATAACTGTATACCTCCTCCTCCCTTTAATTCAGATTTGTAAATGCAATGAAATCTTCCATGGTTTATTCTGAGAAAGGAGAATTATTATACTTTTATGGTGGTGTAATTGCTCTGTAATACCTAGCAATGATGCATCTGGGATATCATAAGCACAGTGTTATAAAATCCAGTGCAAACAATTAGAGATCCTCTGTTATATCTCAGAAAGTTATTTCAGAAATGGGATGAGGTTCAGTCATTTGTGTAGACAGATGCTATTTTACATTTGGTAATGTAGTGAAGAAGATAGTTTCTCTAACCCTTTACAGTCATAATCAGTTGGTTTAGAAGGTCTGTCAAAACAAAAACACTGTAAAAGCTACCTACAACTTTGACATAAAAAGCAAAGAAAAAGATTAAGATGACTGACTAGGGGGAAGACAGGCCTCTTTGAAAAACAGATGGCACTCAGGCATTTACTGGTGTCTTTTGTGCTAGCAGCCCTGTTGCTGTAACCCCTGGTATGGTGATGTGAGACCCTCTGCCCACTGAGGGCTCTGGCACTAACCAGCTCCTCTGCAGCAGGCAGTGTGCTCAGCTCCCAGAATACCCTGGCTTGGTGAAGCAACAGTATTAGAGAAACATTTCATTAAGGAGATGAATTGAAATTTAGTTTTTAACAAACGGACTTAAATATATGTACATAAACACATTTCTGTTGGGGAGGACCAATGTCACACATTCAGTGCCCTGCTAACAGCTTCCCTGCCAGAAGTGCTGAAACTTCCAGCTCCTCCTGGCAAACCCTTTGTACCACAGCTGTCTGGTTTGTGTTCCTTTTCCACATCTAAGGAATCAGAAGCCAGCTGTTGCAGGCCTGGCAGGTCCCCCCACTGCAGCATCCTCTGGACTTGTGTAAATGAATCTCTGGAATCTGAAGGCTCAGCTCTCATGTAGGGAATCGGTTCATCTCCCTCACTGCTTTCTGTTGTGCTCCCTTCCTTGTCTTTTGAGGGGAAGAGGAGCTCCTAGCAAACAATTACAGAGGAAAGAAAGATTTTATGTGAAAAAAATAATTATATAGGTATCATGGCTCAACATAATTATGATCTGGCTCATCCTGCAATAGGGAAGAGTCTCAGAAGGTGATGGCATACAAGGCATGACGAGAAAGCCTGCCTATGGGAAAAGAGAGAGACTCCTTTTGGCTCCCCTCCTGTTGATGTTGTGCAGGGATGTTAAGAAAAAGGGTTGTGTTGGTGTTTTTTTCTTTATTCTCACTTGCTGGCAGCCAAAAATAATGGTCAGACCTGAAACACAGTGGGAACTCAGAAACAAAACGTGACAACAAAGGAGAGAAGGACTGCAGGGAAAATAAAATTTGAGGAGAATGTATGTTGTGAGAGAACTTGAAAAGGGCTGATAGAAACTGAGCCAGGAAAAGGCTGCTCTGTAACAAAGACTGAAATGGCAAACATTTCATAGTTCTGTGTACACTATCCAGATCAGCCTCTGCTGACACAGTGGGACTGGAAACACAGAGACTGTTATTGCAGTCTCAAGTCTATGGGAATGGCATTAAGAAAATGTCATATACTGTTTAAATTATGCCATGCTTGTAAAATCCCTTCCTCTTTGAAGACTTCTAGAAAAAAAAGACTATATAGCCTCTATAGGTCTCAGAGGACACCTGCAGGTTTAGGCTTTATTTTCTCCTTTACCCTGGGGAAATCTCCTATTGCCTGTGGATGACAGCTACACTGTAGACCAAATTTCTCATATATCATGCTGTGAGTAAAGTGCCTGCTTCTTCATTTGCAACTACCTCCTAAAACCCTGCTTTCCTGGGGGACACTATTCTTCCCACAGCTGCACCAAGCCCTGAGCAAAAGCAAGGTGCTAACTGGGGCAAACATGACCACACTGCCTCTTAGAATAGTTGAGGGAGCAGAGGCATATTTCATTGAAGATGTTTACTCCCCCTGCCAGGACAGTCATGTATTTTAAGGGCTGCCCCACTTTTTAAGCAGGTGTCCTGCTGTCTCTAGAAAGCAGCTGTCTCTTACTTTGATTGAAAAATAAGCACTTCAAAATAGTTTTTCACTTCACAATGAGGGTGGCTTTTCTTGTCACATACAAGCTCATTTCAGATTTAGTATCTATTTGTGGGCTCAAAATATTTATTCTACTCCCTAGAAGCTTCTTATGTCATATCTCTTAGTATGAGAAGAAAAAAATCTGATCTACAAAATTTTCCACAGTGAGCTTTTCTGGCTCCCACACAAAAAGATCCCCCTTTTTAAAAAAATCATTTTGCTACACAACCTCTTCTGAATTGGTCCTCCAGTGCTGAGAGTGCTCTAAACCCGAACAGAACATTAGCATTAGACATTACACATTGTAATCCTTTGAACTTGTGGATATAATTGTAGTGATAGAGCCAGAAAATTCCCATCTTGTCCACCAATCTGACATGCTCAGCCTTGCCTTTCCATGTAGCTGGACTTGATAAGGGATTTGTCAGGTGGGTTTCTATTTTTCAGAGCATTCTGAACACCAAGTTGATATCAAGATTAGCAGGTTGCACACTGTGCAGTGGAGTAGAAGGGCAAGACTTACTGTTTGCAAGTAGGCCATTTATGGTCCTGCAGGGTGGTGTCTTGCCAGGCTTTCACTTGCCATTCAAGGAGGACACAGAGCTCCTGTACATCCCATGTCACACCTGCCATGGCAGATGGTAGCTTTTCCAGTACGCTGCCCACATACAGGACACTGAATCCAGCTGTGACTCTCCACTGAAAGATTGTAGTAGTTTTCCTTTACATAGCTTGAAAGACTTACTTATACCTTCTATAATGAATTTATCCACTGGTAACCACTTTCTACTCATGGATCTGCCATTTGCTTTGGCAAGTTACTTGATTTCATAAACTCTGAGCACTCCCTAACTCCTGCAGCTACACAGCTCCAGGCTGCATATCTCTAAGGGAGAGGTTTATTCATTTTGTGTTTGCACCACAACAGCAAAGACATCTTGTAGAGGCTTTCACACAGAAGGTTCTGCTTGATGTGACAGGAGTGGTGCTTATAGGTCACACTCAAGTTCTTAAGATGGTCAATTACAATAATTAGAGCTGACATTCCTAAGGCTTTTTATTGCCTTGACTAAGCCTGATGGTTGTATTTCTGTCTCTCTCCCTATTACAGTTTTGAATAATCAGCTGTAGCCTATGTCCAAATGCCTTTCCTGTCCTGTGTTTAAAAGGAAGTCACAACCTTCAGGTCAGATATGAAGGAATGTGTTTTCCACATCTGCCCTCCTGAATAAGAAAAAGATACTAAGGAGGGGGAAACTGAATAAAAGAAACAGCAAGAAATAGCAATATCATGTTCTCCAGGCAGTATCTTCAATTTTTCATTCATTTTTAATTCTTTCTAATCTTCATCTTTCTTGACAGGTTATGAAATGAAATTCTTCAGATGATGGAGCTTTTTTTTTGCATTTACACTTTGTCTACTTTAGAAAATTATGCATTGCAGAACAGAGAATTTGCTGGTTAAAAAGAGTAATAATTTATCTTACTGTTATTTCATGTCATTACCCATTAGTCAGTAGCAGTAACTGGTGATATAATTTTCTTTGCAATGAAACTAATTAATATCCACCTTATTGTCTTCTGTTCAGATGTTTCTAAAAGCAAAATTTGAGGCTTTTTTAGCAAGCAGGCCTTTAAAAGGAAAAAAAATCATATGACATGTTTAAAATAGTATTTGAATACATGAAAAATAATAGTGGAAAATGGCTTTAGAACTACTATTTCAATTAGGAAATAAAAAAAAGACAGAGCCCCCTATTTTAGGGAGCTCTGATGTATTCTGGAGAATAAGCAGATTGGTTTTAGCCAATCAAAATAGCATAATGTCATCAAAAGAAGGAGATAAGTTTATGATTTCTCAAAAAGATGTTATGACTAATAATCTCTCACTTCTAAAATACAAACATCATAATATCAATAGTACCAGGAGAGTAGGTGCCAAGACATGAGATGGACTTCAGTTATTTTTCACCTTCTTACTCATCAGTTTGTTTCCTGAAGATTTAGTGATATTCCAGACTTCAACTGAGATCCAGAAAGCTGCAATAAAAACTTCATAGGGAAGAAAAAAAACAAAAGGGGGATGAAAACAGCCAGAAAAATATGTCTGCCTTCCTGAATGAAGAATATATCTACTACAACCTCAGCCTACAGGATAGGATAAAGCTGAGAATCTGGAAGTGGGTCAATGGTAACTTATAACCATTCCTCAAGTGACATAAATACAACTAGTGGCATCTTTCAACTCAATGCAATATCCATTTTTAAAACTAGACAAGATTAGTAGGATTGTTTATCCTTAAGGTTATATAAAGTGCTTGTTTAAATAGTTTCTCTATGTTTAGCAGCACTTCTGTAATGGTATATTACTTGCTCAAAATAAAAAAAAAGAGACACCAAGTGTCACAGTCAAAAAGCACCTTTCAAAGTTCTGAGGGTTATTTTCTGCCTCAATAACTGTTACATGTATCACAAGATGATTTCCAGTATGTTGAGGAGGGACTTTTTCTAAGGGCAGGTAGCAATAAGACAATGGGTAATTCTTCTAAACTGGAAGAAGGTAGATTTAGGTTGGACATTAGAAAGAAATTATTCAGTGTGAGGGTGGTGAGACACTGGTACAGGTTGCCCAGGGAAGCTGTGGATGTCCCATCCCTGGAAGTGTTCAAGGGCAGGTTGGATTGGGTTTGGAGCAACCTGGTCTAATGAGAGGTGTCCCTGCCCGTGCAGGGAGGTTGGAACTAGATGATCTTTAAGGTCCCTTCCAACTCAAACCATTCTCTGATTCTAGAGCTGGCTGCTCTAAAGAACATAGCTCTTACATTGAAACTATCCTGGATATTTATTTGCTTTGAAGGAATCATGAAAAAATTTGCTCAACACTGAATATTTTAGATAACAAATGGTGGGAACTGCCTTTGTGAACACACTTCATCTGCCATCTCAAAATGTGAGCAGAATAAACCATTTATTGCTAAATAAATCCAAACAACTTACAGCTGAGGAAGTCTCTGAAGTACCAGGAGTACTCTGGAAAACACCACACATGCTTGTCACCTTGAAAAAATACCCAGATATGTTATTTTGGTCCTCTCCCAGTCTGATCAGAGATGGTGAGCTATTCAACTCTCTCCATCTTCTAGTTTAGGGCACATCCTAGCAAGCTTTCTGTTTTGCTTTGTTTTTCTTGTGTGATTCAGAATACTTTGCACATGGTGGCTCTTAAAAGTTTCCAGTAGAAAGCAGTCCAGGAAACTTCATGCTGCTTGGTCTGGCCATTGAAATAGTGCTGCTAGAAATTGCCTGCAACATAGCTGGATCTTGTGAGTGGTAGATAATGGACTTCATGAAAACTATACTCTTTAAACCAGATGAAACATGGTTCTTAGTAGAATGGCATGAAAAACCTAACTATTAATCCTGTCACATTTATAGTTGATGAGCAGTAAAAAATTTCACACTGATTTAGCACAGACTTTGCATAAATTTAAAAAAAAATATGTGAAAATGGTAATTTGCTTCTAGAGCTTCTACAGCTCTGCAGCTGCTGCTGCTAAGAATGTATCAGAGAGACTCACGTTCTGGTCAGTCAGTCTGAAAGACCTGGAACATTATGTCTGGGTTACATCTCAGAACTTCAACACCTAATATACCATAAAATATAAAGTTAATGGAATTATACCATGGTTCTCAAACTAGGACCCCATATACTACCTGCACTTCTTGGCACTGCTCACTTGCATTTTACTAATTTCTCATTAGAGAATTGCAGCAATGTGTTAGCTGCTCACAATTACCTATGGCAGGTTCCAGTCTCCTGAACAAATTCATATGTATGATTATTAATATCTGATGCAACATGATCCTATTAAATACTTAGACACTCTGGAAGAAATATCAGAGAAAAACTAAGCCCTTCTGGCATCTAATACACAGCAATTTGCTTCTCTTTCTGCATTTTTATTCAAACAGATCACACTCATTATATTCTGTTAAGACAAACTGCTAATGAAGAAACAATATACTATTTATTTTCCTTCATAATAGCCAGTGAATTAGCTTACATGAGTTGTTGTCATGTAAATTATGAATTATAAGGATTTCTGTTCCCAAGTCAGAGCTTCCAGAGTTAGTAACTTGAGTTATATTGCTTCAGTTATCACTCCTCTGGGGATATAAATTATTTGTGTCTGTGTATTCTAATATTACTTGTAAGGGTTATAGTAATAAATATATTAATTTTCATCTAGAGGAATATCTTGTTTTCTTAAATGAATATGAGTAATTCTGCTCTTCCTTCTTACAGTTTCATCATAGCCAGGGACAGAAAACACCCAGCCAGACCCCATCTTGAGCAGAAAGGCACTCAGAAACCTGGTCACAGGAAAGGTAGGCATAATAAGTATATACACAAAACATCCAGCAATGTTTATGGCTTTCATAAGGAAAGCAGCTGTCATGTGGATGTACCTATTGTACATGGAATAACTCACTTCATTGTGAACCAGTGCATTCTTTTGCAAATATCTGCTAGACACTTGGAGCTAACAATATCTAATAAAAAATCTTCCTGAATATTGTTTAATTTGAATTTTCACTAGGTATTATTCATATTAATCTGACAGCTAGAACATGTAGTAAGTTCTGCTGTTGATGTCACGTGATTGAAACTTAAATAGATGAACAAAGTAAAACCACTGTTTTTTGCTTGTAAAGGTTTATGCTGCATAGCTATTCAAATGTTCCTGTAAACAAATACCCGAATCACAAACACCCCTAAAAATGTTAATGAATAGAGATAAAAATGGGCACAATCATGGTAAAACCAAACAGGCGCTCAAAAATTCCAGAACACACAGCAAACATTGCTTTGCAGAATTCAAACTACTTCTCTCTTTTGCCACATCACAATCAAAGAAGCCTGAAGTCCTCCTCACGCTTGGTAAGGACACTGACCCATTATATCCAGGATGGCTAGCAAAGGATTTCAGAGAAATGCCAACAGCAGGTTAAAGTCTTCCTTGTAACTTGATAAAAAAAATGTCATGTATCCATGAACACGTTCCCAGAGATTGAAGAGTTTGCCATTTTAAGAAGCTTGTTTAGTAAATACAGTTTATTAACTAATTGTATTCCCTTTCCATTTATTCTTGTCTGAGAAGGCAGATACTAAAAAATAGTAGTGAAAATTTAGAAAGTAGGTTGTTGTCATCTGCCCAGTTGCCCACTGACAGAAGTTATCAGATCTTTATGCTCAGTAGCCCACCCTCCAAATAGAACCTTGCTCTCCAAGGCAAGTTTGTTGTATAATTAATTTAGCTTATAATTTGTCTGCTTCACAATTTAGTAGCATGTGTCGCTCTGCCACCTGTTATTTTCCTGAACTGTTAATTTTATTTTCTTCTTTATACTAGAACCCAAAACTGCACAAGCATAGCCCTGGAAGTCTTAAAAAATCTACCAAGACCTGGTCTGTAACTCCAAGTTAAAAATGTTCTTTATATTTTGTTTTGTTTTTTCCTACCAGTAAATCTAAGAAATCCATTTCACTACAGATTTATTACAACAAACACAACTAAGTGTTGTGTTGGCATATATTTAATTTAGTTTAAAATTAACTTTAAGAATATGTATAAATTTAAGCATGCAGAGACGTACACTGTAATGTCACTTATCTGCCAAGTTATACTGCAAGGAGTGGGTCACTTGCCAGAGTGAAGCTCTGGAAGGAACAAGCAGATGGTACAGTAGACAAAGCAAAGAAAAAGCTTTTCATCATGACTGTTCAATGTGTTACCCAGCAGAGCTGTGACTATATTTCCTTTATAGCAAAGGATGCCATTAAATAATTTACTTAACTCTTGTGTTATTGAAGTTGTTCTAGAGCCTAAAAGAACATTGTTGCCTTTGGACCCTTGACTATTTAGAGAGCTTTGTTCATTAAAAATGAACTGGGCTTTCATCTTTTGTGTGTATTGTGTGCCATACACGTCCTGTGTAGCTTTGTAGATCTTGCTATGTAGGAACAGACATTACAGTTTTCATTGCTCAAGGTAAATTGGAAGCAATCCCTACCATCATGCTCAATGATCAGTTTTTCTGAACTATGTGTATGGATAATGATCCTAAGGTACCTAGGAACCCTAATACTTTCTTCTGAATTATACCAGTGAAAGGAAATGTCTTTACTGAATGGTAATGCATTGATGAAAGTTTTACAGCCCCTAAGAAACTCAAAGGACAGATCTGGTAACAGAGGATAACTTATTACTTAGCTATTATGAAAGAAACAGTACAATGTTGGGTATTTCTCAAAGACTTGAAGACATTTTCTGTTCAGAAGCTTGCAGAACTTCTTAGAATGGGTAAGTTTTGAGCTGGATTACAATTGATGATAAAAAAAAAAAAAGTTAGATTAAAATTTTGGGGTATAGGATTTTCAGTGCTCATTGAAAGGTAATTTTTTTGAAAGTGGGCAACTAGAGAAGGGCTCAGGATAAAAAGTTGTGCTTCAAAAAGATCAAACCCCAGTTAAGCATATTCTCCCAGATGACAGTGTTAACTGACAAAGAACAGTCAATTTTATAATGACATAAATAGATTTCCAGTAGGACTTTATAAAAAGGAAAAAAAAGGGGCAAAAAAAGTAAAAATGGAAGCAGATACATTATTTAGAAATCCTAACAATGACAATGAGAGAATGTTCTTTAAGTGCATAAAATCAAGAGGAAGAAAATGTGAGATATTTTCATATAACAAGGGAGGAGAACAAAAAAATTGTGAAGAAATGTAGTTGCAGCAAGTAGTTAAATAGTGAGGAAACAAGAACATACTGTTTTATCAGAGAAATATTAAAACCACCAGGGCCTGGAAAAATTTACCCTTGACTACTTTAGAAATGAGCCAGAACAATTCCTCCACAAATTTGAGAACCTTAGAGAACAAGAACCAGAAAGTGGCAAAGGACTACATGTCTAGGTAAAGTAAGGCTACTTGGAAAAATATGTACAGGCCAACCTAATCTGATTCTAGAAAACATACTGAAAAAAAATTAAGAAACAACCAGTTTGTGAGCAAAGAACAAAATAAATTCAATGTAATTAGATATGTCAAAAAAAAATTATATCAAATCAAAGCTAGTTTTGTCTTCAACAGCATAGCTTGCCTGCTAGATAATGAGGAGACACTAATATATATAGTTATATTGATTCAGAAAGGCATTCCAACACTTGTCAGTGCCTGATTAGTGAAACAAGAAAATACAGATTTCATGGAATCACTGTTGCATTTTGGATCTGGTTACGCAGTCATCAGAGGGAAAAAGGACAATCACTTTTGAGAATGAGATTAAAACTCAATGTTTTCAGTAGACAGGAAGATGAAATCAGTCAGCTCAAATTCAGCCCACATCCTACAATTCAGAAAGCAAAATGGAAGCATGGAAACTATAGAAGAAGCTGTTGCACTGCCTGTAGAAAACTCAGAAAATAATCCTTGGGTTATAAAAGACAAGTCATTAAATATGGCTTTTGAGGCGCCTTTTTTTTTTTTTTTTTTTTTTTTTTTTTCTTGTCCTCTGCACTGCATGAGTAAGGTGCTCTCAGGAAAAAATCAGGTCACTAAATAACTCTTGAAGCACTGGAACTGGGTCAGGTAGAATACAAGCTCCAGTCTCTGGGAAGTGGCTGATGAGCTGGAGAAAATTATCTATAAAAAACCCAGAAATAAATTATGTAGAAAATATAAGCCATGAAGAAAGGCTGAAGGGCTTGTAATATTCAGCTTAGAAAAAGAAAGCTGGAGATAGGATTTGATAACAGCATCCTTGTATACAATAAGTTTTCATAAAGTAGGCAAAGATCAATTGCTCTTGGGTAAGCAGAAAAGACGAGTTTACACAAGTACACATTATGATACTATTTGTTCTGAAATCCTTTTTGTCTTTCTGGAGTTAGCATGAGTTTCACAGTGTGGTCCTTTCCATCCGCTACCAACATCTGTTACAGGAGATGTGTTGGTTCCAGTGGGTTCAATTTGTGCCCATCAGCTTCACCCACCAGTCAGACCCATCTGTACTCAACTTGAGCCTCAGCCTCACAGCTCTGCAGCAGCTGCTGCAACCAACAAGAAGCAGCAATTTCAGGGAAGCAGCAGGGTGTAGGTTTGACCCCCAGAATTTCAGTTTACTAATAACATATTGTTCACCACACTCTGTGTGTTCTTGCACAGATGATGTGGCCCAAGTAGAGGAAATACGTTGTAGAAAATAGTGATGTGAGATAGATTCCCAAAATAGTTTCTGGAGGTATTTTTGTGCATCCATCAGTTTTACAAATTTGTTTTTATTCAATTCTATTTGCATTGCTTCTTGGATCATCCTGTTCTCTATAACTTTGTTTTGAATTTTTCATGAGTAATATTTTATTTTCAATAATAACAAAAAAGCTTACCTTGCTATATTTGTGAAATTAAAATAACATTTCCAAGCTTATTTCCTGTTAAGTTGCTTACACTGTTCTCTCACTCCCTCCAGCTTTAACAATAAGCTTATCTGATCAACTTGGCCCCGTGAAGTGGGCAGTCAAAATTTGCACTAACTGGCTCTGAAATGTTGATTTGTTATTGTCTTTAATGTCTAAAAAGTGAGGATGAAAAATGTAAGATAAAGAGAAAAGTGATATGATGTCATACCAACAATCTGTCAAAATACTTTTTTCTTTCAGAACATGACAAGAAGTCAACAGGTCTGGAAAGGTCTTTCCGTAAACACCTCCAGGGATGGTGATTCCACCACTTCCCTGGGCACACACCCCAATGTATTTCTTCCCCATAAAATTGTTTCCCTTTTGTTCCCATAACTTTTAGCATCCACAGTGTACAGCAGTGAGAAGCTCTGCAGCTCCAACAGGTGAGATTGTAAAGGAAGTTGCTTTTCTGTAGGTTTCTTTTTATCTGCTGACAAGAGACTATCAAATTCTCCCTCAGCTCCCTTTTCTCTAGGAGGGTAAGTCCTTGTCTGTTAAAAATAAGCAATGTATTCAGTATTCCTTTTAATCTTTATTGCCCTTCTTTGAGCCTTTTTGTAGGATGAAAACTGTGTGGTATGGATTTACACAGGAGCATGTTTTCTGTTTATTCTCTGCTCCTTCTCTAACAACTTCTAGCATGTTATTCTCTTTTTTCACTCTTTCTGAGCTACATATAGAACCTGAACTACAAATAGTAACCCCAAGGTTGCTCTCTTTAGCCCTATAGGTCAACACAGGAGCCCCCATTTTATATGCAAAATGACCTTTTATCAGCCAGGTGCTTTATATTTACCTAGATTGAATTACATCTCTCCATTTTTTTGCTCACATAGTTTCATAGCATCCTTAGGCCAACCTTTCAAGTCACAATCTTTTGTTCTTACAACCTTCTAACTGTATTTTCAGCAATAATTTTCACATACTTTAAGGACTTTCTCTTCAGAAAAGGGGATTGTCTCCTGATTTGCTGGTTTGTGTTATATTTAATGGTTTGTACTTCCCTAGATCATTCATAGTATATTTCTTGAAATTTTATCATCTTTACTGTATCTGCTGCTTCCTTTTTCACAGGCATGAAAGTGATTTTAAATGATACTTCATATACCACTGACAGTTGGTCACTTTCTGGTCATTGAACTCCTTTTGAATTCTTGGTCAGTTTTCTTTCTTGCTCTGTAACATTTATTGGCACTTCAATTTGATTCAGATCTTCAGTGAATATCCAGTAATGAAGGGTTCCAGTATGGGAACCTCCCCAAACTCCTCCAAAGGCAGAAAAGTAATTTAGTTTTCTCTTTGGCCCTTTTTTTCTCTGCGTGCTCCTTTTATGCCTTTATTATATATTGACTCTAGAGATTTTCTGAAAGGCTTCTTATTTCTAACATGCTTGAGGAACAATGTGTTAAGTGCATTAAAAACTACCAGTAAATACATTTGAAGCACAAGTTTTTGCTCAATTTTACTGTGCCTCTTACATTCAGCTTCTCAGCAGCTGTACTCTATTTTTCCCATTTGAACAGAACCATAGATTTTCTGAAAGCTATTACTCAACTGGAATGAATGACTACCCATCCCAACAGTTCAGCCATACCTTCTTCCTTTTTCCCCTTCTCAGGCCTTTTCTGAAAAGTGATAAGCATTTGCTTTTTATGCCTTAAAATGTCATTATTGGCCCACTTGAAGACTGCAAAGATTTAACCCCAGCTCCTTCCTCTTAGAGATCAGGAAGGTTATGAAATTTAAAGCTTTAAGAAAGTGTTTGTGATCATACAATCCATATCAATTTATGGAGAACAAATTTATTATGTGCTTTTGTGGCTGCCTGGAATTCAATGATTAACAGTAGTTTAGTTTGATGGGTCAATTTAGAACATATGTGTGCTTAATACTGTGCTTATATCAGTGCTACCTCAATGCACACACAATTTTTTTCCACCTTAGTGGGATTTTGCACTGACCATTGCTCAGTTATTTCAAAAAGTAAGGATTACAGCACATACTATAGCAACCTTTAAATTTAACTTCCTTCTTTCCTATCTCATTTGTTGGTAGTGCTGAGCCAGTTATGTTAATTCAGGAATGCAGAAAGATCCTACTTCTAGAGTCTAGACAAATTTGCACCAGATGAAAGTGTGGTTTCTAGTGTTTCCTTTAAAAACATTCAGAAATAACTAGGCTTTTTTTTTTTATCCCCCTGAAATTTTCCTTCCAAGCAGAGATACTTCACTGTTGTAGCACTGTGCAGAAAATACAATGATTAAGGTTTTGGTAAATTAAAAAGTTAGTATGAAAGAGAGAAAAGTAGCAGATGTGAAAGCTTACATCTTGTATAGACAAAACCTTAAAACAAATTAAGTTTAAATTACTTTTTTTAAATCAGTATATTGCAAAATTAGAGCTATTCCAAAAATCTCAAAAATTTAGAAAAAAAATTGCCTTCTAAGCTTTATATAAAGCTCATGCTGCAATCAGATGTTAGAATAAACACTACTTCCTTCTCTGCCTTTGCTACCATAAAAGATAAAAGGAAAGGAATATCTTACATCTTTAAAAACAGATCATAGTAACATATCAGAAAACAGGGAAATCTGTATATGTCCTCACAGTTTTCTCTTCTTCATTATTTTATCTTTTCCCCCTTTTAGTCTCATCTGTGCTTTGTATCTACTTCCTCTGCTCGTGTTTGCTTTTGAAATCATCAGCTCCCCACAGATTCCCAAGATGAGTCTGCTCTTAGGAGTTAGTTTGATTACTTAAGCCAGAAAGTTAACTTAGTCTACAAGAGGTTATTTGGTTGAAATGCTGCATTTCATCTGTGTTCAAAAAGTTCAATTTTTTTGTGTAGACCATTTGACAGTTTAGACAAAGAGGATGGGGATCTTGGTTTCCAGAAATAATTTTTTAAATAATCTTTCTTACATAAGTGTGCAATTAAATAGGTCATAAAAAGGTATAACATTGCTAAGGGGAAAGAAAATGTAGTTCTATATTATCATAGGTCTTGTACTGGAATTTTCAACACCAAAAAAAAAGTGACAAAAACAGTTCCAGAGCTCCCTTAATCAAATAGAAAAAGTGTAAATATATTTGTCAGTGGAGGAAATGTGTTTCAAAGAACGCAGGGAGACCATTCAAACCCTCCAGATTCATTCCATTATGCCTTTGAGAATCTTGTGGCTAAATCCCAACATTTTTCTTAGAAACTATATTCCATAGCAGAGCAGCCATTTGTCTTAACACCCCATGGCTGCCTACAAAGCATTCTGCCAATTATTGGCACCAACTGCAAGCTGCAGCCTGAAATCAAGCTGGCCTGTTTTTATTCTTTCCTTTTTTTTCAGCCTCTCAAGGGCACATCTTGTATCTGGGATGAGAAAAGGAAAAGCAGATGGCCACACCATTTGCAGCCTGAGTAACAGCAGAGAAAGCCAAAATGCTATATTAATGGCCTCATCCCAACACAAATCTTTGTTAACTCAACCCCGCTAGATTGCATAGCATTATTTGAGGACCTGGAACTGTGCAGGCATCTCTGTAACAAGACATGGTCTCAAAAGGGTCATGTTCAAGACTGTGCATCCTAAAACATGACAGCAATAGCAAAATGCTGGTGAAGGCCACTGACTACTGTGCAGTTTGGGAATTTAGAAGGGGGACAGCAACACCTTCACATGGCTCTGCTGTAGAATTTCACTTGTAAGAAGGGGATTTAAAGAGCTCATTCATGTTTTGCTGTCTAGGGCTGCCTTTTCTTTCCTCAGACTGTGACAAACCTCCAGACCAGGGATATATGTGCAAGTGTCTAACTACTTCAGAGCAGCCTAGATGTGATTGGCTGCACTCAGGAGCAGTTGTATAGGCAGAGGAAGAGCTGGTGTCATAGGGGTCTGGATAGGAAGAACTACAACCCACTGAGCAGTGATGTCACAGGAAGGCTGACATCAGCAAAATATTGGATGGGATGTTAGAAACCAAATGGTCACTTTGGATTTTGACAGAGAGGAAGGGTTCTTTGCCTTTTTATAGGACAAAGGCTTCTGTTTCAACATGTACCTTTCTGTTTCAATTAATAATTTAAATCCTTTCCATAAATATAGGACACCCTCTCTTCAGTGGGTGTCCACTTCATTCAGTGCCTTTTTTTACAGGATGAAAATAATGAGTAATTTCTGAGCCACCAGTTCAGCCCTGGTGCAGCAGGACAACCACCATGTGAAGTGATCTCACATGGTCAGATAAGCTTCTCACATAATGTGTTTTACTCAGCCAGAGTAAAACCAGATCTCCCATGAGATACAAGGGCATGGGATTTGCCAAGCTAGATTAGCTGATACCAGCTGCTTCAGAGAGAGTAGGAAAAAATAAAAGAGAATAAGTGAGAAAACCTTTTGATGAGTTCAGCCAGTTAAACGCATAGTACTACACACTGGGAAGATTCCTGCAGGGAAAGGTAGTTACATTATAAATGTTTTCTTGATTAGCGTATGGACCTGAGTTTTGCATATTGAGCAGGCAGTGCTTCCAGAAGCTCCACACTATACCCCATGGTGATGGACAATATAGGAATGGCTGCTCATGCCCACAGTTCATGAGTTCTTCCTATTCAGGAGATTCTGCATTGCTTTAAGACAAAAGAGTTACTCCACCATAGGAGGGCACTGGCAGAACATCAAAGTGCCAAGCAGGAGATTGTGACCCCCATCTTCTAAAGCAATATTGCCCTTCATCCAGGGAAAGGCATGTAAGACTATTATATTAAAAAGACTTACACTGATTTGCTTTGTAATACCTTTCTCCCTGAAGGAGGTGGTCCTAGTTTCTTGAGATAAATTCCTCAGAAAGCTGCCTCTTAAGGCTCTCCATAAAGTACATACTACAGAACAAAACAAACCCCAAATACCCTACAATATTTTTGTCTGTGCAGCTCTGCGTTTAATATTTTTACTTCTTATTATCACAAATCTACATGCAGTGATTTTAATTATATTTTTCTTAAATAATTAGTATGAATTACATGGTAGGAAAAATAGAACAAGTTGTCATTTTAAATAGTCGCTCATATTTGACAGAAACTGCACTTGTGTCTTGTAACAACCCAGAGGCCAAATGAAGTTTTAGTCATAAGATAACCCAGCTGCTTTGAGGTTGTTCACATTTGTTCCTGCCTTTACAAAGTGCTGCACAAATGTCAGATGATGATTCCTCCCAATAGAAAGGGAAAAAAGATCACAGCAGTTGCACTGTTTCTGTCTTGATACAATTCACATCTGAGGAGATGATTGGCACAAAAAAGGCATTTAGACATCTAAGGATGTTCATTGGAGATCTGCTGAGATCTTTGAGCTTGCCAGAACTCTAAGTTGAGATCAGAGCTTGGCAAAACATCCATCCTCTGGCTTATACAGGCATTGTGGTCATGGTCATCCTGGAAGGAACTGGGGGCAATTTCCCAGTGGAACCATTTTTGTGGATGGTGTCTCCACTGACTCAAGAATTTCACACTTTTCTTACACAGGGAATTTAATCAATTGGGCTCTACCATGTCCTATTCTCCTAGACCATTTGGTTTCTGAATATCCCCTCTCCAATCCAAGTGCAATTTCTATAGTCTATCAGATCCTGTCACTTAAGCTTTCTGTTACCTTGAGTCTAGCAGCATCAGTGAATTGATTGCTCCCATCCCTCTCATCGCTGATTTTCATGATGTTTTCATCACACGAGACACATTTCTGCCATTCTTCTGCATCCTGCCTGCTGTGAGTTCACATGTTCTTAATAGCTTCTTTGAAGGTAAAATTATGAAACATGCATCACCACATCATTACTCTCTTTTGCTTATTTTTCATTTCTTCTTCTTGACATTGATTGAAAAATGCCACGTTACTGCATGTCATCCCATCTGCTGACCATTCACTCACTCACTCACTTTTGTCCTAAGCTTCTCATATACTGTGTTTTTTATTTTTCCTACCTTCATCATACAGTCCTGCTCTAAACTTTCCTATTAAAAACAATTATCACACTTCACTCATTTGCTTTTGTAGAGACCACTTTGCCTTCCTGTTCCCATTTATCTCTATTGTAATTTACCATGCTGTTTTCAATTCCCTCAGTTCCATGCTCAGACCTGTTAGCTCTGCCTTCCATCCTTTGCACTCGATCAATTCAAAGTATTCATTGCCAAAATTTTTAATGGCCTATTCTTTGCCAAGTCCCAGAACCTCTATTCTGTCTTCATCTCTGTGACCTGACAGCTGCCTGCAATACTGCCACCATTGTCTTTTTCTTGAAATATTGCCCTTCCCTGATGATTCAATTTTCTCCTAGTTTTCCTATAAACTTTATTCACTCATCCTTTTTCCCCAGGATTCTCTCTTTAATCCCACAAAATAAACCCCTATATTTGACTATGTGATTATCTGATCTACATCTGAATTCCACCTGTCTCTCCTGTGTTGAAAAATACAATTTCTACCAGTTTTTCTTGTGGCTTAGGGACATGTAGTCACCTGAGGTCAACCTAAACTTGATTAAGCATAGTTCTTTAGTCCCAACTCCTGATAGCTCTCTTGCAAGAAACAGTAGTTTTGTCCACTGGTGAATAAGTCAACAGACAATGCAAAGCATCTCACACCATAAGTTGAACATAAAGCTTATAGCAATTTCAGTAGTACTTTGGTCATAATACTTTTAATGTGGCTGAGTAGCACCCTTCTACACCCTACCAGTACCTCCCTGCTACCTCTTGTGTTACACACAGGTTATAGAGTTATAGAAATTTTTGTGTGGACCCTCCTTTTGCTCCTTCTACAGTGCCTTGCAGTAAGGGATCTGTGGTCTCCTTTCTGTTTTTATATTTAAAAAATTGTACCTAAATCATAGCAGAAAAATTAACTAAGACATAAAAGCATCTGAAAAGAAGAAAATATAGCTTAAACCCACATCTGATTTTACTGTGTTCCTTTCTTTGAATGACCTCACAGAGAAACTCAAGGGTCATTATTACAGAAACTTTCAGGCAAAAGTGATGTCACCAGGAATCATTTTAAGGGAGCCTCATCTTCACATCCTATTGATTTATCTGCTAAGTATGAAGGGAAATCAATAAGCAGAATCATTTTCACATCTTTTAAACATGTATATTAGCCAAAAAATACTGTCCAGTGCAGACATGAATCCTGCAATGAAAAATCATAGCCATTGATAGGCATGAAAACATATGTTTCTTCGTATCAAGAGGGTAATTTTCACGTTTTGTTTGCCATCTTTTTTTTGATGTATTTGTATTAAAGGTCAATTTTCCACAGTAAGTAAAAATTTCACTGTGTACAAAACAGAGGTTAAAAAAAGAGATTTTCTAAATTATAAGGTGACATCTCAGACAAACCAATACAGATGCATCAACCTTTGCATGCTTCAGCAGAAGTCCTCAATTGGCTTATTCACTAGTTTTAAATTAGGAACCTCATTCCATAAACAGCTATTGGAACGAAGATACCTCCAGAATATTAATTCTGAGAACCCCATTCTCAGAGTTTTAGCCAATAACCAGGTGACAGATGCTCTGTTATCCCCCTGCTACCATCCCAGGTGAAGATAAAAGAAGGAATAAAGGATAAAGACTTTGATGTTGGAAAAAAAAAACAACAGAACTACAATAGGTTTAATGAAGTAGTGCTAATAATACTGATGGTGAATTACAAATATACATAAATATGTAAGCGTGGAACCCACACTCCTCAGTTGGTAATTGCTTCCCAACCAGAAAAGCCCCAAACTGGCCTCAGCAGCAAATGGGTAACCTGAGCATAGGGTCCCACAGAAGCCTTGGAGCAGCCAAGCTGGTCCTCCTTGGGAAGGCATGAGGACCAACCCGTCTTGGTGAGCAATGTTCTTCTCCAGTGACAGAACAGGAGGCAGAAGGAGCAGGATGAGCAATGACCAACAAACAGCCCAAGCAGGCCCCTGAGGAGCCATTTTATGCTGCAGCCCATGGGCAGGAGCACCGGGATTGGTTCCCTGGGGTCACCTGGCCCGCCCTCCCCGCCCCACAGCCCCGACACAGAAACACCTGGAGCTCAGGTTGGTGCAGGTAGGATTTGTCCTGGTTCTCTCCAGTTAGGAGTGTATTTATTCCCATGGATTACTTAGGGAGAAGAAGCCAAAGTGTTTTTTGTGTCAGGCTGTTTCTCATTCACTCCCCCCAGCCACCCCAGTGGCCTTGCATTCACGTGATGACAGAGAACAGCAAAATGAAATGGGTCATTAATTGTCCTGTAAACCCATTTCAATCCTAGACAAGGGTGTAAATTAAAAGTTTTGATGTTTTTTATTTGAGTAGCATGTGCTTCATGTCTGCTGCTGGTTCTTCTGCCCAGGGCTCATTTTCATGTGGTAACTGGTGGGAGAAATGCTCCAAAGAAGCAACAGAGCCACGGGGATTCCAGGTAAGAACAAATACACTATTTTGTATCATAAGGAATTACAAGCTAAATGTTTACGTTCTACATGGTGCTTTGTCTGATTATGTTTGAAGACTAACTTACTTTACTTTTATTATTTGCTGATCTGTATTAGGCAGATTGCAATGAGATAATATTATTTTGCCTTTTTTCCTGATTATCAAAGTGTTATTTGTTAATAATCCTAAATACGGTTCTAAATATCTTTCTTGAACTAAAAAAGAGATATTTTAAAAAATGCTTTTACATTATTCAGTTGTTGGGTCTCTACCTTGTGACACTGTATAGAGGCTGAGTTTTTTTTCTTGCTACTTGACAAAGGTCAGATCTGTCCTAAGGGTCCTTAAAGAAGTCACAACAGGGTTTTTTTTTGTTATTATCAGTGTCGTTATTGAAAACTATGCAAAAAACATCAGAAAATGAGTAGTTTAGCTGCAGAGTTAGAGTCCAGTCATTGATAAATTAATCCAATTATGCCAGAGAGCTGCAAAAAGCTGTTTCTGCCCACTGGCTGTCTGGGCTGCCTACTTCTTTTCAACAGTCAGCTCCTGGAAATTGTTCCTCACCTCACTCATCACAGTTATATTGAAAGGGAATAAAACCGAGTATAGTTGGGTTTGCAAGTAATCACAGATTGCAACTTACTAAGTGACACTTTAGCTGTTTTTTTTCTAAATTCAGTTTTTAGGCTTAGCTGACCTATCAGTTTGTCACCTCACATAACCAAAGGTTACATGGTCCTCTACTGGGTTGACCATGAAGGTAGCAATCTTCCACAGTAAAGGCATCAAATAATGGGGCCAAAATGTCCTAAAGATATCTGAAGTTTGACCCGTAATAACAAATATGATAATGCCAAATTCTGTTAGGTCAGTATTTGATATAATTCCTTGTACAAGCATTACTGTTTTGCATGTTGTTGAGGCCATGGATGCATGAATAAGCAGCTAAAGGATTTCTAATATTGGATGAGAAACATGATGGTTTCAATAAATGTTAGAAGGAACTCTTTTCCAAGAGACTTTTTGCTGACAAAAAGGTGTATTTGAGTGTCACATCTGCATGAGTCTCTAAATGGACTTTTCAATTTCTGCAACCTTTTCCATTCTTTATGCCCAGAGGGTACAGGCTGTGAATTTCACTGCCCACCTTTACAAGCAGGCTCTGCTCCAACTCCTTTCCCCTTAGCATCTTGCCAGATTAAAATTGTTCCTGACAAGCACTGACCTTCTCACCAGCCTCCAGCTGGTGTCTGCCTATGCAGAGTCATGGCTTGGCAGTGCAGCGAGGGGTGTGCCAGGGATAAAGACAAGGCTTGCTCCTCTTCTGTCTATATATGCTCTTTACCTCAATGATGCTCATCTTACAGCTGAAACACTTTGCTAATTCAAAACCAGAATTTTTACACGAAGGACATAGCTTCCTCCAGGCTTTCCAAACTAAATTAGTATTCAGTTTACATCTTTCTCCACCTTCTAATCTTTGAAAATCTAATAATGCCTTTTTCCTTTCATTGCATTGCCACATCAAAGTAAAACTTGTTGCAGATACTTATTATTCTAAGTTCACTCTCTTTGCTTACAGCAAGACTTTCATGAAGAGCCTTAGTTTCTAGTAACCTTATCTGCACCACCAAGTCTTTTAAAAACTTATTTTTTGTTTATTTATTGTGGTAGAAGAATATTAAACCCTTTTTCAAAGAAAATACCAACCAAGGACAATTCTTTAGCCAATGTCAATTATCCTAAGCAGGTTGATTTCTTCAGGCAATTGTAACATGCTCTCTGGGTATATTTATAACTTAATTACTTGTTACCTCTATTAGCCTCATACAATCTCAATTGTGTATTGATTTGTGATGAAAATTCAGCAAGGTCAAACCCCAGCCAAAATTTTGAAGAGCATTTGAATATATGAATTATGTTTATTGTTTTTATTAGTATTTGGTAATGTTGTCTAGTGTATGCACTCAAGAGGTTTGATCTTACAGAGGCTTTCAGCAGATACACAGCAAGTCAACAATGTTATAAAATGAATATTCTACTACCCATAAAGAAATTTGTGAAGCTTTGCCTGTAACTGAGCTGACCTTAAAATACTTAGCCCAGGAGTAGCCCTTGAACTGGACCACTCTGAACAGAGAAGATATTAAATCCTGACTTCAATGAGGATCACCAAGGGCAGGAAGCTGAGGGAAACCCAGCTCCAAAAGCTGCCTCAGATCAGTTGGGCAAAATGAGACACCTCAGCATGCAGATGAGTTTTCCTTTTCTTCCCTTCTTTATTCAGATAATTATGTTACTACGGACATAAAACTGACAACTTGGTTTGAGAGAAGGTGTTATTAATCACTGTATTTCCTATAATCGTCAACACTGCTCACAAGTATCAGAGGTGCCTGTAACACCAAAGAAAATGTCTAGAAAAAAAAGTCCTATAGCTAATGATTGGCTGTTTATAGAATAATATGGGTTCTGCCCTGAAATAAATGCTTTTACAGGAGTTGAAGGTTGCTGCTAACTCTGCAACTATAACAGTACCTGGTAGATGACTTGCTTGTTTAAATCAGATTTTCCTTTACAACAGACTGGGTTCAGGAGACCATGTATTTCCATGAGCTTGGCAATGACTGCCCTTCATTTTCATAAAGACAGTGATTTGATACTGAAAATGCTTGTCAAAGCCAGGTAAACAGACACCCTCTGATCTGTGGGTGGAAAAAAAAAACCATCAAAGGGGAAACTTCTTTCCTTCTGGTTCCCAAAAAGGATACAAGAAATTTTAAGAATGTGCCAGAGTAAAAACTGAGTAAATGCTGCAGTTTGTTGACTAGTTTGCTAAAACCTGTACCATGTCTATTGTGTTCCCTACAGACCAAAACCCATTAACATTCTTGACAAGTTCTAACTAAAACTACTGACAGCCCAAACTTGGTTGAATTTCAATGGGCTCAGCCTCAGAAATGGTTCTTTCTATGTTAGGCTCTGGGTCAAGAGAAAGCAGAGCTGCCACCATCACTGGACTTCTCCTGGGATGAAACCCAAAAACATTCAGTGATGACCTTTTTTCCATCACTTCTGCATCTGAGATCCCAAAGTACTTCCTTTTATATACCATAGGGTATTTGTGGCTTTTGCTTCCAGCAGTGCCTATGCCTTGCTGTTGGCAAGGCAGGCCAGGGAGGTTGGACATGGCCAGAAGAGTCTGTCCATAATTTTTTAAGTTTGTGAGATTGTGTTAGATGTTAGCAGCAAGGCCATGAAGTCCTTCACAAAGAAATCATTCTTATGCTGTAGGACATGAGGAAACTCATGATCATAAAGCAAAGGAAAAAGTGGAGATTCTGCAACTTGCATGCTTGTTTGAAAGTAGCTGAATAAATAAACACATTTCCCTCAGATAGCTGTTTAAAATGTATAAGGGTACCCACTTGCATTATTATCTCAGTCTGTGTGTCTGAGCTGATTGTGCTATGTAGCTTCTCAAAGCAGGAGAGGAAGGTTTGATTAAATGATGTGTGTGTGCCTAACTGCCTTTTTTTGAACTCAGAACCAACTACTGTGCAATCATGTCTACCTCTTTTCACCTCATCATTTATGAGGCACAGTTTTCTTCAATTTACATTGCTATTTCAGTCAGTTTTACACAAACAGCCTATTTTTCAATCTATATTTGGACACATAAACTATTTTATTATTTTTCAATCTAGTGTTACATTCTGCAAAGGCTTTTTACAATCACATTTACCATTTCATTTTGGAAGCCCAGATTTTTCAAAGTCTGTCTTGCCATTAAATGACAGAATTACTGGCCTCAACTGAAATCTCAGTCTTTTTGAAATCTATGAGTATCTTGCCTTGACTCTGAGGAAGACAAGTCCCATCTGGATAAAGCCCCAAAAGATCTGGTTTTATCTCACTGCTCACCCTACTTGGACAAGGTGATTGCACAAGAGTTCCTTTCCTGAGTTCCTCTCCAAACTGTGACCCTTTATGCAATAATTCTGTCTTCTCTTGGACCAGTATATTTACTGAAAATACCAACCTGAACAAATGGTTAACTTAATTCCTCCAATCATGCAGTAAACAGTACTTATCAACAAAAAGTTCTTGCGCCACCATTTATTGAAAAGAAGTATCTTCATGGGTCCCCCAGGAATTTCCCAGTGCTCTCTTGCTTTTATGTACTTGTTTTCCAAATAGCTGTGAACCAGATTAGACCCCTGTCAAGGGCCTCTGATACTCCGTCATCAGTCCTTTGCCATGATGCACTCTTGTATTGCCACTTCTTGTATTCTCCCTTTTATCCAGCTTTTTAGCTCTGCAAGTGCTTTACCTCCCACTCAGAGAGCTTCTTAGTTTTCAAAATTGCCTCTTGAAGCCACCAGTATAATCTCAGGAAGACTCCATTAAAAAATTGTGAATGAGAAGGGAAAAATAAATTAATGAAGAATAAAAAGGGAAACCAAAAGGCCACCTTTGAACTTGGAGGCCTTCCATACTGCATCTACCTCCAATGCCAAGAAGCCACAGATGTTCATCACATAAGCAGATGAAAGTGTTACTGTGAGGTATTTGTTTGTTGCAAACAGCATCTTAGGATCAGCATATATCTTCCTCTGTCTAAACGGTTCAGGAACATGTTAGTCATTAGGGAAATTTGACAAGTCAATTTTAGCCATTCTGGTCATCCAGAATCCAGTGCCTCAAATTGTTGTGTTTTGTTTTTGTTTTGTTTTGGGTTGTGTTGTTGTTTTGTTTTTTTTTACAAGGCACATGCTCAATAGATGCTCCCATTAAAGAACGGATTCATAGAGCATGTACTTGTGTTTTTTAAAGGATCCTAGTGAATTTATGCAGGCTGTAGTTAATGGCAAAGGCAATCAAATGGTTTGTAATCTGAACACTGAAAGCCAGAGAAATAGATTTTGAATTCAAATTCATGTGAAGACCTCCTAGAAGAAAAAGCTTGCCATATCCCATTAGTAATGAAAATGAAGTTGAAAAATTCTTGCATCAGGTAATTCCTAAGGTTTTATCTGATGGACCACCACCAAGATAATCAGCTTTCAGATGTGAGATGTGATCAAACCATTTAAATCAGTGGAACCCTGTTGATTTACTGTGGTCAAGCATTTGGCAGCAGATTTTTTTTTTCCCTTTGATTAATAGATGCAGGGAAAAATAATTGTGTTGTTGATGTAACCTGCTGCTACAGGGTGGTTTAAAAGTGATTTGTAGCAAGTGACCAAAAGAGAGTGGCTCATGCAAATGTGTAGTCCACGGGGCAAAGTAGGGGTCAGTGAGCTCTGGAGAAGTGGCTCTCCATGGTCAGGAGCTGGCTGTGGTATTGAGGGACACAACTAAATAAGCAGATGTGGACACTGGTGCACAGACCAAAGAGGTAAACTGAGCAGTCTGCTTCTTTTTCTCTCCTGCTCTTGGTAAAATCACTGCTAACACACAAGTCTGGGTAGAAGAGTAGACAAGGGAGTTACGTTTTGAAGGGCATTTAGTTCTAGGTAAGAAAACATACCAAAGTTTAAGTAGGGACACAGGGGAGATGAAACACTGCAGAGTGGTGTGGTTTGATTCAGCTGACATGGAAAGTAAGGCCCCTCCATGCTTGTCTGAATAAATATGAACAGTTGCAGAATTGAAGGGAGAGTCAACATGTTTTTCTTAATGTGTTTTCAACTGTTGAGATTCAAAGACTTGACAGTTCCCCGTACAAAGGTGCAGGACCTGTGAAACTGCAGATACTTAATACTCCATGGGGCAAAGACCCAATATGTGACTGGAAGAGAGTAACTTCCCAGTAGTTATGTGAGAGGGCAGTGATGATCTTGAGATACTTAGGAGAAAAGAATTGTCTGTATATGCTGCACTGGTTTTAGACAACAGGATATTTATAATAATACATTATGAATATATATTGAATATATATTGAGAAAAAAAGAGTGATATCACATTTGCTTATCAGCTGTGGTCCTGCCCAATATCCTGATGCTAGCCATAAAAATTAGGTGGTGTTGCTTCCCTAGCTAGGGCAGATGTGGGAAGTATGACTGACACTCCTTCTATGTTGTTATCACAAACAGATTGCTATCAGAAAGTCAATCTCTTCCCAGCTTTGCAACATGTCTCCAGACTCTGACAGCACTGACATGAGGGATATTTTAAGCAGCCTGTAGATTCCAGAATGAATGAGAAATTTAATATGGAGAAAGATCACTGATAAAAATGACTTATTTACCATGCCCTCTCTGTGTGCAGTGGTCCAAAAGAAGCAGATAAAAAGCAAGAAATAACAATAAAAATATATAGGCAGATTTAGTCAAATGTGATGTCCATCACCAGAAGACTATTTGCCTCACTACAAGACAGAAAACTAGGAGAAAGCCTTGTAAAAGGTGTGTGTCCTGTTCAACAGGAGCTGGAACAAGAAATTATTTATAGAGAGATCACTAACATCAGTGAAAATCATGAGAAAGCCAGAATGTGCTAGAGAATACCTGCAACCCACTCTGCTCTGTGTTTGCAGCAAGTACAATCATTTATTAGGGCTTTTCAGCATTAGCATCTTGAACTGTGAAGATAATGCATCTTTACTGTGCTTTTAAAGACATCTGGGAGATATCTCAAAATTCTTCTTTGTTGTAGTCAGTGATAAAGCAAGTAGCTGTCTAGGACAACAGAGGTAGCAAAGGGTGTGTGTTCTCAGAAGCACTACAGTATCTAGAGATACACTATTAGACATATGCCACGGGTATGCTTTGGATTAGGCAGTATGTTGAAAATGATTTTTTAGCTTTTTTCTCAGCCTGTTGTGTTTTTTGGTGAGCTTCCACTAAATGTTGTGGGAATGGAGGCAAGGGGAAACCTTGATTATAAACCTGTGGTAATTTTTTTCCTACTCTTAAATTATAATGACAAAATTATATTTTATTATAATTATAAATTTACTGTATAACTATAGATAAGTATACAGATAATTATATAGTTCAATATTTACCTATTATAAATTTTAAAATTATAAAAAGAAGGTCACATTGCATGCTGCCCTTTTCATGTATTTAAAAGAAAACTTAGACAAGTCAAAGTTAAGTTGTTGAGAAGGGAGGAATGAACATTATTATGAGCAAAGAGACTGTAACTGTCTGCTTTTAGATGGAATCAAAGAATAGGTTCACTATTTTTCCCTGTGGCAATTCACATTTTGCACTGTTCAGGTAGAAGAATATTGATAGCAAATTACAGAAAGCAAGTCATTCTAATGCAGTGAATGGCTATTTCCATTGTTAAAATGTATCAGTGATTGTCAGTCAAAGATAAATGACATTGCCTTTCCTATGCATGAGGAAAAATCTTCAGTGTAGTCAGGAAACTGATGAAAGTTAAAGGTACTCTGTCTTCTTACATACCACATCCTCATCTGAATAGTTCCTGCCCACTCCTCCTGCAAACCAAGCCTGTTATTTTATTATTATTTGTTTTCATTCCCAAAGGAGAGGTGCTGGTTTTCCATGTCATGCTGGTTGTTCTGTTCATTTTTCGGGACTCTGTATATTGTTTTCACCCATTTCCCTGTACATATATTGAAATGGTCCTGACAACTTAGTGATTGTGGGATTGACCAAGCCACTGCCAGTTTTTGTGCTCTGCACAGAGCCACAGAATGTGGAGGAGGAGAGCATTTAAAAGGACTAAGAAAATTGAACTGTGAGACTTCACAGTCTCCGTAAAATCACAGAAAAGTCCTAAAATATTTTGGATACAAAGTAATTTCAGGACAATGGGCTTTGTCCAACCCACAGTTTCCTGCTCTTCTCCAATACTGGAGATTGATGCCTTGTGATGAGAAACCTTCAGGCCCCTAACGACTAAAAGCTTTTAATTCCTCTTCAAGTCATGGCTTTTGCCCTTGAATAAGGAAGGGAGAGCAGTGGCAAAAGGAAGCAAGCAAACTGATTTTACCTCCTGGATGTCATTCCAGTGTTATTTAGCTTTATGCACAGCACAGCCTTTCAGATAGTTAAAGCAAGTGTTCTAGTCACCAAAGTCTTTCTAAGGAGGTGTTAATCTTTGCAAAGATACCACCCTCAAGAACCATAAACATTTTCTTCCTGTTGCAATATTACTACTCTTGCAATTATAAGGACCTCTATGCATCTATATTTTAAGCCTTAAGAGTTAATAAAAGCTCTTACTTCTTGCTCTAATTCTCGATAGCTACTAGGAGTCTTTTCTTTCATTCCATTGACCTCTTTGACAGTTTGCCAGAAGCTCTGACCAGAATACATGCATAGAGAAATTGGAGAGTTGTTAAGTAGTGTTTTTTGGTGTACAGAAGCATTGTACAAAATCTTTTCTGGACTAGCTCAAAAACTTGTCATCTTGAGATATGTTGATAATAGTGAAATTAAATCCAAAGCTAATGGCATGTTTTCTATTTTTTATCAGTCTACTTTTCCATATTAATTATCCCTTGTTTTTATTCTTTAAACTTTTTGAAGATGTTCTGCTTAGTTATAGCTCAGTAGTAAAAAAAAAAAAAAAAGAATGAAAAAAGACACTTCACAGGTATGTGCAAATGTAGCTTAAGAATGTTTCCAGTTGCCATGACAAATTCAAATAATATACTTGTCGATTACTAAAAGTGGTATAAATATTTTTCCTTAACAATAAGGCTTTAACAGAAAAGATGTTGAATCATTATCATATTAATAGAAATGGAGACAAGAATTTTACTCAGTACAACCAGAGCTGATTTTTCCATCTGTTCTGCTATTGAAAAGAAACTCATTCAAGAGCAGAGGATTTGCGGCTTTTCTGGTAAAGATCAGCTAAAGTCACAAAAATGGCTCTGAGGCTAATCTCATGGGTTGCTTTATTTATTCCTTTCTAGCAGTGGCAGGTCAAACCTGCTTACTTGAAAAGTCAGAAATATAGAGTAAGGTTGATGTCTTCCTTTTCACTTCCACCTCCATAACTTAAAGCTGGGATTGAAAATCAGTTTGTTTTCCTCTGGGTGACTCCCATTCTTGAGGCAAAAAGACAAGGAAAATATTACAGGTCTAAGTTCTCTCCATTGCTGAGAGGACTCTTAGGACTTGTCCCTCATACAAGCTCCCTGGGTATCAGTCATACACTCTGACAACTAAAGCAGCTCTCTCTTACTTTTTGCCTTCCCACACTGAGACTGTAAAATCCTAACAAGGACAGCTTTTCTTTCCCTGTTTTGTGATGTATGTGGTGTAGTCACTAGTTCTGTCACAGTATTCTGCAGAAGTTCATGTTTCAATTCAGTGTGACTATTCACAGAAAAAAAAAGGTACTACTCAGCATAAGTAAAGTTTAGTGAATTTTGACAATAGTAATTAGAGCAGAGCACTTGCTACTGCAATATAAAGGAGGCTGCCTGCATTTCATGGACGCTGTTGTGCCCTGCTGTTTCAGATATCCCAGTTTCAGTTGGCTTCAGTAACTCCAAGGCAGTCCTCATTTAGTAGCCTGGCTGCCAGGAAAAAGAAACAAACCAAACCATGTGCTGAGCCATTTGTGCAGGAAAGTCACAATGCAAATTGCAGACTTCAATTACCATGTATTTCATTTGTATAAACCATCTACATATGTACACACAAAACACTTTGCACTGTTTCTGCTACCCCTTCTTTGGCTTTTTAGAAGTACTTCTGAAAACTGGCAAGGAAAATTTTAGTCAGTCCTTTGCTAGTGGTTTCTGTGTGACTCACCCTACATATCACCCAGCACAAATTGCTTCTACTGCAGGGTCAACCACTAGTGAAAGGCTGTGAGATTCAAAATCAGGTCATTTTTATATATTATTTATTTTGCTTATTAGTCTTCCCTACCATTATATGGGAAAGGGGGGGGGGGAAATACAACAAATTGGTTTTAAACCCTTTTAAATAACTTGGGTTTCAAGATGAAAATGCCTTTCTCAAGCCCTGAATCCTCTACTTAGAAGTGATAGCTAACTTGCCAAACACTAATGTATTAAATCATGGTTAAGGACAAACCACAGACCAAAGCCTCCCTATGGCTGCAGATGTGGGAGAGCCGAAAGAAGGGGGTTGGTTTGGATTGAGTCTCAAGCACAGGTGCAGAGCCAGCCCCTGCAGCTGCCCCCAGCCCCAGCTGCTGCATGGTGCTGAGTCCCTTGGCACAGCACCATGTGGAGGAAGAATCTGATCTTCTGGCAGATTAAAAGGAGTTTGAGAGTAAGGTTGAATGTGTATGTTTAGGTATCTGAACATACAGATCTACAGGACCAGATCTATCAGCAGCTGGTATTTCCTGTTGGAGACAATCTTTGGGAAGTGCCTGAAAATCATGACACTTCTTTCCTTGAGACTAAAGACTTGGTATCCCTCCCTTGGGGATGGAGGAGGAATTGGCCTTCAGATGTAAAGGAGAAAAGAAGATAAAATTGTGAAAATTGTCCTTTTTCTCTATTTTATATAATTTGACATCCAACTCCATTACTTTGAAAGCCCAGTCAATTTAAGAGATAAGGCAAGATGGTGGACATTCATATTATTTCTGTTCTTCAATTGATGAAGACTTTTCTGCTAAAACAACTTTTCCATTTAAAATGGAGTTGCTACCCAAAGATTTCTTTTTCATTTTCACTGGCTGTCCTTTTTTAATAGGAGTTTTGTAGTCTCAGTCCCCAGAGATTGTCTGGACTCTTTTGGCCATCCATCTCCAATGACAGATTGACAGTGGGAGCAGTAATAATGGTAGCAGTAACATTTTACTTTTATCTAATCGGACCTTTTTTTCTTCCAGAAATGTTATTGTTCTGTGTCTTATGTATCTATGTATTGGTTGGTGAAATACAAATATCACATAAAAATAACGTTGGCAGTTTTATGTTTCTGTTTAAATTGATTTGTTAAAAGAATCAATGGTATTTTACTGTATTTTACCTTCTGGTACAACATCTCATGATACTTGGTTAAACATTACAGTCTTAAGTATGCATCATTTAATGCAAATATTGCCACTTAGATGGCTGGGCAGATTTTTAAGAAAGCATGTATCAAAATGAAATTTGCATTTCTACAGCTCTTTCCATTCCATAGATTTTAATTTTTTATTTTTTTTTAAGTCCTGAGACATCTATAGAAGGTGGGATTTTTTTTATTTTTTTAAAAAAACAACAATGAACTAATCAGATTTTGCAAACACACACACACAATCACAGTAGGAAGCTTTAGTCTGAACATACATATTTTTTCATACTCCTGTTGCACTCAGCAGAATTGTATTCATGTGCACTTTTTTCCCTACTTGTGTGAATAGTTGTCACGATCCGCGACCTATTGTATCTCCTTTTTGGAGTGTATTAACTTATCAGGATTTGCTGAGAGATCCACACGTGGGTATCGCCTCACACAGAGGAGACAGGGGCTTATGCCCTGACTTTTTCGAGTGAATAACTTGCTCAGTGCTTACTAATATTTCCAATAACAGCAACCAATCCCCAATTAGAAGTTACAAAATGCATGGTTTATTGTGGGGAAAACAAAGCAATTTGGGGCAGGAGGTTCAAAAGGAGTGATTAAAACACATGAAATACACCTTAGTTACACACCTTATTTACTTATTTAAGTGAGGGAAGGAGGGGGAGGGATATGCCCGACGAAGTTCCCGTATAGGGTCGCGAATTGTGTGCAGGTAAGACAGGATTATACTTTTCCCCTATAAGCTGGGGTAGCCGGAATTATCTCACTCCAGAAGGATCTGATCACAGCCTTACTATGAATACAGTGAGGTTGACCAGCCTAGAGCTTCCAATACACTTGTTTTTGAAGATGGGAGTGATGTTTGGGTTTCTTGGGGCATATCAGTAACTTCCTCTGATGGTCATGATCTTTCAGCACTCCCAGAAGCATTGTCATCCATGCTTTTACCTTCCATGTATTTCCTTTTTGTGAATGAGCTCTCAAAGATCCTTGTTCACCCAGGATAGCTGGCTGCCATGCTTGCTCTATATTTTGTACATTGGAATTCATTTATTTTGTGCCTGACATATGTGGAAGACTGTCGCGATCCGCGACCTATTATATCTCCTTTTTGGAGTGTACGAAGCTTATCAGGATTTGCTGAGAGATCCACACGTGGGTATCGCCTCACACAGAGGAGACAGGGGCTTATGCCCTGACTTTTTCGAGTGATTAACTTGCTCAGTGCTTACTAATATTTCCAACGAAATGCACGGTTTATTGTGGGGAAAAGCAGGCAATGGCGGCGGCAGGCAGTGTGTGCAGAGGACCGCCCCGAACACGAGGAGAGAGCAAGGGGTGTACCGCGCTGCCTCTTTTATGGGGTTTTCTGCGCTCCCGATTGGCCGGTTTTGCATTTCCGGGCTTTTCAGCCAATCAGACGGGACCTAGTCCTGCCCCTGCTTCCGGCCACGGCTCCTCCCCTGTAGCAGCTGTTCCCCCCCCCATACACACAGAGGGGGTTTCCTGCCGCGTGGAGACACCGTTTTAAGTCAGTTTTGTCGGCTGACTCAAAGGACATTTCATGTTCGTGTAAGGAAATACCTGGTCCTTCACAATAGTGTTGATCTGTGCTCTGGACTGCCTGCTTCTCAGGGCAATCTCTGTTCTTGACTTAACTTGCCCACATTTCAACAAATCCTCCACTGAATGGAAGGGGCCATGTTTTGGGCAGAAGGGAGCTGGTTCAAGAGCTGTATATGTACTTTAAATGTGACCTTGCCACCTGCACTGTGAAACAGGGCTAAAAATAAGTATATAATCTATTTCTAAAATGGCATAGCTCTTAAATTTCTTGCTGAAGATTCTCATAGAGCATCAAACTTTTTAATTTATGCAGAGATAAAATGTAACATTCTCTCTTCTAGAAGCAAACTATGTCCACTCAGCATCTTCAGCACTATTTACTTGTTCTGTGCTCTGCAAACAGACACAACTGTTTTATACCTGGCTATCTGGATCAAGCATAAAGCAAAACATTAAGTCTACAAAACTAACTCAGGCATATTCCCCAGACTATTCTGGATTTTAATTTTTTTATTTTTTAAAAAATAATAATCTTCCTATAAAAGGCTCTTCTGGCATCTCGACTGCACGTAACAGTTTCCAGTCCAGGCAGTTCAAAGTTCTGCAATCCAGGAACCACTTCCAGGTATGGAGTCTCCAGGTTAGGTGTTCCAAGAGGAACTACAAATTTAGATTGTTAGCATCACAAATCAGGTACTTGTAAACAATTCAAAATTATAACTGGCTTACCTGTCCTTCATTTCACAGAAAATGTCTACTCTTATTCCCAAAATTCCTTATTTTAAATTTAATTATTCATATCTGCAAAATTAAAATCTCTTTAAAAGCAGTTTAATTACAGTTGCACAATTTAAATTCACATTAAAAAAAGGGATAACCATTTCAACTTCCTTTTTTTTTTCTCAGAATACTCTTCAAAATGCCTTTTGTCTCAAAAAATAAACATGAGAAACTTTCAAAGCGGATCAATTGTAGTAAACCAAGTTATTATGAGCTAAACATAAGGTTTATAATGGAATTGGCTGAACTGGAAAGGATTTAGGCTTGTAATTAATTACAAAGACTAATACGTAGCTCAATAGGGGGGAAAAAAAGGCAGAAGAAAGAAGCAACAAAAGGTTGTCTGATGAGCTGAAAATAATAGGTTTGCCACCAAACTAGGCAAGGAAGAAAGTTAAATATCACAACAGGGAAAAGCTGTCTAAACTATGAGATAATTTTAGCTGAGAGTCCTTAGGGAATATTTATAAAGGGCGTGTCAAGTAAAAATAACTTCTTCACAGAGGAGGATGCACTTCAGAGAAAACAATGGAGGGGAAAGAAGAAAGAGGGCACAAATACCCTCTTCAGCTTCCTCTAGCAAGTAGAGGATGCTGGGCCCATCACGTCTTTCTTTGTTGAGGGGGTCACTTTGATGCAGAGGCAGAAAATTCAAGCATGTTTCCCTCAGCCCAGAATACTAAAATACCATTGTATTCTCTGATCTCTTTCAGACTAGGCACTCGAGCCTGACAGCAAGGTAAGAAGGAGTATTGCCAGGAAAACAGAGAAGACATTGATTGGAGAAGACTTCTTTGCCTGTGACAGAAAGGAATGTGCCGGGGGCATGGGGTAAGGATGAATTAGTTGTATTTTTCAAATTCTGAACTCTATCAACAACTTTCTAATACAAGAAAAGAAAAAAGGAAAAGAAAATTAATCCTGGGTGAGTAACATGGTGGAAGAGATATTTCTGTAGGAAAAGCTGTTTGCATATAGTGGACTATCCAGACAATATAATTACTTATATTACAGTAAAAGAGAGAGTTCTGGTTTTATATAAAGGTGGACAATACAAGTAAGTCTTTAATTAGTGGGTTGTTGCCTGATGGAGACCTTCCCAGGAGAGTTTTCAAAGGGTTGGACTGTATGATAGGGCAAGATTTAAAACAATAGCTTTTATTCTATTCTGAAGGGTCTGAAGTACCTCACAAACATCAGTAAAGCTTCACAGCACAGGAGAAGCCCCATGTTTGTTAGAAATGCTGCCTAAGGAAAACTTTGCAAAACCATCTGACATATAGTAAGTTCAAATTCACAAGCATTTGTCCCTGACAGAACAGCCTCTGTATGTGTGCCAGTCTGCACTATCAGGTGGTGGCCAGATACCTGGCATATGTCTATCCTTATATTAGTTCTTAGTATCCTTATTTTAGTTCTTCAGCTGAGAGTTTTGGACCATCATTCTCATGTACCTCCAACACCAAGATGTGTCCTGCAGCACCAGACCATGCACCAGTGCAGACCATGCACCATGCAACCAGTCTAAGTAGCTGAGTCCCTTGCTTCATAAGCAGCATCATGTAAATGTCACTAGCTGCAAGACAGACCATGAAATATGGACCCTTTGCAGATTAAAAAATGGAAACACTCCTCAAAATAAGACATTTTTATTTAGCTTTTTAAATAACTTTCTTGCCTGCAGTTTTGGCTCTCAGAATTATCTACATACAGGCAGAAGATCATGCTTAAAATGTCATGCTAAAATATCACCATGACATACACCATGTTGATGGATCAGAATAGAGTCAATGATAAAATGCCAAAAGAAAGGTTTCACTGATTTCCAGTGCAGATATTTGAGTAATTCCTTCAGTGTGGGCGCAGTGAAGTCAGGTGGAATAACCTCAGTAAATCCTTTCCTGAAGTGAAATATAGAACAAAAGCACTTATGGGGTCCTTAATATCAATATTTTATGATAGAGATTATGATGAAAAACCTGAATAAATTACCATGAAGAATCTTTTAGTAATTTATTTGAAAATAATAGCAAGCTTTTCTGAATACCATTTCTTTTATAGTTGATGAGCAAAGCCTACACAAAAATCTTTAGAAAAAAAGCTGCCAGCATTCTGCAATGGTTTTGTGAGCAATTCCTGAGATATTACAGTTGAGATTAACTTCCAGAGCTTTGTCTGTTTTCTTCCGTGGCATATTTCTCTTCCCACTTGGCAGCTTTTTGTCCCACCCCTATGTTGTGTTCCTTTACATGAGAATACAATGATACTGTGTATTTAGATCAGCAAAGCTTGCTCTGGTGCTCATGAAGGAGGGTTATTAGAGTATTTGTAGCCAATGAGAATGATGGCTCTTCCCATGCAATTATTGGAATCTGCTGAAAACATTTAGTGTTTACAGTTAGTGGTATTTGGGGATCAGGCAAGTCAACAGTTTTGGCTAATAAAGAGTCATTCATTAAGACACAAGCAACCATGGTCAGCTTGGTGAGGGAAAAGATACACAACAAGAAAATCATTACAGTTTCCTGTTATCAGACAGATACAGATCGTTTTGTTGGCATCTGGTGAAAGGCTATTTAGGAGTGGGCTGAATGTCTCTCTGTCATGGCATTTATTAAGTGGCTTGTCAGGCAGTTTTGTACTGTAACAGTATCCCAGATTGATCCAATTTGGATTTCCAAATGCAAATCCCAGATGTAATGAAGGGGAGAAAAGCATTCTGCAGCGAAGCAGCCACAAGCCCTAATGAAATGTGGCACATTCATTTCTGAGCTATGAAATTATATAATCCCAATAGATTAACATTTCCAACTCAAGGATCCTGAGGAGGACAAGTGACTTCTTTGAAACATCTGTTTGCTCCAGACATTACTTGTGACTAGGTTTCTATTCCTGTAATTGTCTCTTTCTTGAAAATCTAGAACTCGTGAATGATTGTGGGCATTTTTCCAAGAAATGGTCAAGAAATGTCCACCCTTTTGCTTTATGAAGCAGGCCCCAGGACTACTAGAGCAATAGACAGACAGACAGACAGCTCTGCAGAGGCCAAGTTTAACCTTTTGAGCTGACAAAAAAGGCCGGGAAGAAAATTGGAGTAATTCACACCTTGTTTTTTAAACAGATTAGAGATGGTGAAGAACAAGCTTAATTTCATTGTCTTGAGAATGGAACTTAAATTCCTGTGATTGATTTAAAAAAAAAATAATTTAAAAAAATTAAAATCACAGCATTTTAAACTGGATGTATCTGCAGCCTCAGTTATGATACTGCCATCAAGCTGCCTCACTTCACTCCAGATTTATTCAGATGCATGGCACACAATCTGGAAAAGAAGTGATTAATACTTGTTTGAGGTTGTACGTACAGTGAACGTGACTCATTATCATAAATAAGCTTAATGTTTTGTCTCTCTGTCCCAAAGACCCCCTAGCAGCCTTGAAGCATTTTGCTGGGTAGGGGCTCAGTTTTCAGCACTTTGCAGATCAAAGATAGGAGGAACCAGAAGGAGCAGACAGTGCCTTCTGCTTTCATACAATTTCTTCTGTCACAAGGCCAAACTGAACGTGTTTCTTTCTGAAGGTGAGGAAGAAAATCAAAGTGATGTCACTTGTTGAAGTGGGGGCTCAGGTGGAGAGGACCAGCACAGCAGCAGGAGGTGCTTGCTCTGGTGGGACCTGGGAGAAAATGAAACCCAGAACCTAATTCCCATGGTCTGTGTGTGTGAAGAGGCACTTCTAAGATACCCCTCTGAGCCAGCCTGGATTGGGGATAAATTCACATAAGCACAGTAAGGGCTAAAGATTTCTGAAATGCAGCTAATCTGGGGTTGGCCAGTTTAGAGCACAGACAGGGAGAGGTTGCAGTACAACAGCCCAGCCACAAGGTTGTAGCAGGCCCAGATGTCCCTGGTAACTTGCCATAACTTTACTGATGTTAAACATAGGTTGAATTTACTCCACAGAATCCTAAAGGTGCTGCAGATCTCAGTAGCAGAGGAGCCTTTGGGTCTTCCATCACTTTGTGCTGCAGGATTTTTGCACATATGCACTGTATGTTACTAAACCAAGGTAACTGTAATCCTTTTTTCCAGTTCCTTTTTTAAAAATAAGGAAACAGAATTAGCTTTTTCTCTACTTTAATTCACCTTGTCTGAGCTGGTTATCACTGTTCTGAGTCTGGTAGGTTTCCCTCAGGCAATATAATTTCCATATTTACTTCTGAATGTTGCCTTTTGTTA
This sequence comes from Chaetura pelagica, assembly GCF_000747805.2. Lineage (NCBI taxonomy): Eukaryota > Metazoa > Chordata > Aves > Apodiformes > Apodidae > Chaetura > Chaetura pelagica. The sequence goes on along the minus strand of NW_009951981.1, from coordinate 164,755 downwards.
TTGGTTCCAAGTAGATTATTGTGATAGCAATGTAAGTATTCCACAAAAGCAGCAGCTTCTTCCAGGATATGACAGTCAAGTAATGTTTCAAACTGACCTATCAAATTACTCAGATTACATATTTATAATAATTTTTACTTAATGTTTTTGGTACACTGATATGAAACAAGACATATAATTAATGTGCAAGGCTTCTGGGCAGTTGGGCAGTATGCAAGTGTTCAGTTGCTAGGAATCTTTGCTTAAAAAAACCAAAACCACAAGACAGTCTTTGCTGTTCAAGTCTGTTTCAAGTCTTCAAACTTATTTTGAAAGCTTCTCAAAACAGTTCTTATTTTTCCTAGGTATTAGAGATTAGGAATGTAACCTAGACATTAAAAGCAATCTTTTGTGCATGGCAATGAAAGCAGAATTATTCTGTTGGCATAGTGAGGTTCCCTTGACAGAAATTCTAGCATAGGAAAAGGGTTCTTTGGAAGATGCATTATGAAAAAAAAAATACAGAATTCCCATGCAAATTGCCAGAAAAGTTGATTGATGTAGCAACTTACATTGCTTAACTCATCAATTTTAAGTGATGTTTGTAATGGACTGACTTTACTCTTTTCTCCCAGAAACATGAAGTCTGGGATGTGCAGTTAAGACAGAGACAAAACCTCCTTCCTTTGCACAAATGAATCATCCTTTCCTACCATTTTTTCCTCATTTCAACTTCCTAGTCAACTTCAATTTTTTCTTTTTGTTTGTTATGACTTACATTGGAAGGAAAGGAGACTTTATAAAATCAACCCACTATAAGGGCAAGTTTCAAGCAGATTAATGAGGAGTTGGCATTCTTTCCATAATACAGCTCAGCTAGCATTGACAGTTTTTCAATACAGAGGAAGACTCAGAAAATAGTATCTACCAAGTGATCCTCAGTCAAAAATGAGAAAGGATAGGGAGTAACACTGAAAATAAAAATTAATAAATACTAAATCACATACATCTAGAAATCTGGCATCTCTACACCTTCCCTTTTGCTAAGAGTTGATTTAGAATGCAAGACCTGACATATGATAAAGGTAAATAAATCTAGAAAAATATATATAGCTATCTATTGATAGATATGAGATCATAGGCTGATTCTTGGCTGTTATCTAAAGAAGTCCAGCTGAAGTTGGACCAAAAGTATATTAATCATTTATGTTCTGGTACAGATCAATACGCTGTGAAACACTTTCATCTTTTCCTTAGAAATAATGTTCAGATATCTCTCAGCCTGCTTGATGTCTGCAAAATCTCCAAATATACTAGTAATGATTAGTCTTTGCCTATTTTGATTTAAACACATGATGTACAATATAATAATATTATTCACTGAAAACACTGTATGAAATGTTTGCTTCTTAATTATGAATGGAAACATGATGTCACTGATAGAACACCAACAGCTCATGATTAAAGGACAGAAGCAAGTGTTATTCCTTGGGATGCAGGCTACATCTTGATTTGCATGTCTGTAACTCAGATGAGGAACCTGAAAGTTGTAATAGGGCTAGAAGATGTGGGAAGAAATTTGAAATTATAAAATAAAATTATCTGCTTTTCTTCCACAGATAATAATGCAGAAAAAACCCCCAAAGATCTCCCTGTTTAGTGTTGACTGTCTACTGGTCCTATTAATGTCATTTAGAATTGGAGCTATTTAGTGTGCCTGAAAATCAAATCCATAGTGCTGTTTTTTTTCAAATTATTTAGCAGGCCCAACCCTTGCCTCTTAAAATAAATATTTTCTTTAACATTCAGTAGATGGAAGAGTTGAAGCAAAAAGGAAAACAGATCAAGAGAGGAACCGTTCAAAGTAAAAAGAAAAATACGAAACACAACCACTCTCTCCTGTTAAAAAATGTTAGTCTGTGAAAAACTGTTTTGTATATTCTGTTGGGTTCAATATATTATTGAGATCAAAACAAGAGTTGAACACGTTAGCCTGGCTCTGGTACAACATCAGGGCTGGGAAAGTTGGTCTCCTTTCTACCAGCTTTAAGTGTTAGCTGGATAAACACAGAAAAAACACTCCCTTTAAAACAGAAGGAGCTTTTTTCTTTCATGAGAGTGAAATTTCAATTCTTCTGCCATTCTTCTGCTTGGACATGAATATTCTTGTCTAGACTCATCATTTGGTGACTCCCTTGAAACAGTACTCAGCCTTGGGCTTTTTCAAATACACTTTCCTCTTCTCCACTAGCCTACTGGGCAGCTACTTTGTTGTGTTGGTCTTGGTATGTCAGCTCTCACCAGGCATGACTGTGCTGGCTCCCCAGTTCCAATTACTTCAAATGTCTCACCTTCAAAGAGTTCACAAGGTATCTTCCTTTTACTCACCATACCTGCCTTGAGGAGGACAATTTCCTTGACACCAGCCTGAGATGAGAGGGTCACTGCAGTTGCCATAAAGCATCTTGACTTCTTTGGCATCACAACTCACACCAGCAGGAGCAGACGTCCATCAGCTTCCCTTTTGAAACTCTGTTAATGCTGAGAAGCCAAGGAAAAAGCTTTTGGGCTGCTGGGGTGGAAGAGCTGGCAAGCTACTCAATAGTGCAGCACTTTTCTTCTTGTGCTTCAACTTTTTTATCTGCTCTGCTACTAGCCCAGGGACCTAGGCTACATCTGAGGACTCAAAATGCTCCAGTAATAAAAATACCAATAATTATTTATCGTAAACTTCATCCAAACAAAAATAAATGTGCTGAAGTAGGCAGGTGGAGGGAAGGCAAGAAGCCATGAGATTTTCAGATCTCTCCACATGGTGCCAAAATGTCTTCAGTGATTTAATCTGTGGGATGTACAACCCATTAGAGTAGCACCTTATCCAGCATTCATCACAAATTCAAATTAAACCATTAAGAAATACTTTTGCATCAAAAATTATTACTTTAAATACCTCAAGATAAGCAAATCTTGGCATGACAATCCTCTCATTTCTGCAGCTTTTGCAACCGTAGTGTTAGAAAAGTTCTCTGTTGGTAATGCATATTGATTTCAAAGCTCCATTTGCAAGAAGCTGAATCCAAACGTATGCCAAAAGTGCCGCATTTTCTGGAGATAATGATGTTCTTTGACTAAAATTAGGTTTTTTGCTTCTCTGTCACTACTCCCTTTTATATATATATATGCCCCATGACACCTATTGTCAAACTAATACAACCATTCAACATTTCATTCCTTAATTGTAAATTTCTTAATTTATTTTTATTACTGATGAATCAAGTAGAATTTAGAGTTTGTATTCTCCTCACCATCCCCACGCTTACCCCTAAAGGTAAAATAACTTCCAATGTTGTAAAAATTGAATTAAATCAATGTTTTTCTTCTGCTTCACCTCTTTTCCCACTGTTCTACAATTACATTTCTATGAGGAATATATATTGAAGAAATAAATCTTACAGTTTTAATCAGACAAGACTCAAAGAAATAAATCACAAAAGAAATGGTGAAACATCTTCCAATGAATGCACAAAGGAAATGGTGATTCTTCAGATGAATGGATAGGTCTGTAAAAATCTTTTTCTTATTTTAACATGTAAAAATTACAGCCAGTTTTGTGTTGTATTAACCAAGTCTGTAACAAAATATTCAAGTATACTTAGTATACCTTAAATACAGGCAGTTGTGCCTATGCTTAAATTCCTTTGTAAGCCAACCCACAGAACTTAGGGTCTTTACCACTTACTGATCCCTTCTACCTTGTTAGCATAGCCGTCAGTCATGTACTCACATGATGCAGTACAAAAGCACTCTGCTAAGACCTAACCTACACAGAATTTACAACTGCTAAAAACCAGAACACGGACACGATTTTGTTTCCTGCTCTGCTGTCACTGCCTGGGTTGGGGCTGTCACCACAAGCATCAGCTGCACGAGGAAGCTGAAGACCTGGTGGCAAAAGAAATCCATGAGCTCATGGGATGCTTGTCATTGTGGCAGCACTTTTGAGTCATGCTCAGGGCTGTGACAGCAGCATTCATAGCAGGGACATACAAAAATAACTTGTGACTTCCTTAGGCCCCTGTCCAGAAAAGCACTTAAGCCTCATTAACCTGTAGACACCTGAATAATACTGTTAAAATCAGTGGATTTTTCCTTCAGGTTTGAACAGAGCTGCTGCTGAAGGTTTGTGCTGAAATTCTCACTACTTTGAGACTTTAATCACACAAGAGGCAAAGCAGATGAACAGCAACATGGAAAGAAGAACACTGGAGCAACGTGACATGGGCAGACCAAGGATAACAATCCTGTTCCTGCCCTTCTGCATGACTGGAGGGACCATGGGTCTCCTGTGAGTTTCTATAACAGATGTACAACAACAAGAGTCAAAGCCAGCAAATAAAGTACCTGCATTTAAGAAAAAGGATGAGGGAGGAAGAAAGCTCAGGAAATCACTTCTGACCTTGGTCCATTAGTCTGACTTCAATCCATAAATCTGCAAGAATAATCAAAAACATGAAGGTAAATGGCAAATAGAAGAAAAAAAGCAACACGATTGGACAGAAAAAGATACAGCCAGATGAACCACAGTCTTTTTCACTATGTTAACTGTCTGAAGGAAATACAGAAACACATCTGCATTTGAATTTCATGGAGCATTTGACATAATTCTACATGACAATTTTTAAAGAGGAGCCAGTTGAAAAAGAAAAGGAATACAAAAGATAAGTTATCAGAGAAGAAAGGTTGAAAGTGAATTTGTCAAGGACTGGTTCCATGAGGACATGGTTAAACTATGGCTTTCATTAACCTGCATTTACTTAATCAACACAAAAATAAGAGTCTGAGATTTGCTGATGATACGAAGGTGAGAAACATCCTCAATGCTGATAATAATCACTGTACTAAACTAAATGTTCACCCTTGAGAAATGAGAACATGGATTTGGGGATTAAAGTGCAAGTGCAAGCACATGGTGTTCAACAGTACACATTTCTGCTGTAAAATGGACTATATCAGCTGGAAATGACAGAAGTGATAAAGATCTGGGAACACCAGTTCAAGAAAGGCCTGCAGTTATTAGCAGATAATAAGCCAGCTCTGAACCTCAACTCCATGCCATGAAAAATGTCACTACTGGGTGCTGAAGTGACAGAGAAGCACAAGTGGCAAGTCCTCTGCAACACAGGCTGTGTAAAGCTGAGTTTTCACATGAAATTGTACAGAAAGAGATATAAGAATGAGCTGAAGGATTAAGAACTCATTGGAAAATTGAAGACAAAAGTGTCTCCTTCCATTTGCTCAGCTTAGAAAAGTTCAGGCTGAAAGAGGATGTCATCATTGTCAATAGAGAAACTAACATAAATGTTAAGCGGAAAAAACTACCCAAAGCCAACCCTACTAATCTAAAAATATCCCCATTCTGATAAACAAACAAATTAATAATATTTTATTATTATATTTAACATGAAAATCAGTGGGGGAAAAAGCACACTTACAGATCTAAGCAGTAAGACTGTGTCAGTCTTCCCATTGGAGTAAAAGTAAACAAGTTCTACTTTCAAGATACTGCTTGAGGTGTTTATAAAATGGATTATACCACAGGGTTGTCTGGATTTAGGGATTTAGAATTCAATGTTAGTCCTGTGTGTCTCAAGAAAGCACTGTGAGATAGACCTGCCTGCTTATCAGACCACTGGGTCCCAATATTTAATGGCCACGTGGATTTTCATAACGATGTTGCAACATATGGTGCATCCCAAGAAAGTGCAAAGCAAACTGGTATGTGGCAACTGCCAAGAATTATTCAATTATTCAACAGTGAATTAAACAAAGAAATACATTTTGCTTATGAATTACAAATTACTCACTTGTTTTCTGGCAGAAGATTTGTTTAGAGAGGGTTTTGTTACTGGAACAAAATGAAAAATTGCATTATGGTCTTTCTTTTTTGTGCATGTTTTAGGAATTTTATGTTTGATTGTGTAAGACTAGATTTAGAAAGCAAAAAATCTATAATAAATGTTTCAGCAACAAGAGTGAAACATTTCAAAACTCTTTCTTCAGTAAGTGAATATAACAATGAGTTGTGTTGCACATTTTTTAAATTATTTGCATCGTTAAAATTAAATATTATTTGAAGATCTATGTAGACATACATACCTGCTCAAAACCAGCAGAGGAAGACATGATCAGTAACTGCTCACAGACTTCAGTTTTGTATTTTGTTGTGTAATTTCAGGTTAACACCATTGTTAATAAGCTCTTTATACACACAACATGACACTCCCAAGCAATTTGCAGTTGCCAGGAGGCTGTTTGGGCCTTGATGAGATGGGTAGTGTCTGGCAGTGTCATGGCTGGATTTCTGTAAGCTTTGTTTAAATAAACTGAGTAATGCTTACTGATCAAACATTTGAATAGCTCTGAGCAAAAGAGGCTTGAGAAAATGTTGAAGATGTATCAGTGACAGAGGACTTAGTTTGGTCATTCCTAGGGATGATTCAAGGCCAACCATCAGTGCCTGGGGAGCCCAAACAGGCTTTTCTAGCTCAGGTGACTTAACTTCTATTATTAGGTGATAAAAGCAGAACTGCTTTTATTTCTTGCCTCTTGATAAACCCTAAATTCAAAGAGATTACTTAATCTCTTCACTATTTTGCCCCTTTATATGAGACCTGGTTATATTCATACAGCCATTAAGGGAAAAGAAGATAATATTTACTGTTGTTTAACTGACCCAATGAAGAGTGGTGAAAAAAACCCAACAAACCCTACATTGCTATTTTGGATAGAATTATTTCAGATGTTCTTTTTCTTTGTTCTTTTTTTTCCCCCTAACTATAAACAAAATCTCATTCTGAAAGAGCTACTACAGCAGCTCTGGTTGTGTTGCTCAGGGAATGAAGCAACAAAGGGACCTAAAATTATCTATATTTTTTTCCCAGTAAAACAGCCATCTTCACATCAATAAAGGCTGAAATTGCAAAATACACTATCTAGAATTTCCTCGTTTAAAATTTATCTCCCCAGCAAAAATCACTTCCATGCTGCAGCGTAGGCTGGTAAAAAAGATTGTTACTAAAAGTAATCAGGAAATAAGCAAGCAAATACCATTATATCAAGAAAAAAAAGAACCAAAGTAATACATACCTCCTCTTCACGTTGCATGTAATTTCATAGCAATTTTGAACAGATATAAAAATTCAGAAGTGGTAGTGTTTAGGAATAAAAATAATAACATCTTTCAAGTATTGCAGACACTGAGCAGATGATGCAACACAGAACTGAGCAAACAATTCAGATTAAATGTGAAGTCTGGCAGCCATAACAGTGCACCTGAAATCTTTTCCCTTTGAATCTCGTGTTTTGGTACATTGTTACATTTCAACATTTCTAGAAACAGATGGAATGAAAAACAAAGAAAATGTATCCTAAAACCTGAAATAACAGGCCTTAAAGAAAGTGTATTATTTCAATATTAAATTTCCTTTTAAATGAAAGCTCCTGGGACCTCTGGGAAATTAAAAAGTCACATTTCTCAGAGTTTTGTAATGCCTTTGGACATTCAGACTGATAACGTGCATAAAACAATAGTTTGGAAGAAAGTATCATTGTTGACTTCAAGTAAGACTCCCACCTCAGGCTTGTTTTATTCACCGATTTTCTAGGCTATAGAAGGAGTATTTTCATCAAAGGGCAATTCTTGTAGACAGTGCTTTCAGCCTGGAGCTCACTTTTTCTTACGTTGTACCACACTACTGCTCCCCTTCCTCCTGTTGCCTGCCAACATTCAGCACCTCTTTGGACGAGTTTGACTGCAGAACAAGTAAGGACTTTTAAACAAAACATTTCTGGAGGATTTGTTGTACGTTCATCTTTGGTTGGAGCAGAATCCCTGCCAACAGTGAATTACACCAGTGTTGTGCTTCACCCTGGCAACTCCAAATCTTTAATGCTTTGCTGTTTTAAAGCTTGACAGTAATCTTGTATCAATAAAAGGGATGATTTTCTCCTAATCAGTGAACCTTTGTTAATAAAGACAAAACTTCTTCTGTTGCTGCAAATACTGGGTGCAATTGCTCAGTTTGCCAAAAGAATTGAGAGTCTGGTTCCTGAGTTAACAAAACAGGTAAGTATGTACTTAAGCTTAATTGACTTGAGTGAAAACAAAGGGACTTTTGTGTTTTATCAAATAGCGAAACTTAAACATGTTGGTGTTCATTTGACATGGATCTTAGATTGCCCTCTGGGCACATCACAGTAATGCCATCTATGGCAGCATGATTTGATAGAAAGTTTTCATGCATGTGTGTTTGCCACAAGTGATCAGGATTAAAAACCCCATAGGACATTCACTAATCCTCACATACAGGCGCTCTCTTTATTGTCAGCAAAATTTGAAGGAAATTAGACTTTCCTGGTTTTTTTTCTATGCAATGAAAATTAGAATCTGCAGCTGCTTCACACTCAGGAATAGAGGCAGCTCAGGGCAGCATTTCAAAATGTGAACTATGTGAAGGACAAGATGTTAATGGAGAAAATTAGTGTCTGTTTTGGGAAATCATTGCACCTAATGCATTTGCAAATACATCTTTTCTGATTTTCGAGAAAGACCTTTCACTCACCTGAGATGAAAGGGTCATATTTCACATTAGAGATCCTACTCCAATTTAGCTGCCAGTAATATAAAAAGTAACTGAATTTAAAAAACCATTGAGAAGATGAAAATAGTTTACGAGCAATTTGTTTTAACTGGGTATTTCTACTACATAGCTTGGAATAGTTGATAAATATAATTTTCACTTGAATTTCATTTTTCATTTGAGGATTTTCAAAGTCCTTTACAAATATCATAATAAATCCATTCAAACAGCAGCTAAGCTTCACAACACCCAGTGTAGCAGGTAGGACGTAGTGAGCTGCTGGACAACAGCCAGCAGGGAATCATGGATGACCTGGGGAAGCTCACAGATCACTGAATCCTCACTCACATTCTCCTTCCTCACCACAAGCAACCACAAGCTCCATATAATAATGATTCATAGAGTGTCCTAGATTAACATTTTTGAAATATCCTGAAGAAAGAATAACTTATAGTGGGGATTTTGAAAATCTTTTCCAGCAGATATTTAGCAATGGAAGTAAAAATCTGAAAGGCACAACTGGGACTTGAATACTCATTGATTTGTTGATATGCAGCTACCTGATTGCCTTTGAACCTTAGAAACTAGCTAAAAACCAAATAATTCAGTAGACATCTGATTCAGCAGAGTCAGTAAGGAACACAGAACTTGAAAAGACTGGGAAAACTTGATCAGCTCTAATTCTTATTCCCAGCTGGAATTTTTATGAAGATTGAAGCCTGGAAAAAAAAGTAATCTTTCTTAAAGCATGCTCAGCAGCATCCGACAAAAATAGAAGCTGTCTAATCTAATACAACAGACACATTAATGAAGGATCATTAATTGCTCTCATTTCACATTAATTACTGCAAGATCTATAGGCAAATAACCTTTGAATACTAAGTCTTTCTGGGGAAGCTGAAAACTTACTTTTCTTCCTTCTTGCCACACAAATTAACATCTTTCTGAATCCAACCAGTTTTTACCAAGGCTATTTTAGGAGAACACCTTCCCACTTGCCCTCTTCAGCTAAGGACTGACATTCTTGAAGGACAAACTCTCTCCTCTTCTGTGTCATCTCAAAATCTTCCTAAAAGGTGATTATATTTTTCCCTCCTTAAGTTTTCTATATGTCATAGGAATTTCTCAACTTTGTGTCAAAAGTCTTGCTGAAGTCAAGGAAGATAAGATCCACTGCTCTCCCCTCATCTAGCCAGACAGTTACACCACAAAAGGCAAACAGATTGGTTGAACGTTATTTCCCTTCCGTAAATCCACACTGACTTCTCCCAATGAAATTTTTTTCTTTCACTTGTTTTTGTGATGACATCCAGAACAATTTGTTCCAACACCTTACTGGGGACAGAGGAGAGACTGGCTAACCATCTGCAACTCCAATGGGAGCAGCTTCTCTGCGGAGGAGGTTGGGATAGGCAGAAACATTTGGTGGCATCATTTTGCGAAGCCTCAGGGAGGAGCTGGTCCTGTGAAGGAGCAGTGAAAGCTTTTGGTGTGCAGTCTTTGGCACACACAGGAGAGCACAAGATGTCTAGTGGAAGCTGGGGGAACTTTTGATTTCATTCTCACAGGAGTTTATGGTCTCTCTGTGATGACTATTACCTAGGCCTGCATTAAACTTCTCAGTCTCTATTTATTTTATAGCTATATACTTGTATAACAATAATTGAATGCTACCATGGTGAAGTTTATAGAAATGATAGAAAAAATAATCAATGCCGTTATCAACAAATGCAGAATAATTCCAGGCTTTGAGACTCAATTGATTAAAAAACACCTCTTCCTTCAGCTGAAATATTTCAGCATATGTTTAGCATCCATTTTACTGGTAAAGTACAATAAAAGGTAACTCAGTAGAAATTACATTTAACAGTTGCTCTATTGTGACTGTTTGGGGCAATTTGAAGACATTCTACAAATAGTCACAATATGCAGCTCAAATAAACAAAGCATACTTGTTCCTGAAAGGAACAGCAAACACAACCACTGCTGCTGCAGTGTCACCACACTTGCACTGCAAAGTCTGCTTATTGCTGAGGGTGTTACAGGGGCAGCACAGAAGGGAGGTGAGAGAGGGATTACACTGCTATCATCAGCCAGTAGCATGTCCAGGTACCATTAAAAGTAATTTATCTGTTCTTTTTTGTTGTTCTCAGCGACTGCCAGGTGAGATGAACATCTCATCTTTATGAGGGGCTCACTAGTAGGGCTGTCTGATAATCTCACCAAGGCTGTTTCTATACCATTCACAAAGAGCACTGTAACATGACATGTTCAACCCAGAATTGCCAGTATTGAGTTCTTTATATCCAGTTCATTTTAAAGGTAAAAGATTTAATGAAAGGAATTAAGCCCAGGAGTTTGGCTGAGCAGGCCAAATGGTGGGGAGCACTATTTTAGCTCTCTAATTAGGGGGCCACGCCTGAAGGTTGATATAAAATCTTATTCCTGCAATGCCTGAGGACTAGTACAGTGTCAGTGCTGTGACACGTATCAGGAAACTCAGCAGAGAAGGATGATATGCTGCCAAAACCAGGTTTCCAAAATTCAGGAATCTAGCCTCTGTAAATCAGTTCTTATGTAATAGAAATCTGGAGACCTTTTTGTTCATCTTGATGCTTTTGAGCTTTACTGCAGAAGACAGGTCAAATATATAAGTTCCCTTTCACCCACATGTACACAACAAATATATAAAATTACCTGAGGGCATTTGTTCAGCAAAGATCTGTGCCTCAGGGCTTCGAGGACAATATTTGGTACCTCAATAACTGGTGGCATCAAGGGGCTTCTGACTGTTGTGCCTATGGAAAAAAAAAGTGGTTTCACAGAGGTATTGCAAGACAGATTACCACTTCTTTAATTTTTGCTCTTACATTTTAAAGCGCAAAAGAAAGTGGCAGAACTCCTGGCTTCATTGCAAGACAGCCTCTTAGCAACCTAGGAATGAAAGGAGACCATTAAAAAATATCATCTTTGGGAAATGACTAAACAAAAAAATAGAAAGAAAGAACCAATTCTTAACAAAATGCATTGCTGAGAGTGACTGATGCTACCTGAAGCAGCTTTGTCAGTTTCCTCCAAGTGGCCACAATTTACAGCATCTTTGATGCTGCTTTAAAGCTGTGTAAGTCCTGGAATGGCTTTTGGGTGGATCTCTAAACTAGCAAAAATGCATCCTTGATCTTATGCATGTGCACATCTCAAGTATTGTTCAGATGGTGTCTGAGAACAAGGCTGGCCTCTTCAACATGCACAGGCCGCAGCCCACTAGAAGCACCAACATAAACGCAGTTTAATTGAGTTTGTTTGTTAGTAAAGATCAAAACAGACATTTTCAGAGACAGCCATGCAATAACTCTGTCACTGTTGTTGATGCAGTTCCCATTCAGTGCTCAATCTTTCCACAGCCATATTCTGCTCCAGGGAATGGGACCATAAAAGAGTGAAAACCAGGTCAGAAAAGCTAAAAAGGAGAATGATAAGAGAGTAAAGAAAGAGCTGCCAGGAACAAGTTCCTTTAGCCAACCACACCAGTGTGAAAGGATGCCTGTACCTATACTTATAAATGCATAGTAAGATTCCTTGCTCTGAACTTGACCCTCTTTACAATGAACTCAGCTGAACATCACAATGAGTGCAGAGTTTTTCCTCTTGGCCACAGTGGAGCAGAAACTGGTTATTTCTCTGCAGCGGTAACACAGAAACTTCAGGAGTTAAAAATGCTGGGACAGTTGCCTCTTGGTAGGACATTTGCAAATAAGTTAAATGCCATTAGAAACACCCAGCTTCTATTTTCATCTGATGGCACAGAAATAGAAAAAACAGCACTAAATGTTCTCCAGAATGCAGTCTCAGGAGCTTGAGGGATTCTTGTCTACATCTGGCCAAGCTTCCTATTGCCAGTTCAGAGGCAGAGAAGCTGCTTTTGAGTATTCTCAAGCTGATTTAACAGACACATCTCACTTATTACCCTTTTTATTTTATACTTTGATTTTTTTTAATGAAGCAATGCTTCATTTAATGTAACTACATGATGTAACTGCTTTATTTAGAATTGCAGGGCTTTGCTCTGCTGCTTTTTTTAAGTTATGCTACACACTAACAGAAACCAGAAAATAATGTACTGCACACCTCTACAGTGTCCTCAGGTAGTTACATCAATATTTTGAATTAAAAGCAAAGAATCCAGTGTAATAGTCAAAGACAAGCAGACAAGATTATTTCAGTAAGCTACTCTGAGTCTTAGAAAAGACATCGTGTATTTCTTTGTAAGTATAAAAAATTCAAAAACATTTCCATGAACCAATACGTATATTACTTGTTTTTACATAATTTATAAAGAAAATAAGCCAAAGAAAAATTAATGTCCTTATCTAGGCTTTCTTTGACAGAGACATTATGGGAGGAGAGCACAGCTGCCATTTATGAAAAACAACCTCCAATAACACATTTTGTGGTTCTTGATTTTAGACTGATTCATGAGCATGCATAACATTTAGAGGTATCATTTTTTGTTTTTACACCAATAAAAAACATGATCTAAGTTTTTTTATGACATTTTGTCACATGGATAACACAACGTTAAAATAAGATCAGTTGAAACATTTACATATACTTCATTATCTCCTGTGAAAGGAATATCTGGATAGTTGGGAAAGCAAAAATCTTTGGAATAAGGTTTTTATGAATTGAATAAAATTACCTTTTGCATCATTAATTTCTGTGATTTTCTTTTCTGCTGAAAAATATCAGGAGCTATAAAGTGTTGTCAAACACATATCTTCCAAAAATGAGTCT
>NW_009951981.1:134523-151311 GCF_000747805.2 Chaetura pelagica | reverse complement strand
CCTTGACTTCCAGCTTACTAATACTTGGTGAAATAATACTCTCCTTAAAGAGAGTAAAATCCAACTGCATATTGCATTTTTCAACTTTTGTGGATAAAACTGCTTCTTTAAGGGAACTTCCTTTCTCAATACCAGATTACTTAGACACATAATAATTTTATGTACCTATATTATATGAAGCTGGAAACATCTCCAGAACAAGGAATAAAATAGGAATAGGAGGATTCTACACTTTTCCTATGAGCTGCTGGCAACAGCAAGGGAAGCAATGAGAAGATGAGGCCTGCCCAGATGCAGAGTGCCCAGCAAGAAAGGAGCTTTTCCAAGGCTCCAGTAGCAACTATCTAGGGATGTCATTACATTTTTTGTTTGACAGGCTAAACACAAACAAAAACTTTCTGAATAATACTAGGAATGTATATATATATTTTAAATCCAGATACAGTGTACAATCCACAGTAAAACTTAAAACCAGAGTGAAGTGCACAGAAGAAAATTGAGGAAGGAGAGGTTTTGAAAGGAAGGAGTTTTGAAGGGTAAACAGAAGTATAAAAATTAAGCTTACTTGAGAGAAATATGGATAAAATTAGCATGGATATTTCAGAGAAAATATGTGTGTGGACAAGCATTTCAAAAAACAAGAGAGCCCTGATTATACTTCAACATGCAGTAATGACAAGAAATTGAGGGCAGACGCACTGCAAAGACATGCACGTGGTGAAAGGTTCCCAATGGGACATCCAGGTTAGCTAGAAATGCAATAATTTGTCATGAGATGGAGGGACAGAACCAGCCCTGAAGTGTTCAGAAGTAGTATAAAGAAGACATTTAGATGATTAGAGCAAGTCCCACACTAATCAGATAGGAGGTGAATTAAGGGGGAAACAAGGATGGTTGTTCCACTTACGTCAGCTCTGGCTGCTCAAGGGACAAATCCCAGCCCTCCTGCCCATGGGTCTGAGGTCGGCTCAGGCTGCTGGGCTGGGGCTGCTGGGCTGGGGGGGTTGCTCCCTTTGCTGCTCTTCCCGTGTCCTGTTTTCTCACTGGAGAAGAACATTGTTGACCAAGACAGGTTGCTTCTCGTGCCTTCCCAAGTAGGACCAGCTTGGCTGCTCTAAGGCTATTGTGGGACCCTGAACTCAGGTAACCCATCTGCTGCTGAGTCCAGTTTGGGACTTTTCTAGTTGGGAAGTAATTACCAACTGAGGAGTGTGGGTTCTACACTTACATATTTGTATTTGTAATTCACCATCATCATTATTATTATTACTGCTTCATTAAACCTATTATAGGTTTTTTTCCCGACCTTAAAGCCTCTCTCCCTCACTATCTTTTTTATCTTCCCTTGGGAGCATAGTGGGGGAACAGCTGTATTGCTCTGCTGCTTCTGCTTTTCCTGTTTTCCAGTTTGTGATGATAAAGGACCTGGTACAGTGATGTTACTCAGGTCATGCCAATGCAGAGCACTTCATACTGAGCACCAGCCAGGAGTGCACAGGAACCTCCCAGCTACAAGTCACAACGAACTCTCCTGCTTCTTTCCTACCCTAAACACGTCAGCTTGAGCACTAGCCAAGATCATGTCCCATTTACTCTACACCTGGGCATGATAGACATTTTTCTCAAGTGTCATCTGGGCAAGTCATGTGGTTTTGGTTTTTTTCACTGCTTTTACACAAGTACACTTGTTTTACACCCTGGCATGAGCAAGATGTCCTTCCCATTAGCATAATTTAAATTTAGATACAGGACACAAGAGTGGTACGGTAGAAATAAAGGCTTCACGGAGAGAAAGGGAAGAGTATTATTTACTCCTTGCAATTTTTTCCTAACCTAATATGTTTCTCTGAAACCCAGAGGTCATTTATTGGGAATGTAACGAATACATTCATATCCACCATGGGTAATAAATATTGCAAATTAAGCTGAATAATGACCATACTGTCTATTTCATTTCTACATGAGAGGTACACATGGGACTTAATCTAAGTCAGTATTTATAACGCAATATATGGAATGAGTCTTATTCAAAGTTAGAATTGCAGATGTGTCATAAACACATTAATTTACTGTTACTGCCTGAGGAACAAGCAAAAAAAATAATTGCAAACAACCAATGTGTATGGAATTTATAATGAATGTCTTAATCATGAACCTTTCTTGTAGGAAATTTGGATTTGAAAGGCTATGGGAGAAAGGCACAGAAGTACAGCAGTTACTAGAAAAATGCTACTTGCCATGTTTTTAACTGGATCGATTGCTTAAAATACACTCCAGCTTACACAAAACTTTGAAATATTTCTGTAAGGAACAACCAGGATGTCAAAACTGGAATCACAATTTTTGTTGAAGAATGAGTGACGGGAGGGAAAACAAAGCAGTCATTGCCATAAGTGAGCATAAATAACTACAATCTAAAATGAGTTCTGGGCTGCTGACATATATATATATAACAGAGAACACAATGTTCACATCTGAATTTCTAAGATTCTTGGTGACATAATTGGAGCACACAAAAATTATGCCTACTGTTCTAACCAGCTACTCATGTTAAGGAGATCTGTGGCAAGCTGATTGACTTGAGCTTCTTGTGGGAGCTATAGGGAGGTGAAGGAACATGAACAAGCAACTGCTGTGTCTGTATATAATGAATTATATTAATTATTCAAATAAAAATATGAAGATAAGTTACTAATTAAAAATTGAGGAAGTCAGATGTTTACCAAAGATCTTGAGATCTTATTTAGCATGTATTAGACAATGCTGGGAGTAACTGCATTCCTTCCAGTGTGAATTTTGATAGGTTACTAAGTAAGTTCCCATCAAATTACACAAGATGGGCACTAAAGTTCCTTAGTTAAGTCTTGTTTCAGAAAAAAAACAACAAAACATATTCACTGTTCACCACTCAGAATGTTAGCAGTTTTGGGGGGTGTCACAGTTTGACTCAGGTCCGACAACAATGCTCTCGATCCTCTCCCCCTCCCACCCAGGTAGGGAAGGAGAGAGAGAAAAAGAGAGAGACTTGGCTGGATTGAAAACTAAACTACACAGCTTTAATTAAAATACTAATGAATCATACAAGAAAATATACACAATTATATACAGATATATTCAGGTATGGGCAAAATCCTCTCACCACCCCCCACCCCAGCAACTCCCACAGCACTTCCCTGAACTGCGAAGAGTCCCGAGGAATCCCGGAGCTGCTGCTGGAGAAAGCAGAGAGTTATGGGGGTCACAAGAGATCAAGCCTGAGGATCGACGGTGATGGATGAACAGAGTCCTCCCTGGACGCCGGCCATGGACGAAAGAGAAGGGGAGAAGAAGAAGGAAGGAAGTTGTCTTCTGTGATCTCTGACCTTCCTCTGAGCTTACGTAGATATATGGAATGGAATATCTTTGGCCAATTTTGCTGTCTGTCTAACTCAGCCTCCTACGGGGGGGTCACAGATCTCCCCATAGTGTCTGAGCCGGCAGAGTGCAGGTGCGGCCTTGAAGCCTCAGTAGTTAGAAAAACATTCCACTGTCTTATCAGCCTAGCAGAACACACTGTTGCTAGTTACAAGAAAGCTTACTGAAGGAAAAAAAAATCAGTAAAAAGAAAAATTGGCTTCATCCTGGCTCAAACCAGGACAGGGGGCCATAGATGTCCAGCATCAGTGGCGATTATCTCTTGCTGGAACCCAGCAGTTTTACAAGAAGAAAGCTATCCATACTTGGACAGCAGCACTAAGGCAGTAGGAGATTGAAAACATCCTGTTGTTTGATTTCTTTTATAATATTTACCCTTTACTAAATTTTTGTTCTCATTTGTTGCTTCAGGAAACAAAGAAATCTTCAGGTTCACGACAAGAGATCATTTACGCTGTTAGAAACACGGTAATTAATCCAGATTCTGAAGTTTGCATTAATGTTCTTGTTTCTAAATCCTGAGTTATTTTTATTCCTGGCCCAAGATATCTCATTCCATAATTTCAGTGGAATCAATGCGTGTGTCTAGGAAATACATTTGACTGTACACAGAATCACAGAATGGGTTGGAAGGGACCTTAAAGACCATCAAGTTCCAACCCCCTGTATGGGCAGTGACACCGCCCACTAGATCAGGTTGCTCAGGGCCCCATCCAGCCTGGTCTTGAACATGCTATGAAAAAAAGCCTTGCTTATGTCATGGAAATAGGAGTAATGGTAAATACTAAAGAACCTGATACAGACTGTCCTCTTGATAAAAGACCTTGCTGTGTCCCTGTGACTAGCAGAGGTCATCCCTAAGTCTGGTACCTAAGTCACGGGAATAGATGTCTTGCAGTGTTCAGCACAGCTTAGAAAGACACAGCTGCAAATATCCCATTAAAGTCACTATTACTGCTCTGTTTGTTATGGACAAATCTACTCAAGGCCATTTGCTCACCCTTATGTAAAATGTAGCCAGGATTTTTTAAGCAGCAGCAGAGAATGAAACTACACAAGTAGGAACTGCTACAACATTGGACTAAGCTGTGCATATGCTCCCACTAGATCCCTTACACAGGTTAAAGAGTTAAAGGTGGAAGAATTTCCACATTAGAATCAGTCACTGGTTTGCAAATCTCTACCCAACTGCAATGCACACTTTTAAGCCCAAGGAGTATTTTTCACATGCTTTTAAGACATCCATGCCCCTGGCTCTTTCTGCAGAAGCACCTGAACATTGTAGATCTGTGATGGAATTAGTGTGGTGAGTCCATTCCTTTGGTGAGTTATAGGAGGTTTCCCTTTCAGAGAGGACTTTGAAGGTCCAGGGATTTTTTTAATGTCTATATACACACACACACACACATATGTATGCGTGTGTGTGTATAAAAATATCTATATCTCTATATATACCTAAATACATATAGATTTATGTTTTATATATATTTATACACATTTATAGCATTAGAGCCTTTACCTGAAAGATTCTGCACCACACAGAAAAGTGAGCTAGCATTTATTGAAGACATTCCCTTGAGCAACTTTGATTATCAAGGCTTGTCAGAGTTTCAGTGCTTTCCCAACCACAGAGGCATGTACAGTCAATCTTTCAGGAACCCAGGGTGTGAGAGTTAATGAAATTTGACAACTGATTGATGTCAGATGCAGCTTTGAATCTGGAAACCCAATTAGCTCTTTCCCTTTCAAAGCAGAGGTCATTCCAGTCAGCATGGCTGTGCTGCCACACTTTGCAATCCAATCTAAGAGGTGGCAGGAAATTGCAGTCTTTAGAAAACCCTAACGCACAGGGAGCAAAATTTGCAGATGAAGATGACATACATTGACTAATGATTGGTCACATAAGCCAGGAGGAAATATTAATTACCCTTTCTCCATGCAGACAAAGGGTATTCCAATTAGTAAGTTGGTTGTCTGTGGTGGAGGATGGAACCACGATACTCTGTTGCACTGTCTCTGTTTCTTAACTCCATGACTTTTTCCCAATGGTAAATCCTTTTGTTCAGAATTTTTCATGGTTCATACAGATTTCTGTGCTAAAGGTTCAGGGCAATTTCAGCTCTATACTTCATTTGGTGCACTGAAGGTGATATAAATTTGATAGAACTGGGACAAATTGCACCAGCAAAAAAATCTAGCCAAATACTTAGAAGATTTAATGACCAACTTTCCAATCTCGTCCTCAGCTCATCAGGCTTTGCTTGTCTACAAAGTTAGCTATTGTAGCTTGTTGTGCAGATATCTGCAAGCAGAACTCAATTCCTTGATTTCTAGAGTGGAATAAACATTCTTTACACAGGTAGGAGGATGTCTACCTGCTTGGCATCTGCCTTGGACTTCAGCAGCCAAGTATTGTTTAAAGACTTTATAATATTAACATTTAAAAAAACCAGTTTTGTTGGAAAATGCAGAATAGTTTCCAAAACCCCTTGAGGAGAAATAAGAGGAGATCAAGCATGCCCATGGCAGAGAAGGGCCACAACTATTAAAATCACCATCCCAGGCTTCTGAAGTAGTAAATCAGAGAACTGATCTGAAAAAAAGGGAACTGGTTTTGTACTGTAAGTGCTTTGAAGCACTCTCTGGATGAAGGGAGTGGAAGCAATGCAGTTCAACAACCCAGTGTCAGGCCTGATTCTCCTGTCTCACCCTTCAGTATAAACCAGAATCACTCAGGGGAAGGATTTACACAATTCTGTGCATGTAGCAGAAAACTGGACATGCAAAGTAGTGTGGATGCCATTTTTCAGAGGTCTTCCTATCTTAGTTTTATTTCAGTTTTGAAAAGGTAGAAACCTCATCAGTCCTAAAAGAAATGAGACTACTCCTAAAAGCATGTCACTTCTCTGGGCATGTCCAAAGTTGTTACAAAGCACTTGTGTATTTAATCCCATGCATTATAGATTTAACCTGGCAGTTTCCAAGATTTGTCTTTGAGATAATTTACCCCAATATCTGCTTATCCACATTGTGAATCTCTGAATATCAAGAATCATTAACATCTTCATAAAAATTATTCTCACCTCTCCCATGCCAAATCCTGCTCCATGCAGCACAGCCCTGCAGAAGCATCATGCTGTTGGCTGTAGAAGGACTGTGAAGGAGAAAGGAGTCTGCAGTCTCCTACACAACTCTGCTGAGACACATGGACCACCTGCAAAATTAAACACACTCATGGGATCTTATACCTAGTGGAACAGCAATAGCTTTATCACTGTGACATTGTAGTTGCTGCATCTTACCCTGAAAGACTGGCTTTTAAAAAGGCAGGACTTAACAGGAGGTGGATGCTAAAGGCACAGAGAGTAATGAAAGCAGGCATCATCCTTCCCAAGGAGCAACTGAGACAGATCCACAGGTCCTCATCAGTTTGTTGCATCCAGAGCACAGCCAGTGTGCTCCAGCATGGTGCCAGAGGAGCTGTGCAGGAGCTCTGCCTCTGCTAAATCCTGGGCTGAAGGAATTCCCACCTCCAGCCCTTCTGAAACACCTCAGAGTCTGGTTGTTCAAGGCCAGGCTGTGGCCCTCTGTGCTGCACAAAACCCCAGGAGAGCCTCTTTCCTCCCCTACTATTAAACAGTAAAATGTTCCTCTGCAGTTCAGTGCTTAAACACATAATTATCTCCAAAATCCACATCAAATATGTCATATCCCAAATAATTACTACAGTACCTAGTAACAGCTGCTTCATCTAGAATACTTAATAGAGAAAAAAAATTCAAGGAAAGAATAGAGAAAAATTAAAAATTGAACAGTTGTTATGGTTTTGATCCAATATGAATTTGTACAGCTGCCACTGGATATAGTGAAATGAGGAGACATGCACAGAGAGAGACTATGAGAAGATTGTTTTGGTTCAGTTTTTTCTATTCTGTTTTTCAATGAGTTTAAAAAGAGATGGCACTGGCCTCTCTGGTGGTTCTGCAGCAAAGCTGCTTGCCACATCACCAAAGAAGGACCCTTCAGCAAACAGCCAGGTTTCATGGTTGGCCATTTTGCATGTTTTGAGGCCCAGGTTTCCCATCTCAATCTCCCTTTGACATGGCCCCAAGCCTTTGGGTCTTCCACTCAGCAAAGACAGAAAATCAGCAGCTTTCACCTGGAGCAATTTTGCTGCAGGAGAGCAAAAAAACCAGTGATCACTCCTTGTACAGGGTAGAACTGGTCCCAGGGTCCTTACCACTGGTGAAACCCAGGACCAGCAGCAGCTCAGAGTGCAGCTGGTCAGATGCCTTCCCTCCCCTCCTAGAGCAGACACAGCCCTTGTGAAAAATGAATAGAAACCGTAGTAATCAGATTTGTATAACAGCCAGCACTGACAGAATTTAACATCATCAAATCATAGAATTATTTGGGTAGGAAGGGATCTTAAAGATCATCTAGTTCCAATGCCCCCACCCCCTGCATGGGCCGGGCCACCTTCCACTCGACCAAGTTGCTTCAAGCCCCATACAACCTGGCCTTGAACACTTCCAGGGATGGGACATCCACAACTTCCCTGAGCAACCTATGCCAGTGTCTCACAACAATGAGAATTGCTTCCTAACATCTAACCTAAATCTACCCTTTTCACCTTATAACCATTACACCTTGTCCTAATCACTACAAGCACTTGTAAAAAGCCCCTCTTCAGCTTTTCTGTGGCCCCTTCAAGTACCAGAATGTCACAGAAATTATATTGAGGAAGCCTTCGGTTTCTTAAGAGCCTGCCCAAATTTTGGGTAAGGGCTGATGATTCTCCAGCCTTCCCTGCTGTTCTCTATTACCTACAGATTTCTGATTTCAGAAATACAGCCCCAGGGCACAGGAGCCCTGCTAACAAGAAGCACAGGCTGGACGAGGCACGGGGCCATGGGGGCTGATTGCCCACCTCTAGCTGTGTCATGGACCCACAGGGTCCATGCTCTGCTGGATGGGAAGCCACAGCAGGGCAGGGACCAGGGATCTTCCCACTGGAGGACACCTGCTCCATGCCAGACATCTCAATTTGGAGAAAAAAGTACTTGGCGCAAGCTCAGACAACTGAAAACCTGTGTGTGTGTGTGTGTGTCTATAGCTGCTGGCGTTTCACGTAAAGGGGTATTTTGTGAAACCACACACTCACAGGGCAGTACCCATCTGCACCAAATGTCTATCACTCAACTTAAAAAAAATATCTTTTCTCAGGACTTTTTCCAATAAAATCAGTTATTTGGCTGTGAAGAGGAAGATGATACCAACCTAACACATACAACACTAGTCATACATCGTCATCTCCATTTCCAGTCCTGCTCAGAATTTGGTTTTGATTTGCATTGTGTGTTTAGCATACAAAAATCCAGCCAGTAATTGAAACTAATGCTGAAGCAACTGTGTGGGTGGATGATCTGGACTATCTACCTGACAGTGAAGTAGCAGTAAGAAGAGACACCTCTGTGGCACCTTTTTTTAATTAGCTAAGCAGGGAGACAGTTTCCTTCTGAGCCAGAGAGAATCCCTGGCTACTTGGTTCATAGATGGTGGGAAAGGTCCCCTTTTGCTGGCACGGGAATCAAGACATAAATGTCTCCTCAGAGCACATGGAATTGCTTAGGTCTACTTTTGTGTTACTTACATATGGGAGACATGCACCTGCTTTTGAATTTGCTCTTCTATAATAAATTATTAAGCAAAAACAATAACCTGGCAGAAAGTGATATACCCCTATTATCTCATAATTTGTTAATGTTGTTAAATGCTTGGCAAAGGTTATCTACTTGCTCTTTGACAAATAGGTACTTTAGCTAATGAACTCAGGTAAAACAGATCCCACAGGTATCTGGCCTTCAACCTCACATGTCTGATGCAATAATCCTTTTGCTTATTTAAAAAAATATTAAAAACTTAAGATACTGGATACTTGTCCAGATTCTGGAGAAGCTCCACCCTGAATAAGTGCTGAGATAAGTCTCTGTACCATGTCAGGAGGGTTTGTTTTGAACTAGTCATAATATTTTTTAATATCCTTCATCCTTTAAACTGGTATTGAATGTTTAGGATTTAAAAAGTCTGTCCTTTGAAAAAAACTAAATATGAGGAACCTTCAATGCCCGTCCTCCAGGCTCTCAGCAATAGCTACAGGTTTTTCAGGGTAAAACACAATTTTAAGAACTCTTTTTGCTGAGATTTTAAAATTTCACCCCATTCCAAAATGTCACTTTTTCATTTAAATCACTTCCTTGAAGGTTTACAAATCTGCAGATACAAATTTATTCCTTTTTAAGTAGAGTGTAGAATTTAAATATACTGCTTCACATTAGAATACATAAAGGCTTAACTAGATGGCAGAATCTTCTCTTTATTAAAAAAAATAAAGTAGCAGAATTATATTACTCCAAGTATCCTTTGTGTGCTCTACACATATTACTGATATAATTTTCTGCCAGAGTTATTAATAATTTTGAGAAATCTATCTCTGGGAAAGCTCCAGTTACAGCAGACCAAATTGTATTTTTCAAGAGTAAAGGAAGGAGCAGCTTTTCCCTGTTTAGTCTGCATCATTTGCCTGTCAGCTTAGATTATCCTCCTGATGTTAAAGGTACAAAGCTCATCTCAAGAAGCATAGTTTGCTGCTTGGCTCACATTTAGCTGATATCAAAGCTTTACTTTTCCACTATGCAGCACTTGAAGGAAGATAGTAAATGCTGACTTCAAAAGCCTGTCCCACATAACTGTGACAAGTCTTCTGCTTGTCTGTTTAGCATAATATAAATCGTATAAATCATATAAAAGACTAACATTGCATGGGATGAATTTTCATAAAAAAAGTAAAAGAATCCTAGAAAAAAATTTCATTAATGTTGCAGAAGTTGCTTTTTTGTCAGTTGGAACCCCACTGTGTGGATCAGCTCACCTTTTTCCTCCTTTATTTACACCAGCTAGGGATGTGTTACCCTACAGTGAGAAATGGCTGGGAAAATGGTCTCAATGGGGCCTCTTTTGCCTTCATTAGCTTTTTTCTCTGCTAACAAAAAAAATAAATAACAAAGATAATTTCATCATTTCTCTTTTTCTCCTCAGCCCCCACGCCCCAGCCTGCTCAGACAAGAGCCTGGAAGCAGGATCAGAGCCTTAAAACAAAATCTAAAGGACTGCAGTACCTGTAGCCTACTGGACGTTTTACAGGGAAGTACTTTCCAAGCAGCAAATGCCAGTTGATAAACAGAAACACTGCAGCAGTTTGCCAGAGGTAATGAAGCTTCATTTAGGGAAAAAAAAAATAGCTCTTGCAGGGCTTCACCAAGGAGGAAACTGCAGAGAGCTGTGCTGCTGTGGGCTGAGCAAGATGGTCGTGAAAACAGAAAAGGACCAATTCAGATAACACAAAGCTGGGGGAGGGGGCGGGGAAGAGAAATGTACCTTTTGGAAAGCAATAGGGAGGGGAGAGTTGCTGAAGGACTGCAAGAGAGGGGTGAGATGTTGTCTGTGGAGAAGCATCAGCATCAGGGCGCACTGGGACCCAACTGTGCTCATCTCCTCCTGCTCCCTGTTCCCCTGCACCACATCATCAGGAAGCAGGGGCAGGCTCATGCAGGCACAGAGAAGCACAGTTTGATCTGAAAGCAGGAGGGTTTGGGCAGGAAAGTGCCAGGATATTACACACTAGACCACTACAGCCAGGGCTGCCCACATCCCCCTGCCACGTCCCAGGGGGCTCCCTCAGGACCAAATGAGACGATCCACTAGTCATAGAGAACATCAAATAAATGGTGCTATTTGTCTGGCCTCTCAAGTCTGTCTGGATTCTTCCTGCCTGTGTACTCAACAAAGGAAAAAAATACATGGGGAGACTGGCCATGGGAGATCTGTTTCCTCTAATACAATCTGTATTACCTTGGGCAGGCTTGTTTCATATCACTGAAGTAATGCAATTATACCTATTTCCTTATGAACACGCCCCTAACAAGATTATTCTGGTATCTTTGTAGCTGAGGTTCTTTCAGGATCAAAAAGGATTTCAGCACAATTAGGTTAAATTTAACTTGGAGCACTGAAACACAACAAAGCCCAGCAAAAATGCAAATTAATACTGCACAAATGATGCCATGGGCCAGATCTGAATGTGCTTTTTTTGCACTGAATCCAAAATTTGTACAACAAATAGTATCAATGACCATTGGTGCCTTGGATCCTGCTGGGCCTTGAGGAAGAGAATTAATCAGCCTTACCTAAGCTGGATTTTAAAAGTAATTTTATTTTTTCCATCAGCCACATTAAGGAGTAAAATTTTCTTCTCAGCCTTTCAACTCTACTAACAAACAAGAGCCCATCTTGCAAATCAGAAACAGACCTAATTACACAGAAAATGTATCCTATGATACATGTTAGCTAAAGAAAATACACTTCCATAAGGCTGGACTTTTTACTTTAGATTAAAATTATTATTTTAAAACATCCCATTATGCTCTAACCATAATTACAAAAGCTCATAATATTCATTTTTAATATAATTTTCTTGTAGCTTGCCAGCAGCATGGAAACCCATCTCCATTAGCCTTTGCACGTCTCAGTGTTTATAGATGTCTTGATTAATGTGCTGCTACACTGAAAGCTATGGGAGGTTCTAGACATAATCATATATAACTCATTTACAGGGTAGGTACTTTGAAATCCTGACTTAATTTTTTTTAAGAACACAAGCTCTTTTGAAGTCTACATTACTTCCTGTAGTAGGAGCATTATAATCCCATACTCCCAGGCTTCTAACAGTTCTAGAACATATTTTGGAAGTTATTTGGTGTTCTGAGTCTACTTCATAAAGAATCTGCAAATCTTTTAAGCATCTGAGTTTCTTCTGGCCTAAACAGAAAATAATCCCTAGAGACACAAATCTCAGAAAGTGTTTAATGAACAAGTGGAAGGCATTTTGAATACTAATTCAGTCCTATTCTTACATTTTGTCTTATGAGAAGGCAACTATTTATTGCAACAAATGTTGGCACACGTTGGCAACTGCAGCGAACAGATGTGTTGTCAGTGCTGGACAAAAGAGAGCTTATCAAGGCCTGTTTTTTTCTGAATTACTTATGTAATGCAAAACCTGAAAAGCTTTCAGAAAACTGCAGAAGAACCACAATTTACCTGAGTGGAAATCCAATCTTCCTTTTTTTCCCTGTTCCTTCTGTTCTATAATTACATTCTTAACACTGTAATACCCATTTAAGAAAACAGGAAAAAAAAATAATTTAAAAAAAAAAAATCTATTACCTGTGAAAAATATTGCCTGGGGAAAATAAGCAACAAGCAACCTGGAAAGTGATGCTCTGAACATATGAATTTCTTTAATAATAATGTTTTTGCTGCCTTATTCTTTAAGTGGTCTCACTCTGAAGCTCTTGGTGTCAGCAGAAAGTTCCTGAGAAAACACAATATTAACTATATTAAAGGCCAAATCTCTCCATATTCTTTGCACATCACTTAAGAGACCAAAAGATCAGCTGAAACTCTCCATTAAAATAACATTTCTAGGAGACAGTTTTCACCAGCACTGAAAGTTTTCAGTCTCCAAATTTCCATATAAATGAAAACAAAACATCACCTGCCCTGTTATCAAGAATCAGTTGATAGTCATAAATACATGTTTTGAGAAAATGCTTAATAAAGTCAAAGCACAATGAACTTCCTAAATGTCTTTCAAAAATAACTGCACAAAAGATGAAAACTACACTGAAAATTCAAAGCAAAAATAGAAAAGCACTAAACATGGGATGAAAGGGATTTCTGGAGGTAGAAAGTGGCATCCCTGAAGAGAGGCTGAGCTACCCCTGAACTACTAAGGACAGATGAGACTCTCTCACCTGGCACCTCCACTGATGGAGAGTCCAGAGGTTTGGTATTTTTACTGCCAGCTGTGGTTACTATTATCAAGCTTTTTAAAAAACCTAACCTAAATCTCACTTGCTGAAAATTAATCCCATTATTTCTTGTACTGTTCTAAGTGGACACAGAATAATTTATTGCCCTCTCTTTGCAGTAACTCTAAAATAACTCTAATTATACTACATATGCTTATTGATGGTTATAATTTTCACTAAATCAGGTAATTGAAAGGTTAACTACTGACTGAAAATTATCACAGCTTAAATACAATGTAGATAATGAATCCCACTCCTAAAAATTCCACTTATAAAACATGAAGCCATGTTAAGAAATTATTTGGTTAATTAATTATCAAGAAGGATAATCACAGGGAATTTACTTTCCAATTGCTGTATTATTCCCATGTATTTACAGTTGGACAACTGAAAAACTAGTAGGATACAATGCAACAAGTGATTCAAAAGAAACATGACCTTGAAAAAAGGTTGTAATACATGTTCCTCCCAAATGGCACAGATGGGAAAACCTCGGGCAGTGGCTTCCCCACTGCCCCCTGGCTCCTCCAGTCCCACCCCCCTCAGGCTCAGGCAGGTTTCATCAGCTCCTGGGGAAGAAAAACCCAGTGTTTGGTGCTCCAGGGAGAGCAACTGTTTCAAACTGCTCTGGAAAACACAGTTCATGACACCAATGTCAATCAGGTTACAAAATCCAATCTTTTCAGGATACATTTTGCCTTGGGAAAAAGCCAGTCAGCTGCTGCTCTCCCATTAGGACACTGATAAAACAAACTGAGTTGGCTTTTACAATTACTTCAAAAATCTAAAGTAGGATGAACTACAATTCATGAAGTTAAAAGGATGATTTCTCCATCTGAGCATCAAAAATTGAAAGGGACAATGGAGAAAAAAAATGCTGGAATTCCTCACCATCTCAAAGCAAGAAGGGGCACAGCTTTTTGGGTTGATAAAAGAGAAAGGTATAATGAGGAATTAAAGAATCTGGGCTAGGCTCTACTGAAGACCTCTGACTCCCACAGACTTACAATATACTTTTTTGTGTAGTTCTGCAAAAATCAAGGACATATCAAAGAAAAATTTGTCAGTTCATTCTCATGTTAAAGGTCTCTAATTGGCCTTTAGCAGTACTGTCTATAAATGCATTCCCTTCATCTGCTTCTATTTTTATAGCACGTTAGACAAAAAAACAGAGTGGATTTTCAGTATGGGATACTATTTTAGAGTCT
This sequence comes from Chaetura pelagica, assembly GCF_000747805.2. NCBI lineage: Eukaryota > Metazoa > Chordata > Aves > Apodiformes > Apodidae > Chaetura > Chaetura pelagica. The sequence goes on along the minus strand of NW_009951981.1, from coordinate 136,757 downwards.
TGAAAGGTTTTTGTACAAATATAACTATATACAATATATATGCACACACACACACATATATATATGCCTGGATAAATATTGTTTCAGGGCAAGTTAAGACAACATTATTTTCTAAGCAGAGACTGTGAAGGACTATGAGAATGACCCAAGAGTGTGAGAAGAAATCTGAGAAATTTTACTTCCTGATAAATGTATTGCTGAAGAGGGAAAAAAAGAAAAGGGGACAAAAAAAAAAAAAAAAAAGAAAAGGTTGGGGCTAGTTTTAATCTAAAGGTTTAATCTTACTTTCCTTGACATTAAAACGCGTTAGTTTCAGTAGTGCAGGATAATGGGCATTAAACTACTTGAATGAAAAACACTTGGGTGGGATGACTGCATTTGGAGAATTAGTGGATTTCCATCCATCTCTGAGCTGCAAGGCAAAGAGATACACAAGCCAAATGCCTGGCTTCATCCTGTGCCCCCAGGAACTGGAGCCCACCACTGATTAGCTGCCTCCTTGGCCTGTTGACCCATCTTCCCTGTATATCACCATCTGTTTTATGCAAGAAGTCAATGTTTAGCTTAAGGGTTTGCACAGACCAACAAAGAGATTTAATAGAAGCTGACAGTTTCTAATTTATAAAGTACTTTTTATAGAAACATCAAGTGGAAGATTTGATTTTCTCTCTTACATCCAAGAAAAATATTTATTCTGCTTAAGGCTTGTGCAAGTCTTTGATACAAACTTCCCCTCTGTGATGCCTGCTGACCTGGGAGAAGATCTGACTGAAAAGCCAAATCGTCTCCTAGCCCCAAGACACAACAGGAATATTTCTTTTGACTTCCCTGGCCACAGATCTGACTCAGAGCTTTCTTTGTTGCTGTACAATGAACGGTGACTGTAGGTTTTCTTTGTGATTAAGGCTTGATGGCATCAGGCTACCTGGCACCAGCTCTGTTTTGTGTTGCAATAGAGATATATTGGCAGAGGAAAAGTTACCCACTGCCCCATGGGCATGGTAAAAAGGCAGCTCTGGAAGGTAATTATGTACATCCCAAAAATAAGAGTAAAGTGAGGGCTGAAGCTGGAAATTTCTGCATTCCCTTCCGCTTGTCTCTCTCCTCCTCTTTAGACCTGGGTGCAGCGCAGTTGCAGTTCCTGTGGTTTGGTGCTTGTCATCTTTCTACAGGCAGGACAAGAGGCACATTCCACATGCATATCTGGAAGTAGCGCCCTCTCTTTCATGTTGAGATCCCCTAGTGCCCATTAGTGATACATACTGGTAAGTCCTTCACACATGGCTAGTTTTTTCCTCTTTGCACAGCATCAGAGAGATGCAGCTTTGTTCTGCTTGTGCTTCCACTGGAACCAATCCTGGCATAGGGCCTTGGTGGCAGAAACTCTGTCAGGAGAAAAGACTTTGCTGGGAAAGTAAGGGGCTGCTTCTGCCAAGGGAGCAACGAAAAAGCAGAGCTTATCACAGATAAATAGGTGTAAGGAATTTAAGGCCTGAGAGGACAGTAAAATCACCAAAAACCACCTTCTTGGTGAGCCTAACCATTACACACCAGCTGGGTATTGAGCACAATAACTTGCTTTTGGTCAAAGTGTAACCTGTTCTTGGTTAATGTTCATGTTTCTGGGAGTTACTCAGCTGTCATCTGAAGAGAATGGCTCTGCTACCCACCATGGCCTGTAATACCTTGTTCTGATGCTTAATTCCCCCCATAGATATAAAATTATTTGCCTCTTCTTTCTCTCCATCTCTGCAAACACCAAAAATCCCCCTTATGTCTAACTTAGATTTTTCATCTTTGCCTAATATCATAATCATATTTGCCTATAAATGTAGGTTCTTTTCCTGCCTTTCCCTGCAAAGTTAAAGGTAGTCAGTACAGCAGAACTGGTTATTTTTGTCTCTTGCTGGCAGACGTTGCAAATAATGTCTTTGTGGCTCTTCTGTGCCACCTCTCCATTTTTCAGCAGCGTTTAAAAAACATGTGCTGTATGCAGAAGTGTGGGCAGTTTACACTGAAAATTGAACCACTTCAGACAAAGAAAGGCTGTGACCAGCCCAGCTGCCAGGTGCTGTGACTCACTGGAGTCTCCCAGCTGCCTTTAAAGATGTGAGCACTCATCTTTCCCCACGTAAAGCCAGCAGGGCTCTGCAGGCACGGGACAACAGCTTGGGGACACATGCTTACATGACCTGCTATTGCACAGACAAACTAGAATTATTTGTATTTCCCTA
>NW_009951981.1:122555-134212 GCF_000747805.2 Chaetura pelagica | reverse complement strand
TTCCCTACAGTTCTGGAAGACAGGACACACAATATGGAAATGTTACTTTGCTTTTTGGGTGTTGTTGGGTTTTGTTGTTTGTTTTGTTGGTTTTTTTGCCTTTGTTTTTTGTTTGTTTGGTGTTTTGTTTTGTTCTTTTAATTATTGGTACTTTTAGTTCATGGTTGACATGTCCAAGATCCCAAAACCTAGAATTTCTCTTCCTGCTATTCCCTAAGGAGTTGATTTGCCAGACCTTCCCTCTGCACGCCCAGCATGACACCCTGACACAAAGCACAGCTCTGACCACAGCAGTCACAAAAGCCACTACTTAGGGAGAAAATCAATGTCTTGGACACTCATCCAGGACATGGGAGTCTGAGTTTCACCATTCTTGAGACATAAGGCCAGGAGAAAGGCAAGGACCTTCTCCCATCCTGCATGGTTCGTTCTACCTAGTACATCTGATGGCTCTGGATCACACACTAAAGAGCTTAGTTCCTGTCATGCAGTAGCCTGGGTAAACAGCTACTTCAAACTGGTTTCTCTGTCAACTCTGGGAGATAAATACCTAAAAAATGGATGCTCCAACAGTAGCCACATCAGAAAGTAAATCCATTGGAAAAATAGACCTTAATGCAATCAGAGAAACTCACTTGTTATGAAACAAAAGCAGAAAACAAACTGAAGTCCTGATATGTAATAATCTTTTCTGCATGTAAAATCAATCATGTTAATCAATGAATATTGATAGGCTCACCAAATGGTAGAAGAGCAGAGGAAAGCAGATCATCTTCTAAAATTACAAAGTGTGCCAGGACAAGAATAACTTCTTTTCTAAATAATTTCCAAGGTGGAATAAGCTTAGCACTGTCACTAACACAGTCTATGAAGTACTTGTTTTCATTCAACACACCAAAACATATTTAAAGACACAGATGAGTCTGACCACCACTCTGACCAAGGGACTCGCCTGTCACTGAACATCTGACTCCAAAGGTGACATAAGTGATTGCTGCCTGGCTGTTGGACTTGATTTCATCAGGATGGCTCTTGCTTAAAATTGCTTGACTCATCACTACTTGCACATTTTCAGTCTCATACACAGCTCAGGACTCAATCTAAATCAGTCATCATTAGTGCACTTATCTAATACTGACTGTCTTTACTCTGGGTGTAAGCAACAGGCGGAAAACAGACCATCCCCTTTCTGCATCTTGAAAGGATTGTGCTGCCAGTTCCCCTCAGACTTCCTCATCTACCTGAACATTTTTATGTGCATCAAAAGTTTTTAATTACAGATTTAGAAGATGATGTGCTTAATTTTAATGACAATCTTCTGGAGTTTGAGGGCAGGAACAAGGGAGTTTTTTGCTTCAGTTGTACCGTAAGGGAATGAAATGCTGTCAGCTAAAAAGGAGAAAAAAAAAAAAAAGTATCATTTCATTTTAATTGAAATTGTTCCTAAAATGGTATATTCTGCTCTCAGAATAACTCAATTGATCTACAAAGAGATATCCTGCATTCACAGTGGTAGTACTGAGAAATTGACTTAGCCTGGGAGCTGTACTATGAGATATTTGAGTTCTGGAAATACCATGATGAGCAAGAGAGACAATAGTTCTGCTTGGATGGCATTTTGTCCTCAGACACAATTGACTTTTTGCTGGTGTCCTGGTTTGAGCCAGGATGGAGTCAATCTTCCTTTTACTGATTTTTTGTTTTCTTCTTCAGGGAACTGCTTTTGAAGCAGCTCACTTGCTGAAAGTAGCAGCAACTTTAACCAGCCAGTGGACTGATAACACTGGAATGCTTATAGTTATGGCTGAGGCACCAAGGACACTTTGCTCTGCTTGTTGAATCTGCTGCTGTGGACACTGAAGTAGCAGAAGGGTCACGTCTACAACCTTCCCATAGGGAGAGGCAGACTGGGCAGATGGTAAAATAAATTATTCCATTTTTATATTTATGCATAAATTCCCAATGTTCCTAAAGCTGCTTTTTGGCCATTTTTCCTTCAGTTACCACCTCTGTCTTCATTTGGTTTGACTGGGTTTCCTGTTCAGGCTGTCAGTCCTAATGAGCATCCTTCCATCTCATGGTGTTGGGGGTATCAGCACATTCAAAATGAGCTCTTTGAGATCTCCCTTGGGTTACCTCCTGTCTGTTTCAGTTGGCATCAAAGCCTGAGCATTTTTAGCCTCCACTAGCTCTGTTACTCAGCATTTTGCAGGACTTGGTCAAAAAGACATGTATATTTGTGACTGCCCCCAAGCACAGATAGTTTCAGGGTCAATCTCCAATTTAGACAGCGACAGGAAAGAAAGAAAGAGATTATAAAAGTAGCTGCAAGCAAATAGGTCTTCCAAAGCTTCAGCTCATTTCCTTTACTAGTCCACAAGGCACCACTCACATGTCATAAGAAGATGTAATCAATGTTTTGCAGCTATTACAGCTTTGTCAGTGATGCCAACAACTGAGATGCTGGAGCCACAGCTCCCACTTGGCTACAGGAAACTTCTCAAACATCTCTACTCACATGTACCAGCCAATGGGTTCTCTCCCATTTTTGCGTCTTCCTCCTCTGAAAGTACTTTGTTCAGTGGAGCTTGAAGAGTAGCGTTTCACTGTAACACACTTCTCTGTTTCCAAATTAATAATTCAAAACTCCCCATTAATTATCTGAAGAACATAAGGCCTCCAGCAGGAGGTGGCTATAAAATGTAGCTAAGGCACTTGAGAGTCCTTACTCTGCTTGAGAGTTCTCACTGCATGAGCCCTGAATTAGATGAGTGTTAACACTGGTCCTGAGTCCTTCCTTGTTTTATCATTAAAACTATTCCAGGTTTCTTATCCCAAAACAAGTAATTGGGGAAAGCAATCACTTCTGATTTATGTTGCTTAACCTTGGGAATGAGAACAGCATTTCTGTCTTCTCATAAATGATTACCTTTGGTCTGCAAAGCCATTTCTATGCCCCGTGTAAAACCTGTTACTCTTTCTAGGTACCCCTTAATGTTTTCTGAACCCAGTCTACATGTACATTAGACATTTGGGATGCATTACTGGTGTTAACCTACAGCTATTAAAAAAGCAAAGTCATTTTGAAAATGGAAAAAAATCCAGCAAGCACTTTTCAAACCTGGACCAAGTTCTTTCCACTCATTAAATTACAATTGATTATATCTACAGGTCTTCCTTAATCTTGTACTGGGGAACTATACCACACACAGACCACCTGGTGGCGAGTCAGGAGTTAGGCACAGCAGGCTTTTAGGGCTTCCTAACAAACTGGCCTCATACTGCCCAACAGCTCTCGGTTCTGTTTATGAAGGGCAAGCTCACACTCCTCTGAGCCCATTTCAAAGAGGTTTTCTAGTAGTCCAAAAGTGTTGGGAGGGTTTTCTGCAAGAATCAGTTAAAAGCAGGTGCCCTAAGAGAGTGAATGAGCTTGGTTCACACTATAATTTATAGTAACCTTTCCCTGACAAACTCTGTTTTTCACCACATGAGAATCTACTGCTTACTTCAGAAACTCCAGGGTGATTAAGCTGTCTGAGGGAGTCACCTCATCATCCCAGAGCACAAAACAAGTAGTTCAACCAAAGATGTCAGTTGACCTGATGGAGCCCAGCTCTAAAGAACATCATCTTTACTTTTAACAAGCCAACATTTGAAAAATATCATTAATCACATCAATCAACAAAAACACTAAAGCATTTCAGGTATTCCTGATAAAGATTACATCTGATTAAATTAGCAATTTAAAAAGTGATACATTTAATATAGGTTTAGTGTGCAGGATGTATATATTTCACAGCATCATTTTAAGTAGTCCTGCATTTTCCATTTATAAGATATTGTGTGAATAACCCTTGGTTTTGTCATTGTATTTTATGGTTTGGAAAGATAAAAGCTTCACTATTGCTTTACTTACTTTCTCCTAAGGACATACATCTTTATATGAAGTTTGTGAGGCAGAAGGACCTGGATACTCAGGGATGGAGTTACGTTAGCTTTCAAAATATTTATAGCATCCTTTCTTCTTCTAAATTACACCCATCAGTCAAACACAGAACTCACTGAAGCCTCAATCCAAAACCCGTGCAGTTTGAACTAATTTCTGAGTTTCTTGTTTTGCCTGCAGAGCAAAAAATGACCTTATATTGATCACATACTTTTTCTTCCTTTGACTTCTCTTTTTTTATTTAGCTTTCAGACACAAACATGCTTTACAGATGGGCACAGGATATTCTCTGTTTCACGTTAGAAAATTTAAGCTTCAGTTGGCAGAAGTGACCCAAGTCACTGTAAAGGGGCCATGTAGCAAGACCACAGGCAGAGCTTGGGACAGGCCAGATCCAGCACAGCAGCCACTCCCCAGGATTTGTGGCAAAGTTCTTTGACTCCCTCTTCACAGTATCTCCACTATTTGTCCCACAGAACAGTTTTCCACCAAGTATTGTGTGACAAAGATGTTTTTTTTCCAGCCACTGTGTGATACATAATGCAGTAAATTGCTGCTGGTACCCAAAAGCTTTATGGTTTTGGTTTTACCAGGAGACTTAGATATATCACCTCAGCAGACTCTAACATTTATAACTTTCCTACTTTACTACTACCTTTGCCTTGCTTTGGTCACATCTATTGGCTCTAGAAATACACAGACTGGTCTAAAGGGATGAAAAAGAGAAAAAAGTGTAATAGCTTGTTTACCTTTCACCTCTTAAATCTGACAAGGATCACACAAGAACTTGGGCTAGAAGTGATAACTGAAAGTTGTCCTGCCCAGAGCAGGACCAGTGGAGCAACTTGCTCAGGGTCTTCTGTAGTCAAGCCTTAACATCTCTAGAGCCTCCACCAGCTCTTTGGCAACCTGTTCATCCCAACCACCCTTGGGATGAAAAATACTCCCAAACACCACCTCCACTTTTTCCAGTTAAATTATTTTGGCTGTTAATTACCCCATTCCAACAGGATAACAACTTTCAGAAGGTACATTGAGGTTAACTGTTGGCTTACTGCCAGCAAGGGTACTTTAAAGGATCTATTAGTGTTCAACATGTCTTAGGGCTTGAGTGTCATCTAAGGCACTGGAGATTTCAGGAGGTCAGTTTAGAAAGTTTTCAGCTACTGACTTCTAAAATTTCTATTTTTAAACATGTTAGGTGAGAAGGACCAAAAAAGTGAATGGCATCTATAGAAGTATAATCCTTGACTGGCTCATAAGAAAGACCATTTATGCTCACAGGTGTGGTTTCTTCTTTGCCTACATTCTGAGTGTGGCTGTTTCTTCAAACCTGCACCAGAACATCAAGTGAAGTGAAAAAGAAAAATACCATTAATTTTTTTTTGTTGTTCAGAAAAAGAAAGAAAAAAGAAAGGACTGTAGCTGTGGGGCTAATACAGTTCCCCTTATTCTAATATATTTCTTGGGTCAGTTTTATAGCAGAAAGTGATTTTCTGGGATCCCATGTCATTGTCATAAATGACATGGTGGCAGAAGGTGATTCATTTTAAACCAGCAAAAATAAGAGGCTAAAAAAGTAAATAACAGTTGCCAAAGTTCAACTCTTGACATGACTTTCAATTTGAGCAGCTCACGCTCCTCTACTACCAAGCTCAGAGCCAGGCAGGCAGCAGCAGAGGACAAGGCAGCTTGACAAGGCAGAGATATTTTCAATATTGCATAAAATTATTAGCCTTTGGAGGAATTTTTTTTAGAAACAGATGGGAAGAGAGGGAGGGGGAGAAGGAATTTAGTCCAGACACAGAAATTGTAGGTGGATAACGAGAGGAGGAAGGAAGAGTTGTAAACCTGTGAAGCCTGAATCCCTGTATGTCGTCCTCACATCACACAAACCTCAGCCTGTTCTCAGCCACCACCTGGAGCACTTTGCTCTGCACTACGCCCTGTGCTCTTGCCCTCATCTGCTGGATGGTGCTTTGAGTTCTGTCACCACTCCACAGATTCAGCAACACCTTCATGCAGGCTCAGGAGAAAGTCTGCATCTGTCCAGCATGTTCTTGCATTTCTTTTCACATTTCTACCATGGAGCCTCACAAAGTGTTGTGAAATACCTTTAACTTTTGAGCCAATTTTCCTCCAGTGTGACTGGCTTTGTCCTAGCTGGAGATGGCCATGTTGGACTTACCATCAGGCATTGCTTTTCTAACAGGAGAGCAAAGGAGCTGTACAGACCCAGGGTGGCCGAGGCATCCAGGCAAATGGGGTGTCCAGGGATATTTTAGGAAGACATGTGGCCTTGGTCACAGAGAGAATACTACACTAGACCCCCAAGGAATACACTGGGGTCTCACTACAGAAGCATCTGGTTACTAGTCATGGAACTTATTTTTGTTGTCATTTATTTTAAGAAATACTAAAGATCACAATAAAGCCCTAGGCCCTTCCCTGGCAGCAGAACAGCTCTCAGATGAGCCAGGCCAGGGAATGCACTCCTCCAGCTCAGACCCCATCAGCAGGAGGGTCACAACCCACAAGCTTTTGGGTCTCCAAGTGTAAGGACAGGCACAGAGGCAGGGTGCTAAGCTGGGTAATTCTTGCTCTGGTGAAAGAAATGGGGAAAGAAACACATTTACTTCACTTTGCTTGTGTTGGAGGAAATAATACTGCTCAGAGCACCATCTGTTACTCGCCAGGAGGATAAGGGAGACGCACAGGGAATTTTTGGGTTGAGATTCCGAGTTTTCAGTCAAAGGAAGAGCTCTAGCTTGCATAGTGCTTTCCTCTATCTACACTTCCCCTTCCAGTCTGGTTTCACTGAGTGTCTTTTGACAAAGTAACCTTTAAATTTGTCTTCTAGAGATCTGAACCATGCCCAGGCAGTGGATGGTCTCACCACTTTAGCATTAATGAATTTCAATGAGGTTAAGGCAGGCAGTTTTATTTCCCTAATGTATGCACAAACACTAAATCTGGTTTTCAGGCAAGAGCCCGATGTTCTGTACAAACACTGCTCATGAGCCCTGTAGGGTCACCACACACCTCAGGAAGGCAGGACCTTGGGTACCACAAAAAGCATGAGACCCACAGAGCTGTGAGTGGGACCTCCAGCATGACTGGGTAATTCCTTCCACCTCAAGCACCCCCTTGTGTCCTCACACACACCGGAAAGGCCACAGCCCACCTCAGTCACATGCATGATGTCAGTCCTGCTAGTCAGGGAGAATCAGTGGTTTGCTTTCAGGCAGCTACAGGTGTACATCACTGACCAGATTCTCCACCTGGTTCTCCTTGCCCCTGAAGCATGGCATGGTGACTTCACTACATAGGAGGAGATTTGCCTTGATAGAAACAGCCCCAGCTCCAGGAAAGCTTAGAGACAACATGTGCCAACGTGGCACCTGACTCTGGTCACCACAACCCAGCTGTGCTGGTTGTGCAAGAATCTGAAAGCATCACATGTAGATGTGGGGGGCAGTGGAAGGATAGGTGCATGTCAGCAGTCAGAGCAGCAGAGCTGGGCAGTCCTGTCCCTCCAGCTCCTGCTCTTCACATGCATAATCCTAGCAGCCCTGCAATTCTTCACCACCATTGTCCTAAGCCTGGATTTACCCACCCTGGAGTGTTTCAGGGTCTCTATAGCTTGAGGTGTCCCATGGTCCACCAGAGTGCCTCTCACAAGCAACAAGATCTTCCACTTCTGTGTCTGGCCAAGCCCCTTCACCTGGTCCATTTGCATGTTCCTCTGGTCAGTGATAGAGAACTTATTTCTGTGTACACAGCTGAACCTGGATTTTCTTTTATTTCCATTAACCACCCAGGAAGGGAAAAGAAAAACAGTATTAAAAAACCCTGTGATGTAAACTTGTGTTTTCCTAAGAAATGGGGATGTTTTACTCCTCTGGGTCACTTATTCCTGTATCTTATTCAACCACAAAGTCCCCAACAGCTGGCAGCCACCAACACTAAATTATAGACGTTACAAAACACACAGAGCTATAAAACTTACAGCAACCACCAAGAATGAGAGATTTTATGGTTTTTTTTCTTGCTTGTGTGAGAATCTTCTCCTCTTTGCTCTGTGAGCTAATTTTATTTAGGAATATTTTTAAAAGAAATATCTCACTGCATATAAGGTTTTAAAGAACATAACTCTGTAAGATCTGTTAGGATGAATTAAAGATTAAGAAGAAAATTCAGTACTTGTGGGACTACAAGAAACTGAGAGAAAACTACCCACTAAAAACTAACACTGATCCAAAATAGGGAATCTGCACCCCAAGCCTGAGTCTTGCACCCTGACCCTCATCTGACAAAGCAGAAGGTCCCCAGGCAGCCAGAGACGCTCCTCCTCCTCCATACTCCTCTGCTCCCAGCACCCTGTGTGGCCAGACTCAGGGACCAGCTTGTCTGAGTTCCAGGTGTTGCCTTAAAGTCACAGACAACAAGTAATTCAAGAGTCAGTGAGAAGGAAAGGAGAATAAGGAGAAAGAGCTCCTGTAGCATGTCCTGGTGAGGAGAGATCCCTCAGAAATGACAAAGCAGGAGCTTGCTCCCATTTCTCATGCTGCTTGTTTTACATTGAGTATTTTATTTGGATATTTAAGCAGACAAATCAGATTTTAATGCCCCCCCCCGTGGTGGTTTTTTTTTTTCCCTTGCTAGTGGGTTTTCAAGACCAGAGATGTCCTTGGCTACTCCTCATCAACAAATTGTTACAAAGCCCCTGCTGTATTTTACCACAATATCTGTAAACCAAAAAAAAAAAAAAAAAAAGTAAAAAAATTAATGAGTATTCCTGTAATTCCAGCATTACTCAAGCAAAACAAGTCACAGAACATGACGGGAACAAGGAGATCAGGTCTGTTGAATGAAAGTACTTAATTTGTCCAAGTAACAACTGGCACAAACCTCCAGCAGAAGCCGCCCAGAAAAAGAGTTGTGGTGCATATGATTTTTCTTCAGTGCCTGTGTAAAATGTATACAAAATCTATGAAAGCACATCACAGGAAGCACGAGGCTGGAGATCAAAACCTGAAAAGAGCACCTTTTTCTTCTCCTGGCACAGCCCCAGCTCTGCTGCAGTCCCACCTTCCAACAGGCTGTGCAGCACACTACCTGGGTGCATTCTTGTCCCAGTGCCTCAGATTAATTATTTATGAGGAAAGGAAGGGACTAATGTGATTTCCAAATAATGGATAGAGGATTGCTAGACTGATCCCAGACTCTTGAGACCCATCCATCAGACTTACTCCTCCTCCTATCCTTGTTATCCATCACCCTTTCCTTTAGGTAGGCTGAATATAAATCTTGTGTCACAGGATCTGAAGAGAAGGCTCTTCCCAACTTGAAAGGACAAATAAAGTAAAAATCAAAGGCAAAGGACAAGGAGAAAACCATAAAATGTTTTCTTTGCTACAGCCTCAACTGCAATTGTCCACATCTTACACAGGTAACACCAATGAGATCAAAACCCTGCGATAAATGTATGTAAAAATCTGTATTCTATATATCCAATATATAAATATAGGATATAAAAATTATAATGTATAAATATATCTGTATCTTTATAGGAGATGTAAAAAACCTAGGATAATAACACAACTAGGTCAAACATGTCACTTGTCAAAGTATTTTCATTTTTTAATTTAGAAGAATGTTTTATACACCATAATTCTCAAAGAGCCTTCAAGCATCCAGAACTAGAACTATTGTGTACCTTGGTAAGGACTGTCTTGATTAAACTTAAGGAAAACATGAAGAGGCATATTCATAGATGATCCTGGGTAGACATATAGTCACAAGAGTCCAATTTATTTGATGCAAAATAAATGTAGAAGAGCCACGGAAGATTGGTCAGATACTGACCTGCAGTACCTACATATAAAAATCATTCAGAGAAGTGTTCACAAGCTTATATCAAATCAGCAAATAGATTCACTGCAGCCTGACTTTTTGAATTACAGGAAAAATCCAGATTAATTCCACAGAGAGATGTAGACACATATATAGTGCAAATCAAAGTCAAATCAGAATCTGTCCCTGGGCCTTTCCCCTTGACATTACCATCTTCCACTCAAACTAATGGTGTGTACTGCAGGAGACAACTTTTATGAAGGAAAAAAAAGTGTACTGTATGTGGTTTGCAAAATTGAATAAGACATTTTATCAACGTTCAAAATTAACTAATTCAGCCACTGCAAATGAATACATTCACAAAACAGCAGATAAACTTTCCACATCTCATTTAACTTATGCTATTATGTTTCCATCCTTTGCTGCACTGAGAAAGCAGCTTTACCCATTTCTCTAAAGTATTCAAATGTTAGAAACTTTAATAATCAAAACAAAACCAAATAAACATTATTAACTGCTTGAGAGGATATTTTAAATGAGGAGGAGGATAAAAAAAGATATTTCTAAACCACAAGTGTCTGCAGTTCCTGCACTAGCAGGCTCCCTAAGGGTGCTTAGGAAAAAACATGCAAGTGGGGGCCAGAGACAGAATTCAGTTTTCCACACACAAGCTTTATGATTGAAGAGATTCCTAAGGATACCTAAAACCTTTTAAAGGAACTCCAATTTACTGGGGGGTTTGGTTCTGTTACCTGTGTTAGTTGCAGGCTGAGATACAGATCTCTGAGGATGATTCTACACAGAAAAGCAGAGGTTTGAAAAATTTATTGTATCCATGTTGTCTTTCTGAGGTTACTTTGCCTCTAGTGCTCTCACTTCCTAGTTTTGTTAGGCAATTTGAGATTCATCCCTTGCCTGAACCCTTCAGTTACACATAAAAAACGTTTAATTTAGCTGAAGTTTCCTCAGTTGAGCACAGAGCAAGCAGGCTCCCAGAGCTTCCTTGCCTGCCTTTTAAGGAGGGAGGGGATTTTTGAAGCACATTTTGCTACAGACTGCAACTCTGCACTATAAGAATCAGCCAAAAATTTTAAATAATCAAGGGCTTCTATTCTGTGTCTGAAATAAAAGGTGATTTTCAGTGGGTTGTACAGATCTTGAGCTGGGGTGTTGCCTTCAGACAGCCTCATCTTAACCACCAAACTGTCATTAGATAGAGAAACCTATAACAATACATGGTGATTTTAACTGCTTGTACAGTCAGGCCTTTTTCTGAAGGGGACAGAAGTCAAGAGTTTTGCAATCATGACTTGAATTTCTGCAAGCAGCAGCTGTAGAATTCTTTTGTGGCACAGACATGAAGAAACTAGAAATGTTCTCCCATTGTTACAAGACTTTTTAATGATTTTTTTCCCCCAAAAAAAGTCTTAATCCAAAGTGTATTTTTCATTTTGATCCATTAAAGAAAATCCTTCATTTGTAGTCATGTATCCAGTAGTGATAACATTGCCTGGCATGTTTCTGTCCTACAGGCTCTAAAATACAAAACTCAGCTTTCATAAAGTACCTCTCACAAAATGCATTTCTCTCTTTCTTGACATGTATAAATGTATCTAAAGGTAGTAATTTTTCAGCATCTTTTCCCTTTTGTGTTGGCAGTTTAAGTTACCTGCTCAGCTAAAGGACTCCTTCTGTACTCCAGTACCAGTTCCAATCCTGCCTTGTCCTTGAGTGCAAACCAGGAGAACACATACCCTAGACACATTTTCTGTAAGGCTTTAACTTGTCATCTTCTACCATTAAGCAACCATGACGGTGATTTCAGCAAAAAGGAGGCTTCTCATGAAGCTCAGGG
>NW_009951981.1:100974-122393 GCF_000747805.2 Chaetura pelagica | reverse complement strand
AAAGAGCAACAGGCTATGTACACTGCAACTGAAAGCCCATTCCCTGTGTCTTAAAATGTCCCAAGAAACCAATGTGACAGCTGAGGCATGTTAGTTTAGGCCTGCTGTTGCTTCAGAGAGCATCATACATACTGTCTGTCTCACAGTGGGACCTATAAACCCACTGCAGAGTTGGCCCAAGGTCTCCCAGAGAAGGCTAAGTGCACTGTGCCAGGGTCAGAATTGGCCCCACCATCTTCTGCTATATAGACTACCCACAATTGTGCTTGGGTCTAAAGCACCTGTAAATATTGATATAAATTCCTTAGCACCTCCTTGCACCATTATTTCAGCTACCGTGATTTTAGTTTCTTTCATGGAACTGCCTTTAGGCAGGACAAAGCTGAGCCTTTTTGAAAAAGGCTTTTAAATAACTTTTTCCTGATCTCTTCAGTCTACAAGAAATGACACAAGCCAAGGACATACTGCTGCTCTTTATCTCTGAAGAAACACTGGGGGCAGGAACAAAAACATTCCCGGTTTCAAGAGCAAAACCTTTCAACAGCTAGTTGATTTTAAGCAGATGTAAAAATAAAGCTCTCAAGCTACATTCTGTTGATCTTTCATTTTTAGTAATTTTTCAAGTTTCTTTCTTTGGATTCACATAATGGGTAAACTGGGCAATGGTCGCTCATTTTAGTAGCAATAAAAAATATTTTAACCCAAAATCTTTTAAAATTATAAACATTTTCAACTGGACAGAAACGTCCACTCACTTAAACAACCATTTTCTTAATGAGAAGCTGAATTTTCACCCAATTTGCATTCCAAGCCAACCCCATCTCTCCATGACCCTGTAAGTCATGTCTTGGAGAGATACCACAAGAAGAGCAGACAGTCAAGTTCCTGCATCCTAGACATGCAGAAATTGAACCTGGGTGATGGAAATACCTTTGGTGTTCAGAAAACTTCAGGTGCGTTGCTACTTTAGTGGGTAAATAAGCCCTTAAATACGTTGAAGACCCTCTGATCCTAAACTGCTGAACAAAGATAACTGTTTTGTCGTGAGGATTTGCAGGTTACAGGTGTTGTGCCTGAGCTGCCCAGCTGGAAGGTCACCTGATCTGAAACTTTTCCATCAGCGGTTTTAAGCAGCCCAGTCTCCCTTACAAGATACTGAATAGCAATTCCTTCTTGTGTGTAGCTGGGCTTTGGATCAGGAGTCATAGCAAATTAATGACACTTCACACTTCTAGGTGTATTCATTTTGTCCAAATGCCACAGATCATGTCTATTTTACTTTTACCTGCAGTATAAACAGACCTTTCATTACTCATTTGAAAAGTTTAGTTCTGTATCTTGGTTTCCTCAACACATTTCTTGCTCCAAAACAGATAGGTGCTATTCAGTAAAGTATTTGAAAAATTACCACTTTGATAATGTATTAACACTGACTACCAGCATGAGGAAGGAGGTAGCTGACAGCATGATTTAGTGTCTCTCCATTCTACTTTTACGGTATCGAAAACATTTCCAATTATTTAATGTTGTATTAACTTCCAGTTTGCCTCATCCAGAAAAATTTATCATGTGATTCCAGGCCAGTACTGGGAATTCCTTATGAATCACACTATGCAAATCAATAAAATGAGATCAAACAAATAGTGGTATTAAACAACATTTCATAACCTAGATTTTTATTTGCCTGTATGAACTTTAACTAATTTTAGTTAGCTTATGGTATGGCAAAGGTATGACTACCCTGCTGCTCCTTCTGTGTATCTGTTTTATTTTGATGTAAAAGCTTGACTTTTGCTGAGTACAGTGCTGAAATATATTGAAATTACACGAGAATATAAAGCACTGGGAACATCCCTGGATGTCAGTGAAGTAGTGTGACATTTACTGTGATGCTACACAAGGGATTAAACCCTCTAAGAGTGACACTCCAGGGAGCAGTATCATTGTAGCACTTGGCATGTGCCTGATGCAGCAGGAATTCAAAGACAGTGTTTATGGAAATAAACAGCAAGGGAAACAGCACCAGGCCACTAGAAAGTAATGCAAAGATGCCACAATCTGTAGGGCACAGTATCTCTCAAACCAAGTATTTCCCTTCGCTCTTAACAAATTTTTAACTCTCCATGCAAAGCCAACTATGCCAGGTCTCTCCATCTATCTATCCTGTATCACCTCTCTCACAGTAGTATAAAAATTTGGATAAAAATGCATAAACTGATACATGCATTTTGGATAAAAATCCACAAACTTCCTGGAAAAATAATCAATCTCATGAGACCAAATTTCTCCAGTTTTCCACTTATTTTAGTAACAGTCATGGCAATGGACTATTATTTATTCCCACTGTTGGTCAGTTCTGATGAGTGTACTTTCCAGAAAACATTTCTAGCAAATCTTTATTGGCCAAGGTCTCCAGATGTAGTTGTTGATAACATACATATTTACTTGCTTGGGGCATCATCTTTGTATAGTAAATGTTCCAAAATTCTGGCTACCAGTGTTTCTTGAGGGAGGATAACAATGCACATGGTATTCAGGATTGCTGGATGTTTTTCTAAAAACCTGATTTCTACAACTGCATAATAAGCTTCTCCTTTTTGTTCTTGATGCCTCCTCTATAATCCCCAGCGCTTCACTTGCCCTTGTGGCTGCTGAATTCCAGGCAGTATCCAGAGAACAGTTGAGAATGGCTTCATGCTCTCTCCCTTGCACAGTAATAGTGCAGAGCCTACTATGCACAAAAAAATATAACTATTTTCCCCCTCCATGCATTAATTGGCATTACTGCCACTGAATTTCATCTGCAGTTTTACTGCCCAGTCATCCAGGATTCCAGGATCCCTCTCTATGTGCTGGCAGTCAGCTTTGGGTTGGTCAGAACAAAGCAATTTTCTATCATTAGCCCAATTATCTTCTTGGCTTAATTTTTTTGGTCTCTTTTTCTGATCATTATGGATACCTTGAGCAGAGCAGAATCCAACAGAGCTTTTACTGGGGTAACTACAACCTGATAATGCATCATCACCTTTCTTTCCTACCTTTTAACTAGTTTGCAATGCAAGGTTCAATGAATTACAAATAAATAATCTCATTTTCCTCCTTCAGCTTCCCTGATTACTTGATCCAAGAAATAAGCATTAACTTCTTGAAAACTGGCACCTCTTCACCAAAGCCTGTATGGTATTTATCCTCTTTGCTTAGGGAAAGTAGAGTAGAAAGTAACTCCTGACCCCTGCAAATCAAGACTGGTTTCCTTCCAAAAGCATATTCTCTAGACAATCTGGTATTTTAAATAACCTCAAGTTATTTGGATTAAAGTCCACTTATTCAGTAAATGGCTGTAAGACAAAGAAGACGAATGAAACGAAGGGCAGATTAATCATTCCTCCTACATTAAACTTTGAGAATCTCTACTGCTTGCTGAAGTGTCATACATGCTCTTGAAGACTTATTCAGTGAAGCAAAACTCTCCGGGTACCATCAACTGTGCTGCTCCTGGATACTGGAAGGAAATGCAGATCTATACCCTAAGATGGAAGTTGCATTCCAAAAATCCAGACCCTCATTTACAAAAGATAATCATCTTGCACATATAAAGCATGTGTGTTAATGTTGACAGTGAGCTCTCCTTTCTATCCCTTCCACTGCTTTACCGAATGGGAATTTGCAGTTGCAAATCAAGTAACAAGAGAACTAAATGGAAAAATTACACTAGCCAAACTAGTAACAGAATCAGTTTGTTACACATACTTATTTGTGCTCAGTAGCCTAAATTGACAAATCCACCCTAAAGCAGCACTTACCTTGTGGCTTTGGAAACAATTCTGCTGTTTAGGAACATCAGATTTCCTACAAATTACATCTGAAAGCTCATTTACATTTCTATAAATTCCAACACAACACCACTAAAGCACTGCAGACATTCTAGGTGAAGTAGTTCTTGCTTTTAGGCTTTTGCAACTTGAAATAGCTACAGCAGATGGTAGAAAAAAGAGAATCCAACCCAATCACATCCACACTCTTGGCTGCAAGTAACAGGATTTGTGTCACTTCATCAGTCAGCATAACTGTGCGTAGCACATGGTTAGCCTTTCTACTTACCCAGTAACAACAGGCTGTCTTCCCAAAGCTCACACAGTAAACACCTCTGGAGGTAGAAGTTGAGCAATTCCATTCTCTGGCCAGCCCAGAAGGAACTGTTTCAGAGTGCAGAACAGCATCTGTAGAAGCTGGACTGTGTGCATGACCTCCTTCTTTTGCTGCTGCAGCCACTGAAGAAAATGGAGTTTTGTCTGCTAAGTTTTCTCTGAGCCACATAATTACCACAATAGCTGCTTATTCTTCCTTTTCTTTTGCTAAACAATTACTGTTCTGCACAGCACTGAACCTTGTCAGCAGTGAGGCTGTCCATTCAGAAGAAACCCACATCAGTCTGTTTAGCTTCCATCCCACACCCCAGTCTCACCAAGCACTCAGGAGAAGATGCTCAGCTGGGAGTAGCAAGTTTCTCCTGCCTTTTATTCCCACACTCTGATAAAACAGAGTGATAGCAACTGTGGTAACGCACTGCACTTCTGCTGAACATAAATGCCCTAAGAATCAATACAAATAATTATTTAACCATGCATACAAGGCAGACAGTTTATTTTGCTTAATCCCTTTGCCCCTGCCCTCACAAAAACTCAGTATATCATGAGTAGGTAACTTGCCAATACATTAAGGTATTCAAGATACATCGATCACCCCTATTTCTTTTTTTGTGCTTTTTCACAGCACTGTCTGCCCATTTTTCTGCTTCACATATGGGGAAACAGGAGTGCCAGCAGTCAGGTGTTCTTATTCTGAATTTAAGGGTATAAATTACTCCTGGGGAGATTCTTATGGGACACCACTGAGAACAATCAGCCAGTAGAATAATCTCCCCAGGGAAGTGGATCAGGGAAACTGGTAAAAGGAGTCCAACTAAATTGGCTCAGACCCTAGTGACCCTTATAATTCCTCTTTAGAGAGGTTATTTACAAAGGGGGAAGCAAGTCTTGAATCCCCACATTTTAGTTTCATTCTGGCAGAAAGAATATGTGCATAGCACACAGCACAGACCTCCCCAGTTCCAGGATGGAATAAGCCATGGAAGGAGTTAGTGCCTCACATAGAGATCTGCAGTGAGAGAACAACAGTGCATCCATCAGTACCCAAAATCCCCAGAGTTTGCACTGGCTTCACCCAAGTGCAGCTGACTAATATCATGAACCTTTGAGCTCCCTCAGGACATTTAGATGCTGGGAAAAGTTCATTAGCAAACATAACAGGTGATCAATATCTCTCAAAGAAAATAACTCTATAGTATTGTCCCAATATTTTGTAATAATATCAACATGGTTCCTTCCATATCATCACTGTACGATCTGCACCAGACTAGGGCAGAGTGGCATTAGGGTGAGAGAGCAGTACAGGTCCAAAGCCTTTGAAGGCAATAGAAAGTCACTTGCTAACTTCACAGAGCTTTATATGTAGCCCTTTAAGAATCCCTGACACTGCTACAAGACTTCTTATAAAGCCACATACGCCCAGGATTTATGCTTGCTAACACAGCACTGCAGAGCTCTTGGCTGCAGAGCTGATTGATGGTGGGGTGCAGCAAGGTTGACCATCCCAGCAGAAAGCACAAGCATGGTGCTAAGGAGGGTTAACAGAGAGGGAGAGAGGACAATTTCCATACTCCTCCTTCAGCTGCTCTAAATGTAAGTGTCATGCTGATTGAGAGGCTTGGAAAGGAAGCCTAGCTATCATTAATATGCAGGAATCCAACTGTGATGATGTCAAGACAAACAGTCATGCAGGATAAGCATTTGCTTGAAAAGGTTTTAAGTGCAATTGCATTGAGAAAAATTAAGCCTTGATGCTTTGTGTATTACTTTTTAAAGTAATTGCTATAGAAACAAATTAAATTGTCACATTCTCTCTTTTCTGAATGATCCATCAGAAGCCTGTGGGTTATGTATTTCTTGCACTGTAAGGAGCTCATGGCAGAGCCCCGTCTGGTTTTGAAGGACAAAATGTTTGCACATGTGTGGGGAGGGAGGAGGAACAGAACAGACGAATTCTCTTGATATTTTTCTTTGGGTAGAGTACTTCATCATAAAAGTAGGGCTTTTACTGTTTATGATCTCCAACAGAATTTGTTTCATATTGTAAAGATTTTGAGATGTGCAGTAAAGTGTTACTGCATTCACCTGGAGAGAGAGAGAAGTTTGAGCTGCCTTCTTTTGACCCACTTTGTGAAAATGCTTTCACCTACAAAGAGAACAGTTCAACTTGTTTTTCTGAAAAGTAGAATGTACATTAAGGAAAAGCACAAATGTTAGGTAACAGAATACTTAAATACAGAAAGATAACTGAGGAGTGTCAGGGAGGTGAGGGGAATAAACAATTCACAAGCACTTTTTCAGCTATTTAGCAAGAGATAATATTGTTCTAGAGCTGCAAAACCACATGTGACAAAAAGGACAAGATGACAGAAGTATTAGGCACATCCTCACAGAAGATTCCAAGGAGCAGAGGAATGAAGGTGGTTTGGACAAGCAGGGTGTTTGTGAGGGGTGCAGAAAACTTCAGAACCTTTGGACCCTACTAGGCTGTTTTCCACAGACTGAGGTCACCTTTTCATCTTGGTACAGAGAAGACTATTACAGGACTTGTCCAAATAGAAGTGGATTTTAGGAAGGTGAGGACAGGATGCAAGCTCTGAATGAGGCCTACTGTTTTGTTTCTACAGAAATAAACTTCTGAGATGCAAGTATTAAGCAATGTAAGGAACCCTCTGGTTCTTTAGTGAACCTTTTTTGGAGAGTAGATACAGAGCATGAAATTTTAAGAAGACTCCTTTACTTGCAGACTTGCTCTCCCCCTTCTTGGCTGAGGTTTGCATGGCCCTCATATTTCCTGTCTCAGGACCCAGCTTTAAATCAAGATGTTTGGGTCACCCATGCTGTGGTTGCAAATTCCTACAGCACTGAACACTGCTTTTTACTTCAGTTGACCAGTTCTTGCAGCCTTTCAACAGCTTGTCATTAACAGCTGGCTTATTCATGTGCTAGGTCTGGCCACTTGGCTTTTTCATCCAGGTATGAACATAGGATGTGGAACCTTTCTTTCTGACAATCAAAGCATTGTAGCCCACCCAAATCAGCTGCATCACTTACTTTCAGTCCTCAAACCCACTTTTAATACCAGATACTCAGCTGTAGAATTTCTCCATTTCAGGCAGAAATATTCTGGCTGGAGGCCTAAAAGAAAGCCCTTCTAAAACTACTTATTTTGGGTCTTGGTCCCTTGGAAACAGGGACAGGGCAGGTTTTATCTCTTCTTTCTTTGCAAACAGCAATCAGTGGTGTGCAGAGCCGAACAAAATGTGTCTCATGCTCTGAAGGCTTCCCTGATGTGCTGATGTTGTCAGAGTCATCCTCCAGCAGCCTCACTTTCCTGATTTTTGCCCTTTTCCATAAGATGTATTAATTAAAAAAGAAAATGTATCTTTCCAGTTTCGCTACCTCAGTCTTACCATCCTGACCCTGGTACCTGAGCATGTTATACCCTGTACATCTACATAAGAGATCTTTTATGCCCAGAATTAACTAGAAAATCAACATATAGAGAAGAGACCTGCAGAAACAGCAGATACTGTGACATGGGAGCTTCTTCATTTTTTAATCTAAACACCCCACAACACAGTAGCAGAACCAGATCTGTGCCTCTGGCTTCTTATCCATCAACTTTGCTATAAGATCATCCAACCTTTTGTACTACAAACTGATAGTTTTACAAATACACTATTCCACAAGTATAACCTTCCTCTCTATACATAAACCTCTTAGGTTTGGTCTTAGATTCTCCAGTAACCTGGGTCCAGCACAGATCTTCCACAAAGCAGCAACCATATAAAACCTCGTTCCCCCTTGTTTTTTCTCATCCATGTTAATATATTCTGTAGTTGTATCTACATCAACTGCAAATACATTTCTGCATCACCCAGTGTATTTTATAACTCTCTGCATCTCTTAAAATGCTCATATATGCCAGTTCATATATTACATCATAAAGCTAGACATACTTAAATGAGACATTGATAATCTGAAAAATCAACTTACTTGGACAATCTGAGATCCCTCCCCCCAAGATGGATGTGTTCTTTTACCTTCGTAACTGTAATTGCTTAAACCACTTCTGTTGGGGTCTTTCTTCCACCTTAATTACCTTTCTATTTACTATTAGGGACATTAATATGGTCATTAAATGTCACAAAGAACTTTTAGTTTTCATTCTGCAATCCAGAAATGTCCAGCCCTAAGAAGATTTTATACTCTGACATGTCTTAAACTATGCTCAATGCCAAGTTTATTACAGCATTAAATTGATGAACTTTCTCTAATAATCAATGTATAAATAACCAATTTAGTGCTATAATAAGGAAAAAATAAACCCACCAACTGTGCTGTGTGTGCTGAGCTGCAGTGATATTTGGTGGCCACACACAGCAACATTTGTACAAATGCTATTTAGAGAAGGTGGCATGTTAATTGGGACAAAGAGCAAAAGCAGTACAGCATCCATAACCATTCATAATAAGCAACTTGTACCAGTGATACAATGGAGGGAAAACTGAAAACCTGTTTCCATTCCTTCCATGCATCCCCTCTCACATTCAAGGTAACTTCAATTAGTATCAAGATATTTTCATACATTTCTATGGGAAGATACCAAGCTATCTCAGCAGGCATTGAGATGTTTTTCTTCCTCTACAAAGTGTAGCTCCAGACCCCTACTGCAGCAGCTGGATGAAGTGCAGGTCAACAATACAACACATATCTTAAGTGTAAGTGTTCCTTGGGTTTCAGTTAACTCATGTATTTCCCCCCATCCCAAAATCTGCCACCAAGCAAAACCCAGAATAGGTACTGATGAAGAACTGAAGGCTTCCATGGCAACAACATCAATATTTATATGTATAGAAAATACAAGCTTCAACTAGAACTCTAGAAAAGCGATCTTAAATCTTTCAAATTGATCACTAGCCATACTTTATAATGCAGTTCTGCATATCAGTACTTCTGAAATATGCTCTTTTACGTTCCCAGGGTGCTGTACTCACACTATGACAGTAACAGAGGAACCAAGACTCATATGCTGAAAAATACTAATTCACAGTCAAAGTTAACTCTGCAGATGGATTAAACTATAAAAGATACTGTTTTGCCCAAAAGGAGATGCTTATCACTCAATTTATTTTTATGTCCTCAGGCTGAGTGCATTATTTTTTCATCAAAACCATAATCCTAAACTGAGTTATCAGAAGAGGTTGAGCTTGCTTTTTATTTTCCATCTTTCATGGACCGAAGGGGCTAGATAGAGCAGATACCCTTAATCCATCACCTCAGAGGAGACAAAGCACATGTGGTGTCATTCGTCCTCTCTAGTATCAAACAGCAAAGATAGGTCCCTGCCAGCAAGATCTGAAGCTTCTACTTTGTACCACTTCAGCTGGAAATAAACAGGGAATATGCAACAATGCTGCTTGCAGCAGCTGCCCACCTAATGGGGGATCTGCAATTTTACAATCCTCCCCAAACACATTTACAATTAGCATTCTTCAAGGACATTAAGAATAAATACATAAGAGGTATATTTTATCATGTCCAATAGTGGATAAGAAAAACATGAACGAGAGTATTTGCCACCCTCTGCACTAACACACTGGATCCCACAGGGCCATCACAGATTTACATTAGTAACATGCACCTCAGCAGCACACCCAGCCCCAAGGGGAGTTTTAGATTGGATATCAGAAGCTCTTCACTAAGAGGGTGATGACACACTGGCACAGATTGCCCAGTGAAGCTGTGGAAGGCCCATCCCTGGAAGTGATCAAGCCAAGGTTGGACAGGGCTTGGAGCAAGTTTGTCTAGCGGGAGGTGTCCCTGCCCATGCAGGGGGGGTTGGAACTGGATGATCTTTAAAAGGTCCCTTCCAATGCAATCCATTCTATGAACACTGGTTGGTTGTATGTGAACCACACTAGAAGGTTTTTTAATTCTATTAAGGAAGAACATAGTCAGCTGTGGCAAGGAGAAGTGCTGTATAGGTAGGAAGGTTTCTTTGGGAAGATGAAGGGCCTGGCTATTACACTATGTACACAGATTCTGACTGTGATAGGAAATCAATCCTTAACACAAAAGTTATCCTTTATAAACCCAAAATATTTATAAAAAACACCATGTTTATGGGACTTATCCATAGCAATGTTTTCAAAGCACCATATAATGGTTGGACTCTGATCCCAAGGGCCTTTTCCAACCTGATCAGTTCTATGACTCTATATGCAATTCAAGCGTGGAAGCTGTTTTTCCAAAATCTGTGTTTAGCTCTGACAGTTCTGCTGTCTCAAGATGCACCACACATTTCTCTGCCTTATCATCACCATGTTTAAAAAAATCCTTATACAAATTATTGAACTGCCTATTGCAGCATATCCCTGTGAGCCTGGTACTAGCTCTTCTTGAGGAGAAAGAAGAGGCTTCAATCAGCATTTACATGATCTGCTGACCTCAACAGACCAGAGCACAGACCTTCCCTGCAATACCCCTTCCCACCACCAGATCCAGAATGCTTTTGAATAATGCATATACAGAGGGAAAATCTAAGACCTAAGTGATGAATCTTAAGCACAGTCTGCAGCACTGCATGTGCCGTCTGTTGTGGATGCAACCTGTAACACGCATGGGGTGGCACCCAAGGCTGCAATGATATTGCTTTGCTTGTAAGAGCCCAAATATCTGTTGCCTCTGCCCCCTTTCCGTCCTGGACATTTTTGGTGGGCACAGTAATATTAACAGTTAATTGTAGAATAGTAACTACCTGGAAATATCATCCATAACCAACCCAGATTAGCAATTTAAATCTGTATGTTTGAACAGAGATTTAGTTTTCAAATCCCCCAATCAAAGCTTTGTTTTGTTTTTAAAAGGAGGGAGAAGCCTTCTGTTCAGGGATGGCTCAGTTCAGCTGTAGTTCCCTTTTACCACCATTCAAGTAGGGTTTTTGAACATTCCAGATGCTTCACATGAAAGTCCCTTACTGAGAGTTCACTATTGCTTGGTCCATCCAGGACAGCCTGCATTTAAGGACTCTGCTCCTCTCCTCACCAAAGCACTTCTTTCATACTTTGCCAAAGAACATCATGCTGCATTGGCCATAAACCAGCCTGACAGCAGACAGCTGGTCTCCTGTTTTAAAACAAGGGGCAGGGGGGGTGAGGAAACAACCCACAAAACTCCTTTTTTAGGAACATTTTCAATGTAACTTTTTTTTCCTGCATTCAAAATCTTAAATAGGTCAGGCTCAAGGGTTTCTGTGTTTATTTATTCCTTCCTTAAGTTTTTTGCCCTGTTTAGAATAAAAGTAAGATTCCAAATTTTCTTTGCAAGAAATCTGTTAGCTTCTTCCCTCCTATCAGCTGAATTTGTTCCTACACTGAGTAGGAGACATCCTGTTCTACTCCACAAATATTTCTGTGGGGTGACTTTGTATTTTAAGTTATTATTCTTTGCTTTGACACACACAGATCCAGTTAAAATGTAAAACTGATTTGATATACATAAAGTTGTGCTGCATCTTAGAGACACCAAGAAAAAAACATAATTATTGAAAACATAAAACAATATTAAGAACAAAGCAAATAATCAGAAGTTATGCTGGGTTAGAAAGCAGTGGCTCCCTCACAGTGCTCTGCCTCTAGCCAGTCCATGACACAAGGCAGAGAAGTGCTGGTCCCACAAGGTTTCTTTCCATGCTCAGCACACAGGGAAGGGACCAGAAGAGCTGCCCTCTTCTACACTCCAGCACCACCACTTTCCTAAACACTTCAGGGTCATGAGCAAATCACAGGGTGCAATTCAGGACAATCTACTCCCTCCTTGCTCCCTGTGAAGAGCAGGATTTCATTACCCACCCTCTCCAGAAGAGCCTCATAGGGGCATGAGAGGAGATCTGACAACCAACTTCCCCCAAACTCAACTATCACCCCAAACCCTTCTCTTGAAAGATTCTCTGCTCCCAAGGAGAGCAAGCAGAGAAGGAGGCTCTCCTTTCAACCCCACAGCTCTCCTTCTCTCCTCTGTTCAAGGAGGCCTTTGGGGTACTGCTCCCCCCCATGGGTGCTCTTTTAACTCTTCCTTCTCTAGTGACACAGGAAAGCAAATCAACCACTAAAAGAAGACTCTGACATAGTCTTCTTGTCAGATGTTGTGCATCTACATAGCACTGGATGCATTTGGCACTCAGCCTCACAAGTTTGGCTATAATTAATGACTACTCAGTAGTATATTAAAGGATTTAAGCCTTCTCATCACATCATGTTAAGACACATTTTAATCACATTTATGAACTACATCTCAGTTTTTTCACTCAGGGTAAATGGCACCTTGGTCTTTTTTCCCCACAGGGGGGGCCTATTCATGAAGCACTGTGCCACTTGTTGCAATTAGCTCAGTCTCCTGCTCTTCCAATTTGTTACTGCTAATCTTCTAAATTGCACTCTTAGCTTTAATTTTTTTTACTAAAGAAAATGAACTTATAGTCCTACAGGTCCCTGTTGGAAAAATCTGAACAACCACCTTGCTTCCAGCCCCATCTCAGAAACAAGCTCTTAAACGCAAATATGTAGGATAAAGAAAAGCTACAAAACACACACAATACACTCTCACATTGCTCCTTTTACAAGCCTTAAAGTTCTACCTCAGCCAATTTTCCACACTGGTTTTTCTCTTGCCTTACTTAATTCTGATGACACTGCCAAATAACAGTGTTACTTTTGTTGTCCTCAGCTTCTTACAGTAACAAACTTTTCATGTTCTATAAAACCTCCTTCAAAAGTTTTACCAGCGTTCACACTTACTGTGTTTCCACAAGCAATTCTTACACAAGCAGACAAGCCCCTCTGTCCAGCTTCAATACCATTTCCATCCCAACTAAAAAATACCAACCACCAGCCTTACAAATGTAGCCAACCACAGGGAAAAACAGCTGCCTTGACAGTGTAAGTAGATTTAAATATAACAATTTGCACTGTTTTGCAAAACAAAAGATTTCACTTTGCTTATTTCAAATATAGAATTACATTTAACAGTTCCTAGAGTCTACTGATTATCTGTAACATAGGACCTAAATTAAACACAGGGCTAAAAATCCATGTGATTACATGTAATTCACTATTCTTCTGTGAAAATAACTGGATGTTCTGGCCCTCCTGCCTTAAAGTTTACTGAACCAAACATTGGCTACATTTACCTCTAAGGTAGTGGTGCACACTACACCACTTTACTTTAGAGCACAAGCCCTGAGAGACCAACATACTGCAATAAAATGACTATTACTTCACAACACACTTACCTCTCTCCTAATGGTGGTGAAAACATCCTCATGAACAGATGGATATGTCAGGAAAAGGATGGTAGGTGCTGCTGCTGGAACAAACCAATACTCTTCCTCAGGACTGAACTGCTCTTTGTTATAATTTTTGAAGGATTTGCTCACTTATTAAAGCAACTCTTCTAAAGTATTAACAAACAAAAAAATTCTGTTCATGCATACTTTCCCTCTCGTCCTCTTCACACTGGTGTTAGAGCACTTACTGCCAAAGCTTTAATTTCTGCCAGCTGGTATCTCAGCTGGAGAGCATTTGAGCCCATCACTGAGTGTCCTGTCCAAGCTCCCCCCACACCTGTCACTAATTGGAGAATAGCAAGACCATACTGCTTAGTCATTTTTTCCAAAACCTTTTATTTTTCTTGTCTTTGGCCATCAGTTGCATTCCTGTTCCAGTGTTCCTTCACTGTCATGGAACCTCAAGACTAGTCCTGGATCCCAAGGGACTGTGTCAGACTAAACTCACAGGCCATTATTCTCCCCCCTGGAAAGCTGCATCTGCCTGCACAGGTACCTGCTCCCTGCCTGAGCCCTCTGAACACCAGCTGCAAGTCAACATCCAGAATCTCTTAGAAGGCCCCTGGCAGCTGTACTCTGAGCCCACTAATGACACAAAATACATTCTAGCAGAAAACATTTTTTAAAAAATCACTTTCCTTAGGGAAATATTCCCCAGGTATCTTCCTACCAATTAAATTGCCTCTGCTGGTTTATCAATCAGAAATTTTCTTTTTTTTCCTTTGGTCATGAAATCTAAAAATGGGCTGCTAGCACTTTATGGGATGTTTTCCTTAAAAAGAACTGGGTGTAGCATTCATGCTGTCATGGGGTATAGTCATTATTAAATCAATTTTATTGTTAAGATTTATGTAAAGGTAGGGTACTAGATTTCTATACTAATTATAAAGCAAAAAGTCTAGTCCCTTGTTTAATGGAAATGTGGACTGCATACTCAGGTGGTTTGTTTTCTTGAATTCTAGCCAAATACCTGATCAACTTTATCTAGTAGAACTTTAATTTTCAGGCATTGGAAAGCAGGCATTTACTTTACTTACCACTGCCAAATAGGTTTGTGGGAAGCATGTTCTGTTATCCCATGCTGAGTAAATCAGCAACTATTGTCATCCACCTCCCTCCTTGAAGCCTGACTCCATCTTGACTTTCATGTATGAAATGCAACAGATAGAACTTGAACTAAACCCTTTTTTTCTTTTCACATCTCCAGGCACCTTGGAAGTTGTCACTCTACTTAACCACATCTCACAAGCTCCCCATTCTCTAAAGTGCTCTTGATATTGTTCAAAGGGAAAAGAGGAGAGATCTTAATTATACTGAAAGATGTTTTGAAGAAGATCCACCAGTAATCATTACTGGTGAGGTTCTTCCTTCCCCAGAGGACACCAAAATGAGAGCAGGAGTTATTTAAAGTCAATACAAAATGCTAGGACCACTGCACCTTGCCTATGTGTGCAAGCCTGTGCAAAAGAAACGTACTCAGGGTATTTTTTGGGCCAGTGTTCCTCTTGTTTGTTTCTTCATGAACATCTAATAAACCTGGAAGGAGGGATACTAGGTCACACCTTGTATCCTCTGCATTTTACTAAAGGAGTTAATACTCAACACTCCCAAGTTTCCATGGAGAACCTTTGGCTTCGGAACAGATACAAGCTCTCCTGTCTTATAAGGCACAATTTCTCAATTAAATGAACCTGACTCCATACTCGAGTGCCAGAGCTGAGAGAACAGAGACAATCATCTTCATTTTCAGACACAGGCAGATTTACATAAGCCAAAAACTTAGGAACAACAACTCCCAGTTGACGTTGATCAAACCAGGTCATAAATATTTCTATGCTCACTGCAAAAAGATTAAAAAAAAAGGAAGAATTTACATATAATCAGCCTGTGTACTCAACAATCTGGAAAAAATATTCTAATTGACATGCAGCTACTCTCAATCTTATAATTGAAATTTCAGTACAACTTAGAGGTTACTTGGATTTTGCAAATCCTAATAGCAGAAACAGGAGAGAGGAAATCAAGCAGGTAGATACAAGCTCTAGCAAGCAGTAAATGGTTATGCTGATTTCCTAGCTTTCCATAAATTAATAGCTCTAGTCTAGTAAGTGTCATTTTTTAAGGACAGCTGAATCAAACTAATTTTTCAGTCAAAAAATGTCATCACAGTGCTCAGCGATGGATAAGCTATGACAAAAATCTACACTTTTCATGCTGTTTTTGCAATGTGTACTAATTCTTGATCAATACTCTAGGTCACACAGACTAATTAATGAGTGATTACCTTTAGTTATGTATGTATATTTTAACAGATAACGATATTCAGTTGTGCTGGAAGTGGAAGAAATAGTTGAGTTGTTCAGAAAGAGGAGAGCTCCTCAGCATCTCCCTTTGCAGGAAATTCTTCAGTCTAACTAGAATCGGAGTCTGCATCTGCAAATATTTTTGCAGTATCTGAATTTAAATCCTAAAAATGTCAGTAAAACAAATTAATCTGGGTCTGATGCTTAACCTTGTATACATGTTTATAGAAAAATACCTGTATTTGTACGACAGTGAGAGAACCATTAAAAACAGGAAAAAGCATAGCACATTTCCACACAGAAAACCCACATTTCAGATAACACACTTTTAAAACATACCAGTCCTGGCAAAAGCATTCTTATAGAAGCCATGTCCTCATGACCTCGTGGTAAGCTGATCAAAATTGGAGGTGAGATGTTAGGGTAGAAAGAGTAGGGAGTGGGGGCCTGAAACAAAGAGCTACAGGGAAAGGAGGAGACAGGATGTGGGTTCCACAGATCTGAGATACTTCCTGAGCAAATGCATAATCCTGTTGCTGAGACATGAACCTTGTTTGTTTTCTTTTGCAGGTAACTAAAAATAGACGTGTGAAATGGAGCAAACATGAGTGCCTGGTGGCTGTGATGGAGAGAAACAGCCAGCTCAGTCCAAGCAGTGCACACAACAGGCTATGGGGCTCTTCCTGTATGTTTGGCTAAAATTGGGAAAAATCCCTCATTGCTTTGAAGTAAACAGGATTAGGACCTAGTTTACTGTGTTTGGTTAGGAAAAGACGTGGTATTGTCAGGTGAGCTTTTATTAAGCAGTGGGTGTAATTTATAAAATCACAACCTAGAAGCCCCAGCCAACGTAAGCCTTTAAAATGTTGCTCCTCTGTGGAAAACAGGGATTGCAAAATCTTTTTTTAAAATTCTTCTTACTATTGTTTTGGTTTGTATGGTCTTGTAGTGCACATAGAGGCCTCCATACCCATATACTGTACCTATACTATACATATGTACTCCATATGTACTATTAATATCACAAAGTAAAGCTACACTTTGTGGTGACACTGGGACCCAGACAAGATATCATTGCACAGTAAATCTGTATTAAACTAATTGAAAAATAGTTGAACATTGCTATTAAAACAAGATAAATACTAAACATTAAAAGACAGAGATTTTCCCGTGTTCCATAAAACCACACCTTTCAGACAAATTAATTCTTTACATCATAAAAAAAAAAAAGCTAACCATGAAAGAAAATATTTCAGAAGAAAGTAATGAGTAAAAAGCTTCAGGTGATTTTTTGATTACAATAAAAATAAAAGCCCATTTTTCATAAAATATGCAGAACTTAGCATAAGTTACCTTCAAAAAACTACTTTCTTCTTAATCTTGCAAGAAATGAAATCTTAATTGGGTAGGAAAGTAATTGGAATATATCCAGAAAGAAACAAACACAGCTATTCTCATGTAAGTGGCACAGTATCTGTCAAGAATTTTCACATACCTCCAGGAAGATATTTCAAATTAAGTCAACATTGTACTTGATTTCAGTGATCAGAGTTAATATTCTGCAAACCCAAACTGGCTGCCTTGTTTATTTCATAGTTTCAATTTCTCTTGCTGTAATTCACCTTGGCAAATAAATGGGTGTATTAGCCACTCGCCCTCTGAATAAATAATAAAATTTCACTTGTCAGGAGCTTCCTTTGCCTTGAATGAAAACCATTTCATTTCTTTGTGATGCTGCTGAATCTCAATCCTGTTGCATGAGACTTAATGAGCTGTTCTGGAATAAAAACTAATGGAGTGTTCCAGCTACGTGGCCACCATGATGAACATTAACATTACATCTGAGACCTGATGGAATAAAAGAAAGATGCACTATACAAAATACAGCTTCTTTTGAGGAGTAAAGTATTACTCAGTGGCATTACACATTGTTAATAAATTTTATCTGAAACTATAATTTAATATTTATGTATCTAATTTACATGTGACAAAGTAGTATATTCTAAAATTAGAGTGTAACCAGCAAACTAGTAACTACTAAAAACCATACCAAAACACAACCCAAACAGATTTTAAGGAAACAATAGATACATTTTGGACTGGGGAAAGATTTCAATTGCAGATATTGATTTAAATACAACTGTTAATTATGTCTTGAAAAAAATTCTTCTAGCTCATAAAGATTTTCTGCTTAGGAAGTCCTGGATATATACACAAAGACCAAGAGCACACTACCAGAAAGTCCCTTATTGGTTAGTAGGTACTGTAATAATAGCAAATGCTGAAATTGGGGGAAAAATATTTTTCAATATCAATGTTATATGATGCACTGGACAATATATCCCCTTGGAGCAGAAACTAGAGAAAATATCGTGCCCTTTATTATCTCTGTGGTTTCTTACGTGTAATAGACAGCAAAAGAATTGCACTTCTTGTACCATTACAGTCAAGTGTTAGGTTGCAGCTTACCTTTTAAAAGATTAGTGGCCATAATACTTATGATAGGTTGTGCATTATGCAAAGATGAATAAAGATGTGCTTTTAAATTAAAAAACGAGCAACCACTTACAGAACCAACAGTGAGGTTTAACATAACAA
The DNA here is from genome assembly GCF_000747805.2 of Chaetura pelagica. NCBI lineage: Eukaryota > Metazoa > Chordata > Aves > Apodiformes > Apodidae > Chaetura > Chaetura pelagica. Next base: position 103,995 of record NW_009951981.1, on the reverse strand, counting down.
ACATGCACTAACTCTACACTTATGCAAAACTAAGTTCTTCCAGGAAACTGTAACCAACTGGTGACCTTCCAGAAAGGTAAAGGTTTTGTCCCTTGGTAATATGTTTGGAGTTTGTAGTCGAATTCCAGTTTATTAGCTCATTGTCTGTAAATGTGCTGTTCCACTGTGATATCCTTTAGCTGCCCTTGAGCTTCTGCAGAATCTGCAATCTTACAGTCACTTTTATTTAGGGTTTTATTGAGCTGCAAAGCAAGTCCCCTTCAGCACTACACAAATAGGCCTCCTTATTCATCCTCTTCAGGTTCCTGTGGTAAAATTGGTGCCTCCTCCTTTAAACACGCACTAAAAAACCCAAGGATTGTGCTGTAAAGGTGATATTTGCTTTTCTCAGAAGCAATGTTATGACCTTCATCCGGGTAGATCTAGCAGAGGAGACAGGAAAAAAGTAAATAGTTTTATAAAAGCTTTTCAATATTTACAGCTCTTATTTTCTTTCTCTGGTCCTCAAAGTGTTTTTAGATGACAACAGGATGGTAACATTAGTTTTACGGCATCAAAAAAGCTAATAAAACTCAAAGTAAAACTCATTCTCTTGGAATTTGAACTTGCATAAAACAACCACTGCAGTGGGATCTGCAAAAGTGAAACAATTTATATTCCTAGTCATTCTGCTCACAACAGTTTCCTTAGCTGGCATTTTCAGTAGTGTCTAGGCTTCCAAATCCCATTAACATCCATGAGGATTAATTACCTTATGCTTTTAGGGACCTCTCAATATCGCAGCTTCTAAGTGTTCAGTGAAAAGTCTTTTTATTCATATTTTTAAGTATCTTGCTGTTTTATCTAAAGCCCATCAACTCTCTCTCCTTGGGTGCACGTGGGCATTTTTATCTCTGAACTCAAATTACACTGGAAATTTCTCCCAAGTGAGGCTGAACAGAACTTTGCAGGCTGGATGAGGAAGTCCAGGCCACAGGGCTTAGGACAAAAGACTTGTGGCCTGAAGCAAAAAGCTTCAGCTGTTTCCTCAAACTCAGGTTATCATGAGGTGACATAAGAACGGTTCAGTGGGGCTCTTCTGAGACCTCTGTCATCCCTCTTTCTTGCTCTCTCCACAGGCCTTCACATCACCTCAGCTGAAGTCACATGGACAGATGGAACAGATCCCACCTCACTCAGATTGCACACATCAAGTCCTCTGGCATTCGTAAGCGATGCTAACCCTCTTGTTACCACCTCCTCCATTCCATGGGCTCCTCAGCTTCAGTGGAGACTACAGGTTTACCTAAGGTTCAGTAACTTTGAAGTTTGCAATGTGTAACATCAGGGAGAGTTACCCGAAACCATGTTGGGGTTTCAAGATATTCAAAAGAAGGTTTAATGCAACCGGATCCCTCAGCCAGAAACATCCAGGTACTCCATGTGGGTCCCATGTAAGTCTGTATGGCAGCACCATGTCCTGTCCTGCTCTCCTCAGCCTGCTCCCCACAACCTCCACAGGGCTATGGAGAGAGGGAACAGCACTCTTGTCTTTTAATACATTTAAATGTTGAAAATAAGGGGAAATCAGTTCCATGTGACCCAAGACTCTTAGGTTAAAAGGGACCGAAGTAGTAATATCTCCCTATTACAAAGACAGCATATGGACTCTAAAGCATCTGTGTAGCATAAACAGGTGGAACAAAAGACAGAGGAAAAACTGCCCAGAAGAACATGATGATGTATTTCTTGACGTCCATATTAACAGTAAGGAAAATGGGATGCTTTAACTGTAAACAGGTAAGACCAATGGCACCGTGGGAGGGAGGGTCCTTCTCAGGGAAGAAATAGCAACATGAGGTTAAATGTTGAACTGTGCCTATAGAAAATGTCATGGCTGCACATACCTGCATAGTGTAATTAACTCCAGCTTTTATTAGATGTTTAATTAGTTCTGCTGTATGCTGGAAGTGGACTTTAGCTGCAAGACAACATTTCGATATCATTAGAGAAAGCTAAGGTTAATTTGAAATATTTATGTGTTAAACAGAAACACCGAATCACAGAATTATCATGGTTGAAAAAGACCTCAAAGATCAGCACATCCAACCATCAAACCCCCAGGCCCCAAAATAAAATAAGAAATTATTAAAAAACACCAAACAACTACAACCCAGCTTTGCCTGAAAACATTACCAATCTGTCATTACCGGATCTGAAGTTGACTGTCTTTCTGGTCAGAAGAGCACAACCTCACCAGTAACAGCCATGCAGAGTGGAACTGCAGAGATTTTGGAGGAGCTGGAAGCCCCAAGGAAAGTCCTGCTTTTCAGGCAGTCCGTGAGGACTCCTCTCTCTACTCTTCATTTACACATGCTGTGATAGTCTAGAGGTGTGTAAAACCATTCTGTTTGAACATCATGACAGTTTATAATTGTGTTCAAGGAAAGCACAATAGATTTTCTACTGCTTGCACAGGGTTATTCCAGCTTACACTTTAGGCAATAGACTTCCTGCAATATATCAGTCACATCCGCATGGTAAAACCAAGCAGCTTTATTACCATGTCCTAACCCCACAGAGCTGAGGCTGCAGGTGGGCTGGGTGGTGTCAGTACATGGGACACTAAGCAAGGGCAGCAGGCAGTCACAGTCCTAGTCTTGAGCACGCTGCATTGCTCAGACATCTCTCAGAGTCTGAATTCCCATTAGCGCCGAGTTCAGAGGGGCGTAAATCGCTTCTGCCTTTTACAATCAGCAAAGTCCAAGACCCTCATGCCTGCCCAGTCACCCAGTGTATCTCCTCTGTCGCTCTCCCTGCTCCTCTGGAGAGAAACATGGGCCAGTGCTTGCACCCTTCTGATTGCACTTGGGATCCATAACATGGGTTGGAGAAGTTAGGCCAGGGTGACAGGCTGGCAGGTGCCACCCTCACTGTGCCAACTGTGGTGTGGCCACTCTGACTGCAGCCCCTCCAGACTGAGGACTAACAAACCTGGCATTATCCCACCAGGGATAATTCACCAGGAAAGTGTTAGGGAAA